>NC_057940.1:45082874-45432643 GCF_018555375.3 Anguilla rostrata | reverse complement strand
GAAAATAAAGCACAAAAAGGGGTCAGAGAACGTATTGGCGGACGCCCTGTCACGCACTTAATTTTAAATTGTATATATTGTAACTAGCCTTACTGGGTGTTTTGATTTTATGGGTGGGAGTGTTACGTGCCAGGTTTGTTTTTTGTTTCTGTCGGTCTCATTATTCCGTGAGGTCTGCTACGGGTCATTCCCCCATTGGTGAAGAAGAAGGAAGAGTGCGCCGTTTCCCCCCCAATCCTCTTCTGCGGACCTGGCTGGCGGCCAATGAGGAACAGACCCACACCTATAAAAACCTAACACTGTCAGTTACACCTCGGTGCGTCTTGGATTTGAATGTTCGTTCACTTCTGAATACTCGTGTGACTTAGTGCTATTTGTTGACTTGTGTAAACGATCGAATTTCTGAAAAGACTTTGAGTTTGGATTTGCGTCTTTGGTTTGTTTGCTGGTTTTGTATATATATATTGGGAGTGGGATTTAAGTAGGTGTTTGTTTTCTTCACTGTCACTGTTAGTTTCACTTGTGTATATATATAGATATGGGCGTGTACCACCCTTGTATGTTTTTGTTCAGTTTAGAATAGTTAGAGTAGTTAGTTAGGTTCGGAAGATATTCAGGTTTCAGTTAGTTAGTTTCTTTTATTTCTAGAATTGTTAATAGCTTATTTCTGTTTGTTATCTTCTCTTGTTTGGTACCGCCCAGTGTTTCCCCTCCCGTTTGTTCACTGTATAGATAATTGTGTAAATAAACTTTAATCTTTAATAATCAGTCATTTTGTTACTCCCCTGCACCCCTAGACCACAACGGGGACGTAACAATATGCTTGTTATAAAAGTGCCGGAATTCCAGACAGGTGTTTGAAATGTATACTTTTCTTTTAAACTACAGCAAAAATGTATTTAATTTTTTAGCCATAACAGTAATTCATAATGTCTTGGCGACTGGAATATTATTTCATTATTTTGTGTGATGTTCTGTCATGTTTCAACTAATTGGACCAGATCAATGTATCTAATGAAATTAAAAGCCATCATTAACAATTCAGCCAAAGCAATACAAATGCTCTGTAGATGAAATTAAGGATTTTGTAGAGCATATTCAAGGAAAGCAGTAGTGGAAATTCATCAAACTTCTTCTTGGAATTGGGATGTGTTCAGGTGATTGAAAAATAGCCTGGAGAAGATGGGTACTGTTATCGTGTAAGGATATTTGATAGTCTGTTTCGTCCTAATGCTCATAAGTGTGCTTTTAACCTTCTCACCTAAAATCAATTGCAGCCGTCATATCAGAGCCCAACATTATACAGAAATGGCCTGAAGCAACAAAGGGCTTATGGCTGATGATGATATTGTGATCTGAACCACAGATCGCAGAAGAAGGTTGACAACTGAGTGTGTGTTGTGACTCATTTCAATGACGGGTAAGATCTCCGCAAAGGAGTCAACCTAAGGCAGGGATGAGTCGACCCCTCAGGTCACTATGTAACATACATATGTGTCAAGGCTCATCACTGGAATAAATACTGAAGGGAGAAGAGTTTTCTCTAGCATAACTAGAATTCTGTGCAACATTAAATTCCTAGGCCTTGTGGCAGGGCTCCTCTGTCTCCAGGGACTGAAACTCCCAAGGACAATGACAAGTTTAAAATATAAGCCTATGTAGTAGTGGTGTGCAGAGGTGTCATTATTTGTATCTGTATCACTTCAACCAACAAAATTATCTGTATCTGTAACTGTATTCGGATAGAAGACAGGAAGTGGGCGTGGTTTATACCGGAAGTCACGTTCAATCAGGCAAACGTTGTATTTTCTAACCTAATATTTATTGGCAATGCCATTATTGTGCCTTCAAAGCATCACATTGATTCAATATTGGCATATAAATAATTATGAAATATATTTCCACATCCTCATACTGTACTTTTCATCTCTCTCCTTTTTCATTTTTTTCATTTTTAACTAAACTAAGTTTTATGAACTGTCTGAACAAAGGTACAATGAACGTCTCAGCTCAAAATAGTTGTATCTTGAATGTATTGTGCACAAAATTGTAATTAAGGAATACAATTTTTTAAAAGAATTTATACTATTGATGCAAGCTTTTACATAAAATATTTCAAGTTTATTGAGTGTCATTAATGCTGAGAATTTTTTTAAAAATAATCTGTCGTCATCCTCTTTTGTCCTCGCTTTCTTCCTCCTTCATCCATCTTTCTTAAACAGTCGAATTAAAACAAAATAAAACCAGCGGCAACTGGTGAGCTGAAAATTGGTGGGGTGCAAAACTTTCCTTTAAACTAATCATTGATCTCAAACTGTTTTAATTAATCTGATTAATCAATTGGAAAGGGACACACAGCTTCTTCGCATTGTGTTAGGGAGATTAAATGATAAATGCGATTTAGAGAAATCCGTTTTAATCACTAAACAGTGAGTATCAATACAATTAATCCACAAAATAGGCTACTCAATACTATCATATATAGCCAGCTGTCCCCAAATAGGCAGTTTTATTGAGTAGCCTAGGCCTTATAGCCTACATGTATTTTCATTTGCAGTACGAAATTGTGCACATTTTTAATCAACCTTATTTGCGGATACATTCCGCACTTCTTTCTCCGCACTTGTATTCATGGCAAATATCTTCAATGCGTAGACTGTAAACAAAATTGAATTGAAAGTTTTGTTTTTGCTGGTTATTCTGAAAGCTAACACGGTAGATAACAGACTGGTGTATCTTGTTTGTTAAGTTTGTTAAGACTACTTGGTGATTAAAACAGATTTTTAACGGATAAATTGAATTTATGATTCAATCCCCCTAACACGGTATGAAGGTGTGTTAGACTACTTGCCATTTGATTAGTAGATCGGTTGCTTTTTTCACAAGTCAAACCTCGTTTTTCACTAGTTCCGAGTTGTCTTGAATGCAGCAACGTGCGTTAACATGCGTTAAAAAATTTGTGGCATTAAAACGAATTTGCGTTAACGCGTTATTATTTCATTAACTTTGACAGCCCTAATAAAAAAGGATGTAAAACGTAATTCGGAGAGCTCTCTGTGTGTCTTTATGGTACTGGAGGCCTCCCATAGGCTTATGTAAAATAGAAGAAAATAAAAGATTTTTAGAAGAAATCATAGTTTCTAGTCTTTCTTCTTACATTGCCGACTCACCCACTGAACCTAAGAGGAGGTTTACCTCCACAAATATGACAATCAACAACATCTTCCCCATTTGCTTCAATAGCAGAGGGGGCTCACTCGAAATTCTGAAGGCCTCAGGGTAGATTTTTCACCGAGAGACAGCACAGGTGGAAAATCTGATTGGATAAAAGCTCTGATTTATAAGAGCTGCACTGCAAGCAGCACAACTGAGGGAGAGGTTAGCAATGAAATGACGTTAATAGGCTGATGGGAATGAACTTTATAAAAATATAATTTTCAGATTCTGACAATCTCTAGGCCAGCAGAGAAGGCCTTGCTGGCCCTGAAGGGCCACCTTTGGTTTTACGCGTAGAGATGTCCCTTTTGAGACTGAGTGGTCATATATTGTCTTGGACAATCCGTTTGTGAAATATATGCACATTTGTGACTCCTGGGTACCTTCCAAAATAGCTGTGCGTAATACCACATGTGTTGTTTACGGCATTGTTGCCCTTTTTAGTAAAGTCTGGCTTGACTGACAATTCATTTATTCAGTAGGTGAGAGTATAAGCTTTCTAACGATGTATAACATGTCTAATTTTGCTTTTGGAATAGCGTTTTATAGGTGAGCGTAACCGAAAGTTTTCTCATCATCGCATTCACTTTCGCATTCACTCTGTGGTAGCAGTAAAAGACGCTGCACCTAACGAAACTTTGTCAACGATTTTTCGTAATTTCTTGGATATACTTTTGGAAATACTATTGGAAATACTGTATTATTGAGGACTTCTGGGTATGGCTAAGCCATATGTTTGTTGATAGACCTAACTGACATCGTTTTCTGGAGTAAGACAGAACCAGAACCTGCTGCTGATGGCGGACCTGATGAAGCCACTGTGTGCACTGAAGGAACCGCACCAGCTGTCAGTCTCACCCGGTCCTGGCTTCGACATCCCATCCTGCACTCCATCATATCGCCGGGAAGATAATCCTCAGGTCTAAAATGAGCGCCACACACGACTGCATTTTTTGTAACAAATGCAGCAGTGAAGACCCGTCTCTTCACCTGCACAAAACGCACCCAGGCATGAAAGCTAGCACCGTTCCTTTTCCTGCTAGGAAAAATGTGTGCTCGATGTCCTGACAGGCTGGAGTTTGTGCAACCCGCACAAACACAATAATTGACCTTGGTGATACATGGTGAAATGCAATATAAAACTACGTTAAAAAGACCAACTCATGATATCATGACCGCTCAGACTGACTACCACCTACTACTGCACGTTGGGCTAAGGCAGGCAGACTCCCTTTTTTTTATGTAATATCACGCAATGTTGAAAAAAAAGGTGTTTTTAGGAGCTTTGCTCAAACCGGCCACTACTTCCTCTGAATGTGTGCCCTTATGTCTTGTAAAAATTATTAAATCCTACATTAACTTTTCAAATGGTCATTTTCAGACAAGGTTAAGTATACATTTCATAAAAATTTTTACCTGCAAGATGCACTTTAAAGAGGTTGACATACAGAGCATTTGGGTGACACCAGAAGTCGAAGGGGTATCATTGAAAATGGAGCTGGACACTGGGTCTGCCCTGTCAGTGATTACACGTGAAAACTACAATGAACATTTCTCACCTTTAAAGTTACAGCCCACTACTGTAATATTAAAAACGTACACCGGTGAGAAAATCTCACCATGCGGAAAGATCACTGTGAATGTGAAATATTATTTTTAAAAAGCACACAGGTTGCCGCTATATGTCCTCAAAAAGGGCGGAGCACCCTTGTTTGGCCGTGAATGGTTGAGGAGTGTGAAACTCAACTGCCAATCCATTAAATCTCTGCATATATTAGAGAAAAAGAGCAGCAGCGTTACTAAAAAAAAGCTGCACAGTCAGATCAGTATCATCTCATTGTCTTAATTTTGGCCGATATCTGGCTTTTTGGGATAATTGGTATCGACCGATGCCTGCGCTCAAGAGGCCGATAAACGAAAAATGTCTGCAGTCACATCTGCAGGCCTCAGTGTGGCTGCTGTGGAACGATGTTAGCACTCCCCCTTGTGTCAATTTCACAAATCGCCATTCTACGGGCAGACGTCAGTGGGTGCTATGGAACAGTGGGAAACGTGCCAATTCTGGATGTACCTGAGAGAAAACGGTAAGACTTCCTAGCTTTCAAAGCTCAATATATTTAATTGGCCACAATGTTTATTGTCTGTATAATTAGATTTATTCCAGTCTTTTAGTGAGAAAATGCGAATAATTTAGTTGGGAATTGTAACGATAATGTTAGCAAGCCTTCAACCAGCTAAACTAGCTTACAAGGCTTGAAAAACTATTTTATGGCATCCCAAGCCCCCACTCCTACTCCCGACGAGCCGGGGTCGTAAAACATTTATCAGATTTGTCATTTGGGATGGTTGTGGGATGGTAAGCAAGTGTAACTGTGTAGCCTTTTGTTGTTGGCGAGCCTGTGATCTGCCGTTGTTAAGCACGTTACATAAACATTATTTTCTTCATCAATGGCGCTCGCTCATATACATGATCATGCCAGTGCAAAGTTTGCCAGAATTAGAGTAACATTAATACCTAGCTAGCAGAACTACTCTCAAGTGGGCAAAGCCAGCAGCACCTGCTGTCAGCTGAGGCAGAGGATGAAGACAGGGTTGATGAACCTCTCCTCTGGTCTCAAGTCAACAATATGCTGTCGTAAGCAATTGATTGGATAGTTATAAGATACCAACGTTAGTTACAGTTGGTTGCATTTGCTAATGGGCTAGAGAGCCTCGATTCAACAAGTAGGCTTACGTTAACAGGAGTCAGAAAGCTAGTGTTAACGTTATCAACTTGGCAACAACGTTTTGGGGAACAAATGTTATGGGCTGCTTCTAGCGTGTCTCTCTCCCTCTAAGTGTGTGTGTGTGTTTGTCTGTGCTTCAATACACCAAGCTAACTTGGCACAGTGTTTAATGAGAGATAGCAGTGTATTCGTGAGACAGAATCTCCGCTCTATCACATTGTTGTCATCTCTAGCCACTTGGTAGATGATATGAGCAGGCTTTGCAATGCGAGTGAACAAAGTTATTATTTTTTTATGTGTTTGATCGCTTATATTGTCTATTTGGCTGTCAGCAAACATAAACAAACATACAAAAATATGCTTCAGGACAGTTTTGGGAAGGTGGTGAAAAAGTTTGTTTCGAGCCCTGTAGGCTACTAACTGTCATGCACCCTGCTATAAATGTTTGCCTAAATTTCCTCAGTCACCATCGTCTTTTCTAAATGTTAACATGTTTCTCCCATCCTAAATGACAGAAAATATCATCTGAAACCATTACTGGCTAGCGTTAAATATATATTATGTTACAATGTATAGAATAATGCAGTTGAATGACGTCGCTTCTGACATACTGTACCCTCCTGTACGCTCTCCCTTAAATACTAGTCACGTTCTGAAATCTACAGCATAACCCAATGTATTTTTCTATTTTATTAATTAATAAATATTCCATCTAAAACAACATGTTACTGGCTAAGAGTTTTTATAGTTTACAGTTTGCATTCCTGACTCTCTGGGAGAAGTTCCAAGAAGAACAGGACTTTGTTTCTTACATTGTGGACATTGGTTACAGTTACTGGTTAGCTGAGTTTACTGCCAGAGATTTGTAGCTGCTTGCGGCTGCTAATACACATGGGTGTAGTGGGGTTGGAGCGTGGCGGAGCAGCACTCCGACACTTACTTCAGTTGGTGAATTTGAGTGGAGTACGTATTAATGCCCAAATTTATATTTATTAAATAAAAAATACAGTACCACACTAAAAGGATACTTCTACTAATTTATATAGAACTGAATCTTCATATATGCAGAGTTCAAGCTCTTATGGATATTTATGGACTCATTTAAAAACATTTATATTTGTATCTTTACTATATTGAAGAGGCTTTGAATATTTGGCTGTAGATTTAAAACAATACAATCATTTATTAGGTAGGACCCCCTTTTACCTCCAAAATAAACCCAGAGTTTTTTGCCGTGGATTCAACATTGTGCTGGAAGCCCTTGTTGACTTGATAGAATTATGCAGTTCCTGCGGATTTTTCAGCCACAAATTCATGCTGCGCACCTCCCATTCCACTTACTGTAATCCCAAAATTACTCTATAGGATTGAGATCTGGGGACTGCACAGCCCATCCATTTCAGGATTCAACATGATGCCCTTGCATACTACTGTTGTAACCAGCTGTTATTATTGGAGAATTTGTGGCCTTTCTCTTGCCTTAAACAAGTCTGCCCATTCTCCTGTGATCTCATTAACAAGTCGTTTTTGGCCACAGAGCTGCCTCACTGGATTATTTTTATTTTATTTTTTTCTAGAGACTGTAGTGCGTGAAAATCCCATACTGGAACCACCACTTCTGGCACCAACAATCATATCACAGTCAAAGTCTCTTGCCCATTCTACTGTATAAACTAATAACAGAACCCACTAGACCAAATCTGAAAGACAGCTCAAAATCTACCCTAATTGACCTTATTTTTTCTAATAGGGTTGATAATATCACTGCCTGGGGTGTCTTTGAGCTTGGAATCAGTGATCATTGCCCTGTTGGCTGCATTAGAAGTACTCGGCTAATGAAAACAAAATCTCACAAGGTTATAAGGAGAAATCTAAGACATTTTAATGAGCAAGCCTTTTTATCTGACGTTTCCCATAGTAATATACAATACACATCTGAGATTACTGATGTCGACTTGGCTCTAGATTTCTTCACAAAGACTCTTCTTTCTGTCATTGATAGACATGCTCCACTAAAAAAATTTAGGATTAAAGATAGAGTCTGCCCCTGGTTTTCACCTGAGCTAGCAGCTTTATTTAAAGAAAGGAATAGAGCCTGGTCTCTTGCCAGACACTCCGGTGACCCTTCACATTGGGCAGCTTTCAGGCAAATCAGGAATAGATTCACATCTTCGGTAAGAGTAGCCAAATCCAAATATTACCTAGATCTAATTACCTGCTCCTATGCTGACCCGGCTAAATTCTGGAAGGCAGTGAACTCCATCAAAAACAGACCCACTACTTCCCTACCTTCACACATTGATTCTGGTGACTGTTTGATCTCTGATCATAATGAGGTTTGCCTAGCTTTCAACAAGCACTTTGCCGAGTCTGGGCATTTATTCGAAAAGGAATATACAGCACCCCCTCTTATTAGTGATGATTGTGTATACACTATGAACCAGGCCTTTCAGTTTTCCTTTCAGCCCTTCTCTGCTAGTGTTGTTTTTGAGACCTTGCAAACCATTGATCCCAGGAGCTCTACTGGAGAGGATAAATTAGATCCTTTTTTTCTAAAAATGGCTGCTCCATTCATCGCAGAGCAGTTATCACACATATTCAATCTTTCTATTTCAACAGGCATATTCCCTAGTATCTGGTGATAGAAATTATCTAAACAATTATAGGCCAATCTCCAAATTACCATGCCTAGCTAAAATTTTGGAATCTCTGGCAAATAATCAACTCAAAGTATTTCTTTCTAAGTCATTCAGTTCTAAGCCCACATCAATCCGGATTTAGAGCCAAGCATAGCACTATCTCAGCTGTTACGCTAGTTACAAACAATATTATGTCTGCTCTAGACAGGAAAAAACACTGTGCTACCCTTTTGTAGATCTGTCTAAAGCCTTCGACACAGTCGATCACACTTTGCTTTTACAGAAGCTGTGCAGCATTGGTTTAGATGGTAAAGCTTGTGATTGGTTTCATAATTATTTGTATGGGAGACTTCAGTGTGTGAAGTCTGGGAGCACCCAGTCTGGGTTCCTGCCGGTGTCGAAGGGGGTTCCGCAGGGATCAGTTCTGGGCCCTATCCTTTTCACCATTTACATTAATAATATTGTTTCCTCATTAAACGATTGTCAAGTCCATCTATACGCAGATGATACTATTGTATATTGTATTGCTGATTCTGCTCAGCTTGCCATTGAGAAACTGCAGCTTGCTTTTAATGCCCTTAAGGAGGCTCTTGTTAAGCTTAAGATGGTTCTTAATGCAAGCAAAACATCATGTTGTTTACTAGGGTCAGAAGCACTGATTATTATAGTATATGTATATCCACTGCAAGTAGTTCTAAAATTGAGAGAGTTTCTGAATATAAATATCTTGGCATCTGGCTTGACGAGAAATTCTCATTTAAATTTCATATTGATGATCTTGTCAGCAAACTGAGACAAAAAATTGGCTTCCTTTATAGAAACAGATCTTGCTTCCCTATGATCAGTAGAAAAAGAATTGTTGAAGCAGTTTTCCTTTCAGTGTTAGACTATGGGACATTATTTATAGAATTGTTGCTCCTTCTTCTCTTAAGCACTTGGACACAGTCTATCACTCTGCCCTCAGATTTATCACTGGTGATAGTTATGGTACCCACCACTGTGTCCTCTATGCCAAGGTGGGTCTGTCTTCTCTGGCAGTGAGGCGTGATAAACACTGGTTTTTGTTTATCTTTAAGGCCATTGTCGGAATGCTTCCACCTTATATTACAAGGTTGTTAGAGTGGCGCTCTGGACCCTATCGAACCCGATCAAATGGCTTGCTTATGCTTAAGGTCCCTCGGGTTCGATCAGAAATTGGGAAGTCAGCATTCCATTTTAGTGCCCCATCCTCCTGGAATGAGCTCCAATAATTGCTGAAAATCAGTTCTCTACCAACTTATGGGCAGTTTAGATCGCTGGTTTTGAACATTCCTGTCTCTGATTGTATCTGTTCTTGATCTTATCTGTGCTTGATTTTATTATTTTTTATTATATTTTACTTTATTTTATTCTAGTTATTTTATTATTTACTATGTTAGTTACTGTTGCTATATTCTGTGATGTTTTATTACACTTATTGTGTTTTAATTGTGTTTGTAATCTCGGCTACATTGAAAATGAGGGCCTGGCCCTCAATTGTACCTCCGAGAATTTAAATAAAGGTTCTGACTGACTGACTGACTGACTGTTTTGTCAAACAAAAAATGTAATGTCTTCACCATGTCTATATGCTTCATATGATTTGCTGTTTGGAGGAGCAGTTTATTAGCATTAATGAGCAGGTGTACCTAATAAAGTGGCCAATGACTGGGAATTGGTGCTCAGTCACTGTGTCTTGTCAGGCCAACTTATTTTGTTTCAAACATTTTTCCATCCTTCATATCTCTCAATTCAAATAATGTTGTTGATAGAATTATCAAAAAGTCTTGAGATACCTTTCCATCCATCAGCTATCAGCTAGCCTATGTCAATGATTCTCTGCTGAGTTTATGTTACCACAAAAACAGGTCCAAACAGGCAGCAACATTCATGTGCATGGAAGCCACCTCACACTTTGTCCATTCAAAGATGGAAAGAACTCTCAATAGACCTATTAGTAATGAAACTGTATTCTGCTAGGCTTAAAAAGGCAAGCCAGGACTTAATCAAGGCCCAGACATGAGGGTTACCTGCAGCAAAATCCTTTATTTGAATTGGGAATTACAAGCTTTCCGTTGGTTTTAAACCCAACAGGTCCAATAGAGCCCTCGTTCTATCGATCCTTTTGAGACATGCGATGCTTTTTATATTTCCATGGCTGTGGAATTTATTAAATTTGATTAAGACCTCCATAAACTTACCATGGGGAGACACAATGCTAACTTACAAAATCAGTCTAGTTTCTCCGAGTTTGAATAATTCCATCATTCTAAAGTTCTAAACGAAAATTAGATGAGAACAATGGGAGACTATTATGTTCAGGGACGGTGTCACAGGCAGGCAGGTAGCAGCAGATAGGTAAACTGACAGTAGCAACAGTCAAACTGACTGTCAAAAGGGACAAGCACTCAATTTGTGATAACATGTCGGTTCCAGTAAAGCGAGGGCGGCCAAAAGAGACCAGCTAGGTCGGTGTAAATCACCAAAAACTTATCTAGAGCACTCCAGGTTGGCCTGTTCTGAGCTGCACTCCATCGTCAGGGGTGTACGATGCCGGTTCTATTAACGTTATGTACCATATTGTCTTTGCTGTCTGTTAGCGAGATAACTAATTACAGCTGGGGTGACTAATGTAATGTTTTTAGTAGCTACAGAAAGATTTTAGTGACAGCTCTCATTTAAAGCTAACTAGACTAAGTTAGCTAACGTTAACCGTAACTATTTTGATATGTCTAGCTAGCACTCATACACATACTTCACTAATTACACCCTTCCTTTATGCTCTATGTTTTCTGTTTTTTTTGTATGTTTATTGCCTTTATTATCATCACTATCTCAATCTATTTTATTATTTTCTATTATTATGTTTTGTTTTATGTTCTCTCTTGTTTGCTTTGTTTTGTGTTTTTTTTTTTTTTGATTAATTGTATTTTTGATGTAATGTGTTGTAAATATTCATGTAAACTGTATATTATTATATGTAGAGGCCTTACATAAGCCCCTTAGGGTTTCTTGTCACTACCTGCACAATTTACTAGTTTCTTTTCCTTTGTTGATTTTAAATTTGTGCAAATAAATTAAGAACTAAAAAAAATGAAGAACTAAAGCACTAACATTTCAGATTATTAGTTAGGTAGCTAGCTTGATGTGAATGTATCATGTCAGGAGGTGAGCCTGACAAGCAGCCAGCTTAGCTGTGCTGAAATCACGGGGAATTGTTTGATTGGGATCCGCGTGTGGAATGCATTCCAGGGTAATTGATTGATTGCTGGTTGCACTGGCGGGGAAGCGGTGCAGCTGATTATCGTTGAAATTAGTTAATGGGCTATAAAGAGGGAAAGGAAGAGGCAGAAGACAGAGATGCCTGTACTGACAAAGGGGTTTCCTCGTGTGAGGATATTAAACCTTTGGTTTTTGAGTTATTTTGCTTTTGTTTTTCTGTTTTTGAGTGAGTGTTTGTGTGTCGCGTGTCCGGCAGTGGCTTATTGGAGGGCGGTCCTGGAGGAGGAGAGACGCTGCCCTGGTCCCGTGAGAAAGAAAGGGGAGGCGAGGAGAGATGACACTGGTGGCACCAGGCGAACAGGCGGCACTGGGGGTACCCCGGACCCTGGGAATCTTGAAACCACGTTGTGGGGATGCACGCGTCCCGTGCTGGACGGGGGTTCAGGAATTTAACCAGTGCCTGCTCCCTTCCTAGCAGTGTGTGGTCACGGCGAGGCTCGAGATTGGCGGCACCGGTGACTGGGACTGGGCCAGAGTGCGGGGCACAGCAGTACAGCCCGGAAGCGGTCCAGGAATTGAACCAGTTCCTGCTCCCTCCCTAATAGTGTGGGGTCGCAGCAAGACTCCCGAGTACGGGGGCGCAGCAGTGTGGTCCGGGACATGGCCCAGAAGCCTAGGAAGAAGCGTGGACAGGCTGGAGGCAGAATGTTTTTGTTTAGGTTTTTTTTAATTTTGGGATGTAGAAAGGCCCAGTATGGGCGTGGGCAGGACTACATCCCACCCTTATTTCTTTTGTTACTGTTCAATGTGTGTCCTGTGGTGTGTGGGTGAGAGCAGGCGTGTAAGTGAGAACCCCTCAGCATTGGTGACTTCCCCCCCTTAGACGGCTGAGTGGGGTCTCCCCTCCCGGAGCGGAGTACAGGGGAGCCAGAGTGGGAATCACTATATGGTGTGCTGGATGTGAGCACGTGTGCAGGGTAACCTGAAGTGGCTGTGTGCTCTTACCTGTGCTGGGGCTCCGTATGACGTACAAAAAGGGCTGGGGTTAGTGTAAGGTTGTGACGTACTCTATTTTTATGAACTGTGTAAAACCTGTAAAAGAAATAAAGAAATTTACCTCGTCCTGGTCTCCTTGTAGTGGGTGGGTTCCTGTTAAAAAGGGAAAAAGAAAAACCCAGTTACTGTTGGGTGGCAGGAGGTAGTGTGCGCGACTCCTGACATATATAATGTTACATATATGTTGTAAAGGCACATTTTTGATGTTTTAGTCTAGACTACTTGATGTTGTTAGCTAGACTAACTGTACGCTTATCATGAGATGGAGTACCACAGCTTGTGGTTATAGTGATGGGCAAAATTGAACGAACAAATCTTTTTGAACGACTCTTTTTAGTGTCCGGTATGTACCGGGTCACCCTGTCGAACGTCTGAATGCTCATGAATCGGACTCTGCCTGCATTTTTCCACTCAAAACTGCTGCCTGCTGTGGTAGGTGCAGTGCTCAAAGCATAGCAAGCGGAACAACCAATGAATGAGCGAGATCGAATGAACCGTAGTCTCGAACTATAGGATGTCAATGAATGAGCGTGTTGAATCAGACTTGAGTCGAGACAGGCAGCCTGCACTCACTGAACGAGATCGAATGAACCGTTCTCTTGAACTAGGACATCTGCTACTTGCCCAGGAAGAACAACAAATCGATGTAGTCAAGTCACATTTTTGTAACATCGTATTGGGCTTACATAGCCTACCTACATACAAGCATGGGCTCGTTACTCAGAAAATGTAATATATATAATATACAGAGCTTAGCAAATATGAGATGTTTTACTGTACACCCAAAAAGCATTATTTGGTATCAACCCCTATTGCCTGGAATAACTGACAACAAAAAGTTTATATTTTATAAATAGCATCAAGAGTGGTCAGCTTACCACTTAAACTAGAACGGCCTGCTACTATGCCATGTCTCAGGAAAAAAATAACGACTCGAGTCGGAGCCTGGGACAAACAAACCGAAACTGCAGGGTTTGACTTCCACCGGCGTTTTGTCGTTCTTTTTTCTGTGAGATGCAGAGACAGTCCTGGGCTGTAAGCCATTCTAATTCAGTGTAAGCCAAAGCCATTCTACTTCAAGAGGCTGACTCAGAATGGAGCAATTAAAAGAAGTGTATACAGTTGCAAAAGTCTTCTTTATTTAAATGCAAACAACAAAACTATAAAAACAAAAAAACAATGTAGGCCAGTAATAACTTAAAACAATATTTGCTCACTGCAGGGCATGGCATCAGCAGAGGGGTTTCTGTTGCAAAATTGTCCTGACACACATTGGTCAAAGTCCTGCCAGAACTGTGGTGCAGGTGTGTTTCCTTCCTGGTCCTCCTCCTGGTCATTGCGGCTGGTCTGCAGGCTCACACTGCTGCCATTGCAGTGATGCCCTAGACTGCTGAATCAGCTGCTCTGTCATCTGTAAATGCAGCCTTCTTGAACCTTGGGTCAATAATCGTGGCCTCAGCAAGAACATGGGAATCCTCAACTCGGCTGAATCTCCCTCCAAGTTCAGACTGCATTTTCCCCAACAAGTCAGTGATTGGCTGGTGGACTGAACCTTGCCGTCTCAGGTTTGCCACAATCCTTGGTAGGCCTTTTGCCATCAGGATGACTTTGGAGGCAGTCACAAACCTGTAACAAAATAGAAATTGTAACTATGTTCTAGAATCTACAGATTCTCATGTGACATTATTTCATTTATTTCTATCTATCATGATTTAGGTTAACATTATGATTTAACATTATGAATGTTAATGAATACATTTATTATTCATATAGCAACTTACTTATCTGCACTGACCTCGTGAAAAGGGTTCAGTGCTTCACAAGCCTGCTGCATTATCTCCTACTCTTCGGCAGAAAAGGTGTTGAGCGTGGGGTTGACAAGTGCTAGTGTGGTGATTATTGCGTCTTTCATCTCCACAAACCTTTCAAGCATGTGATATGTGGAGTTCCACCTTGTTACCACATCTTGTTTAAGCCAGAGCTCCTCAGCAAGGTTTGGTGCTGTATGCCTCTCTGTGAATGAAAAACAGTCTAGTAGATGTGAGGTGAGTTGAAACCCATCCACATTATGGTACTAACATGAAGTTCACTGTGGCCCTTGACGTCCAACAGTCATTGGTGAGACTGTCACGATTCTGTATTTTTGTTACGGTTATTCCCTTTTGGGCCGCCAGAGTGCTGTTCTGTTTCTGTCCGGTCCAGTCCCGAGTCCTGTTTCTGTTTCTGTCTGGTCCAGTCCCGAGTCCTGTTTCTGTTTCTGTCCAGTCCCGAGTCCTGTTTCTATTTCTGTCTGGTCTAGTCCCGAGTCCTGTTTCTGTTTCTGTCCGGTCCAGTCCTGAGTCCTGTTCCTTAGTCCAGTCCCTCTTCCCGAGTCCAGTCCTGTTATGTCCCGTCTCAATCCCATTCAGTCTAGTCCAGTCCAATGTTCAAGTTTTGTCCTTTGGTGCCCCGTTTCTAGTCTGTAGGTCCCTCCTTCCGTTTCACCCCCTCCCCAGGTCGGTCTTCTGGGGACGTCAGGAGCTGTCCCTGGGGGGGGTGGGGGTACTGTCATGGTTCTGTATTTTTGTTACGGTTATTCCTTTTTGGGCCGCCAGATGGCGGCACTTCTAAGTTTTGTATTTTAGTTTGTTTCCCTCATTGCTTTCCCCTGTGTTTAATTGTATTATTGTGGTCATTTATTCAATCATTGTATTTGTCTGTCTTTCTATCCCTTCCCCCTCTGGGTTAATTGTGCATTGAGTTCACCTGTGTCTTTTTATCCCCCTGTCTATTTAAGTTCTTTGTTTCCCTAACTCGGGTGCTGGTTCCTTGTGTTCTGCCTGCATGTGTTCTGCCCTGATTGTTTTCTGCCCTTGTGTGTTCCTTGAGCTCTGTGTGTTTTTGAGAATTGCCCTTTGTGACCTTTTGATTGTTTTCAGTTTACCTTTTTTTGAAAGTAAAATCTTTGTTTGAATTTAACCTTCTGAGCCTCCTGAGTTTTTTCACTCTGCGCCTGGGTCCAACCCCCCGAATTCGAGACAGAAGGAACCAGCCAGTGCTGGACCCAGCAGGGTTTTTTTTCTTCCCTCTGGGACCTAGCCCTGCCTTAGGACAGCCCTGTCTGGGCAGGAGGCAGGGCTAAGACTGGTGAGCATACGCCAGGGGTCGTGTACAGTGGTGGAGTATGCGACCGAGTTTCAAGTTCTTGCCGCACAGAGTAGGTTGACCCCAGCAGTCCTGTGTGAGCTGTTTCGTGATGGTCTGAGGGACTCCCTCCATGGTGGGCTGGTTTACTCTGGGCTTGGCAGGTCGTCTGACTATGAAGCCCTCGTGGCGTTGGCCCTCCAGTGCAAGAATTATCTTCAGGGGTGTACAGAGATGCCCCCACTGGCTAAGGAGCCCTCACAGCCCAGTGTCCAGGAGCCCTCACTGCCCAGTGTCCAGAAGAAGCCACCTGCCCTGTCCAGAGTGCCGCAGGGGCCGTCTGCCCTGTCCAGAGTCTCGTTGGGGCCGCCTGCCCTGCCCACAAGGTGCTGATTCCTTGTGTTCTGCCTGCATGTGTTCTGCCCTTACTGTTTTCTGCCCTCGTGTGTTCCTTGAGCTCTGTGTGTTTTTGTGTTTTTGAGAATTGCCCTTCGTGGCCTTTTGATTGTTTTCAGTTTACCTTTTTTGAAAGTAAAGTCTTTGTTTGAATTTAACCTTCTGAGCCTCCTGATTTTTATTTTTTATTTTTTATTTTTTTGTGTGACAGAGACAAACTGCTGTCGCCTTCTTCACTTTCTGGATCACTTCATCCCTCAGTTTGCATTTTGCTTATGAGGATGAAATTGACACAAAATGGTTCCAAATTGCACTCCTCTTCCTGCTGCTCATCTTGTGTTGTTATTTTTGTTGAATAATCTTGTAGTTAATCTCCTGTGTTTGTCTGTCTTCATCTATTTGTTCTCGGTGACCTAGGAGTAAGGGTGACTGAAGGGCAGAGAGGAGGGAGGGATTGGGGTCTAACAATTTAAGGATCTACTGTCACTATACTGTACCATACTAATCTAGGTATTCTTCTTGTAAAAAAAAAAAACATGCTTTATTATGATCATGCACTCACAACGAGAGATGCCTGATGTTTTAAGCTTGATCTCATAAAACAAAAAGCTAAAAGTAAACAATGTAATTCCTAAATCTGACTATGTCAATTTAAGTAGTCTAGTTGTCTTTTTTAGACACTCCCTGATAGCCCCCCTCCCCCCAACCCCCACTACCTATCAAGTCTAGGACCTGCAGCCCCATTGAATTGCTGATTCTATTCCCCTTTGATCCTATATTTTCCCTTACTGTAGTCAGTCACTCTGTCTTGCCTTGAGCTTTGGCCTAGACATGCATACATAAAATAAGGATACAGAATCAATGTATTCAATGAATTAATTAAACTTTATTCATGTATACGTATTTACACAATAACAACAAAAACTGGTACATGCAATGCATTGAGATATTTTGGGGCAGCACCAGTAGAAATAGCATGCCATCTAGTGGACTCACTCTTGTATGCACTAATGTTACGTAATGCAGCAAACGGCACTGAATGAGTGAGGACTGACTGAATCGGACTACTCGAGTCGAGACTGCCTGGGGTTACACTGAATGAGATCGAATGAACTGTTCCCTCGAACTAGGACGTCTGCTACTTGCCCCTCAAAAAGAATGACAAATCGTTGGTCTGTCACATTTCTGTAACATCGTATTGAGCTTGCATAGCCTACCTACATACAAGTAGGGTGCAGAATGTATTAAAATGAATATTTTATCTTTGCATTGAAGAGAAGTTTGGTGGGGCGTGCAGCACTAGTTGTCAACCGTGCATGTACTATAATGGAGTGTCATGGAGAAACTGGTGCCATTTTTTAGAAAAAATACCGAAACTCGAGAGGTTCGAAAGGTTTGATACATTGAAAAGAATCGGTCCACCCACCACTATTCTAGTACTGTAGGCTATCCCCATTTTTACCAAGTTGGACTGATGACATTTTCTTGAAAGCATAGCTGTACCTACGTAGCTAACTGTTACGGTTTAAGTTATTGAGTTTTCTATTATATTTTCTGTAGCATAGTCCACAGCATGTCTTCGTGAAGTACAAACATATCAAATGTGAATTCAGTTTTTCTTATTAATGGGAAATTCCTTTAAATTTGATCCATGGAAGTTAAATACTTTTTGTAAATGATAAATTCTAAGTTTCTTATGTGTGGTTGTTTTTTTGAATATTTTTTTCTTGAACGACCAGAGCAACAATGGTGGTGCTGTGAAACTCCGTATACAGCGTAGTTTCGTGTGTCGTCTATTATTGAAACTAAAAGAAAGGGTTTCTGTTTTCAACTCATACTTTGGTTGCAGGAACAATAAGTGTCTGAGTTGAACAATGAACAACCTGCATGAGGTTGGCTTTGTACAAACGAAGACAATAAATGTTGGTCCATTTATAAGCTTTGGTGTGATGGCTGCTCGAGCATCAGAAGCATGTGTTTAAAAACAAAAAACACAGAGACT
This sequence comes from Anguilla rostrata, assembly GCF_018555375.3. Taxonomy (NCBI): domain Eukaryota; kingdom Metazoa; phylum Chordata; class Actinopteri; order Anguilliformes; family Anguillidae; genus Anguilla; species Anguilla rostrata. Next base: position 45,414,245 of record NC_057940.1, on the reverse strand, counting down.
AACAAACTGTTTACTGAAAACAATGGCATTAACGACCCCCCTTAGAATTTATTGTGCAAGCCTCTCTCCCAAATGCTGCAACCTCCTAGCCTCCATGTTTCACAGCGCTGTAATCCACTTGGGTGGTACCAATGTCAGCCATGAAATGGAAGAAAAAAATAGTAAACCGTACTCTAATTAGCATTTGTAAATGAGAAGCAGTGCGTGGGAGAAAAAGCACTGAAATTGACTCATTATGAGGCTGTATGTTTCCATCTTATCTGTTAAATTGAACACCCATTCAAAGGAATCAGTCACAAATTTTAGTTAAAAAAATGACCTTCACTTAGATTCACAATGTTTCTACTGCCTCCCATGTACTTAGCAGACCAAAAGTGATTATGTAAATAATCAAAGGATTTTAAAAAGCACACATTTAATTATAGAATCATGAGATGATTCATTTTGTGAGACCTGAAGTTTAATATTTTATGTTCCAGTACACACTGCGCTAATTCTGCTAATGTATTTTTAAATGTGCCAGAGTGCTTATTCAAGTCGTAAAAATAAATCATACACATGCAGATAGAATTTAAGCATTAAAACTACCATAAAAGTATCAAATTCCAGACAGAAGAATGCATACCTTAAGCATAAATGCAACTGTGATTACTAAATTACAGAAGAATGCATACCTTAAGCATACATGCAACTGTAATTACTAAATTATCAACAGGCCAGGATTACATAGAGTAACATTTTTCCAGCATTATATTGAAAAGTACCTCAATGAACCCCTCAGCAACTGAAGCAGCCTGGCCTGGCTTTTAAACTAATGGCAACTTCTTGAAGACATGCAGGTGTTCGTGCCACAGCTATCTACCATGATACAGAATAACAACCACACAATACCACTTATTTTGCACTACTTTGCAGCAGGAATAATTAAGCTGCCAGCCAATTTTGTCTTAGTGTAACATTTTTATTTTAGCTGCATAGAGACAGAATCTAACCAGTTATAAATGTGTCATGAGATAAAATGCTAGCCACGGTAATAAAATTCATCTTATACAATGTGAATAAAATGTACTTCATAATTTCTAGGGTTTAATTATAACAAATATCAAAGCATGAAAAAAATTAACTCGGTTTTACTTTGTATGTTCTTATTGTTTCTTTTTTCATGTGAAATAAACAAAAACAAAACAGTTATGCTTGAATAATCCAGCATTCTCCAGTGCAATTACTTTTGAGATACTCTTTTCTAAATTTACATTTCGTTTTTTATTTTTTCCCTCATTGCCGACTGATAACAGATGGACTCAGGAGAATCTGTGCAGAGATATTATTTATATATTTATTGCAGTAGATATATGTTTGAACCCAGATAATTTAGCTTGAGCAATTTTTTTGAAGTATGCTTATTACTGTAAAGGGACACCTTATCACCTTTTCAGGTTTTTGTTTTAGCCCAGCACTACGACACCTGATTCAACTAATTAATTAATCATGGTATTCAGTTAAGACCTTGATAAGGAGAATCAGGTGTCTTAGTGCTGGGCTAAAACAAAAACCTGCACCCTTTTTGGATAAGATTGCATACCCCTGCTTTACACCATTGTGTCCCCCGTTTTAAAATCAGAAGTCCTATGCATTCACATCTCCGCTGTGGCACCTACATACTGACCAGAGGAGAAGCACATCTCTCTGGTGACAGATGTAACCTATAGGGTATCTAGGGCACAGGGGGTGGGTGCTTTTGCTGCAGTAACCTGAAGAACCCTCACAGAATTCGTCCCCAGCATGCAAATTGTGTTCTGCCACCACAGTTTCCCTTGTAATGATAAAATAACTCTAGGCTGTGTAGATTTCTAGGCTGTGGCACCCTTTTTGCACTTGAGTTAAGTAGATTTACTGATTGAGCCACTTGGAAACCCCACCATTTGTTTACTTTGGCACAGATATAGATAGCACTTGGAGAAAACACGGTGGCCCCAGATTAAACTGCTGAGATGAACACTTTTAGTGTTCACAAAAACTTAATAATAAACTTAATAATAAAATAATAAAATTCCTCACTTGTGATGATGCCACGCTCAGGTTAGCCCACAAATAAACACATTTATTCTAAAAAAAAAAGAAAAAAAAAAAAGATCAACGTAAAGGATAAATAATTATTGATACACTGTTATCGACCCCAATATTGTTATCGAGATTGCTTTTACTTTGAAGTTTTCATTTTGTGCATTGTTTTAGTGGGCAGGTTCCCGTGATTGCCTCTGTGAACTTGTGGTACTCCCAACATTTTTATGTAGTGTCATCTACAACGACAAACTGCCCCTCGCTTCTACCCTTACCGTTCTAAACGTACAGTTTGATGAAGTTGAAAATAAAGTGATTCTTGCATAGATTCTCTCAGTGCATCTTTGAGGACCATACTTGTGCCTTGCTTGCACGATTTATGCCTGCTCTTTAGAGGTGACAAAATTTCACGCAAAAATCGACTCTCACTAAATGCATGAACTTTAGTTCAATGGAATTCAGCAAAATACACTATAAGCCACACTTATAATATCTCCACCCATTAGTCATGCAATCCTCCCTTAAATGCATAGGCATTAAAGAGAGAAGTGAACCTTGTGATGACTCATGTAGATGACACGCATACTGCACTTCCAGGCCTGTGTGCCTCTTTGTTACATATGATGCATGTTTCTGGGGTATAATGTGTCATATTTACATCTGAAAATAGTCACACAAGGCTTAGTAAATTTGGCCCTAAATACACTTAATGAAAAAAGATATACCACTCTGTTAACTACTGTGGTGAGCTTTAACCAACAATAACAAAACCTGAGCTTCAAGATTGCTTAAAATCTGCGCATTGCAGATCTTTGCCATGAATATTCTCCAAGTGTGAGTGCGGAGAAGGAAGAGTTCAACGTGTATCCACAAATAATGTTGATAAAACTTTGGCATGCAAATAAAAATAATTTTACTGAATGGCCACTGAGGCCACAAAATACCTGAACACAGGTTGAGTCCAATAATTAGTTTATCGGGCAGTTTTCTGCCCCACCAATTTTCAGCTCACAAACTGCCACTGCTACAGACAATTGTTGCACTCTCTCAGCCCTCCTCTGTCCTTTTGCTTAAAACTCATGAATGCATTTAATCTTGAGGTCCTGTAACATGCAGAGAAAACACAGTACATAATGTGATGAGAACAGCCCATTCAGCCCAACAATGCTCACCATTTTCCTGACTTGTTCTTTAGCACTTATTTGTTTGTTTATTTACCTCAGGATTTCACATTGTGATGACAAAACATAACCAAAGCTGTATTCCCAAGCACATTTAGAATGCATCTTCAGTTTAGAAATTTAAAGATGGTTTTCACTCAAATAAACTGTACTGTTGTACAAGTATCTGAGGAATACTTGGGCAAGGGAAAGAAATGGGAAACGATTAGGTATAACGATCTATGCGAAAACAACTTATTTGTAACAGGTGTTTATGAGGTTTATTTAACTACACAGATTATTATTCAATTCAGTTCAATTCAATAAACTTTATTTATCCCCGAGGGGCAATTCATGGCTGGGAATATTATCAATCAACATCAAAAACAGATGGCAATCCATTGGCGTAGGAACCGGCTTGTAAAGAATCGAATAACTGATTCCCCCCAACCATAACTGATCCCTCTCCCATGTAAAGCTTTCACACAATAAAGGCTGCAACAGCAATAAAAGATGACTTCAAAATTATGGGGAAAGGTCTGAAACGCCTGTAAACATAACGTGAATTATTGACTCCCCTCTTCACACAGTAGCAATGGTGTATCCCCATGGCCACGAAAAGTTTGAGCTTACGAAAGCACAAATAGGATATGTAGTCAACAATTAGAGGTGATTGCTCAAGCCGATCATACTATGGACTTCACTTCCCATAACCCTTATATTTCTTCTTACCATAAAAATGGTAAGAAGAAATTTTAGGATAGCGCTTCCGATTTTGCTTGTGTCTAAAGTTCTGTGACGGAAACAGCGATAGATTTACCCACTAGCATCTGTCCAAAATGTAAACGGTCACGGTCGGGAAAACTTTTATGACAACGTCAGCTAAAGTCAGTCACTCACAGCGGTTGGAAAGAACGGTAACGGTAATCTTATATTTGTAACAGTACCTATCAATATGCCAGCTAATGTCAATGTTAGCTAGCTAGTTGTCAATGAGTGAACTATGATATCTGATAATAAGTAGCTAGCTACTTAATAGCTGTCGGTACACTGTCTGAATGTGATGTTCACTTAACTTGAAAACTACCTGGCGATAGCTGCACTCGGTTGCTAAGCAGGGAATTAACGTGACTCCCAATGTTGCAGTGTTAGTATTTTAGCCAATGTTTTGTGTGACGTTATGGATACGTCTTGTAAAATTACAAGTTTGTTTTAGCTATCGATATCTCTTTTTAACGTTAGCTCCCCCTCAATATTTAGAACATGTGCATTTGGTCCCCCTGAATTTTGTGTTTTCCTTTACATTTCCACCATAAATTGATGCAGAAAAGGCACAAATTGGTGCATAAAAATTCACCAGAATGCAGGAAATGAAGTGATTGACGTTCAAAATTTCCTGGGGGAGGACCCCCAAACACCCGGCTTAATGTGGCCCCTCAATGTTCAAACGAAACCTACGCCACTCCATGAGATACACAATAACATGATGCCACATACAATAGGAATTTAAATAAATAAGTATAAAAAATTATTATTGTACCCTTAACCCAAACTTATGTTGATTGGCTGACTAGAAAGATACTCAAGTGACAACAAGCATGGTTGATTAAAGGAAGCTAAAATTAAGCTATTTCCCACAATTATTGTTCGCAAAATACTACTACACATGTCAAGTGGCTAAAGATAAAGATATCAGTATTCCCTGATCAAGTTAGGCAATACTAACACATGAGTGGCAAGAAGTTTATTACATTTATACTGGGAAGGTGTTTGTGTTTGAAGGTGAATGTAACTTTCTTTGTGAGGCAGCAAAAATAGATTTTATCAATGTCAGTGAATTAATGCTCTTTTTAATTTTTTTGTGTTCTGAAAGTTTACATGGTGGCTGAATGCAGTGAGAGCTCTATCTTTTGAAGATGTTTTTTTTTTCCTCAAAAAATACCTCTGATGGGGGGTAGTAGTATGATAATGAAAAGAGGATAAGTATACATAATTGTATTTATGTTAGATTTTGTGTGATAGTGATTAAACATTTCAGTATAGGAAAAATAGCTCCGTAATTTTTAAAAATAGTTTTGCAGGGTGGATCCAGAGCTGTGAGGATAATACTTTGCCATTCATTTTATTGCTCTAAAGCATACGCCATGCCAAAAAAACCCTATCCAGTTCTTTGCATCTGTCAGATAAAATACATTTTTCTGGAAACGTTTTTATTGGAGCATTTTACCCAAAAGTCCATGCCCTTCAGTTCCCCATTTTCTCTCCCTGTGGTCACTGGCACTTAAACAGATATATACGTATCTGTGCATGCACAAGCTAAAAATGAATTGAAACAAAAGTTTGATCTGAAATTCTGTACTTTCGCAAATGAAAGAATGGACAATGTTTTAGCAGTTACATTACAATAGATTTGTTCAGGTTTCCTTGTCCATTCATTGTGTAAAAGTTTCCTTTGCTTTCTGAAAAAGAAATGTAAAAATGCATGCACACACATGCACACACACACACACCCAGAAGAACTGCAGACCTTAATGAAACAGAACAGAAATGGGAGGTATATCTGCAATGAACAGATGAACAAAATATGTTTATCCCGGAGATGAATCAAACCCCCATAATTGTGCCATATAAAGAACCCATATCATGTTTATTGTCTTATCTAAAACAGAATCAACTACTAGCATACAGTCCTTCACTTGCTTCTGCCTTCAGCAAGGCACAATGGAGGTATTAACATGGAAGCCTGCTGTGGGCTATAATCCTACACTGTGCTGCATGCAGTGAGGGCTACAGAGCGAATGGCAGAGGACCCTCAGTGATCGTCCCTCTCTGGAATTTTTTACCCTGACTTGTGTACATTTTGCAGCAGTTATAATCTGTCCAAGCATTTCACATTATCACTGTTGTAAAGACACTGGACCTTTGGAGCTGGGGCCCTGTGGCAGATTAATGCTTGTTTATTTATTTGTTTGTTTTTCTCCCTTCCCTCCAGCACATAGCAATTTTAATTAATGTAATGATGCAGATCCCAGAGATGTGTCATCTATTTAGACCTCGCTGTTCACAGCCAAACTCCTGCCTACAGAAAATTAGACCCCTCACAATGAAGTACCTTAACTTTCTTTATAATATTTCAACTACTAGCTGCTTTGTATGTGGTATACACATTATTTCATATCACACTGTACTGCAGTACACTCATAGTTTGCAGTACCACATACTCGACTGTACTGCAGTTTCACTGTAAGATACTGGGGCCTAAACTGTGGTGCACTTCCACTGTAAACTACTCTCCCACTGTTCTCTCACAGAACAGCAGTACATTTAACTGCTAACTGCGATGAAATCTCTCTCTGGCACCACGGTATAGAAAATTCCATATTGTTACAGCCCTAATGGCAGGCCTAGATTCTGCAAGTTTTAGTTAAAGGTGCAGTATGTAAGTTTTGTTAGAACACTTTTGTTCATGTTTGGTTAAATTTCCTTCACATTCCGACAGTTATCAATAAATGATAAGCTCTAGGAAAAAAGAAACTGGTCTCTGACTGCCATAAGCTATGAAATCAGCCACTGTACATTCACCGCACCTGAATCTGAAAAAAAACAACCAGGACAGCTCTCTGCAAAGAGCCAAACTGCCAGTCGATCATGCTGCGGTCACAGCGCTGTCAGAGAGCTAGCTACACAGTTAAGAGCAAAGCAGAAATACTGCAGAGATCGTGCTAAAGCAAGCTAGTTGCCTGGAAAACAAAACTAGAACAAAGAAAAATCTGCCGAAATTACCAGTTCCGCCTTTGATTACAAGGCATACGTATACTGATGAAAAACCAAGAAGAAAAAAAAACGGTCAAAGAAAAGACTATGACCAAAAAGGAATTGAACCGAGTGAGAGACAAGACTTGAATGAACGTCAGTTCAGCTTTTCTTTTTTTTTTTGGTAGAATTTTATTTTCATTTTCAATTTTCCAACTTTACATACTAGACAAGTCAAAACAAGCACTCATTCATACCCACACTCCCCCATCTCTCCTCCAGCCCTTCCCACGTCCCATTCGTTCCTCATCACACCAACATCACAAAACACACACAAAACAAGGGAGTCCAAATTGGCAGGTTCCTTCCAGGATCATGTCCAGTCCACCTTTTCCTTCCGTGGAGTAGTGACATCTGATTCTCTCACCATAAAACTCCCACAGGCAGGTAGTCCTGTGGAGGTTGTCTTGGTGGAAAGAGAGATTTCAGTTAGTAAGGTCTAAATAATGGCTTCTCTTTTTTTATTTTATTATTATTATTATTATTTTATTTTTTTCTTTCTTTTTTCATTCTCTCCCCTTCCTCCCTCCGTTTCATTCATGTTGTACATAATCAGAGGGCAATACCAATAGAAAACAAAACAATAAAAAGGCTAACATCAATCGTCAAGGGCTTCAAAAGTGATGTGGAGTTTACAGTATTTCTGCTGGGCCGGTAATTATCTTGCTTGTGCTGTTTTTGTTGGAACTTGTTATCACCCCAAACCGTGTAACCAAAGTAGCCAGAAAATGTTAGCTACTTAGCTGATGTCTTGATTGACAATAAATGTTTTGGAAAATATTATTGTTGCATTGGCTAAGGCATATGTTTGCTGATAGACTAAGCTGATACTGTTTTCTGGATTAAGTCAGAAGAGGAGAAGGACAGCATTGATTCTCTGTCTCTATCTACTCAACACAGATACGATTTCATTGTCGATATGTAAGTGTTACTGCTCAAAATATTTCAGTTATATACATTGTTTTTGAAATTGAGTGTCTTTAAACTGGTTAGTGGTATTTTATAATGAGGATATTTTGAACGTAATCGTTCATTGGTAGCTCAGTCGTTAACTCAGCAGGGTTTGTGTTTCATGCACCGGATGTGACGTGAGCTGGAACATCGACAAAACATGGTGGATGTTTCAATATTGTTTTCATGTTGTCCCATCCGCATACAAGAAAACATTACATACTGTAGACACAGGAAAACACACAAGATTTAAAGGAGTACCATGGTGGTTGAACGTGACACTTCCCAGTTGCCTTCAGGCAACAACGAAACAAATGTGCATAATTTTTTATTCTTCATCCATTTCAATGTACTTTAAAACGTATTTTTCTAAGCCTAAATTTCCCACGATAAAAATTCACCCGAACCGTCTGGGCGTGGTAATGAGAACTGTCAGTTAGCTATGATTGACAGACCATGCCCCTTTTCCATAGCTACCCCCATGATACGCTCTCTTTGGGAGACTGAATTTTCACAAGCTAGCTAGCTTAGTAGGGCTAGTATATCAAGTATCGGTAGATAGCTAAGGTAAGGACGTTGACTTATATCCAATTATAATTTTTGATATCTAGCTAGCCAAGTTAATATAAAAGCACAACTATAACGTCCTCATAAAAGCAAACTAGCAAGCTAACGTTATCGATAACATTGTCTTATGAAAGCAAACCTCTTAGCTAGCTAACGTTAGCTAGCTAGCTAAATGAATATAACCAGAAATAATCGAAAGGCACTCTAATTTAAGTGAACCTAACGTTAGTCAAATGTTTGCATTGTCTGAACAGCAGGACGGTGTGTGCTGTCAGATTTCTTTACGGGGCGTGGAAATGGGAGTAGTTACTGTATTAGTGACGTAGCAAAATGACAACTTTCTCAACCGGTTGAAAATAGGACGATGAATTTAAAACGCATATTTCTCCAAAAATACAGAACGGACATATTTAATACTTTGCTCATTGTGTTTCTTCAATGCCTCTTGTGCAAATAGCACATAAAACCGAGAAAGTGTGAAAATCACCATGGTACTCCTTTAATGATTACACATTTAGGTACTGTACCACATTGTGTGACAATGTTTTTGCATTATCTTTTGATCTGATATCAATGTGTCATCTTAAACATTCATAAGGGGCCCATTTATATGCTTCATAGTGGACAAAAAAAAATGTTATTCATTTTTGGAGAGATTTTGGATGTGTTTTTGGACCCCTAGCTATTTTAGACCACTGTACTGATGGAAAGCTTGTAATTCCTACTTGAAAATGATGCAAAAGTGAGTTTCCTGAGTTGAAACAGTTGATTTGTAGTGAAATACATGATTATGTTGTGATTTACAGCAATGCATAATTTAGACATTTTGGATAGATTTGAAGACACTGGGTACACTGCTTAGTTTTTGCTTCATAGATCTTTAGTAGTTCTGCATATCCACGCTTAGATTTTACGCACTTTTGGTCAAGGAATTTTTTTATCCAGGACATGTATAGTTATCTCCGCCAGGCGAGAGCCTGGAGGGGATTATGCGTTTGGTCGCGTCTGTGTGTGTGTTTGTGCGTGTGTTTGTGTATCTGTCCGCAGCTAATCTTGCATACCACTGGGCCGATCAGCCTAATACTTGTTGTGCATGCTGACAGCAGGCCAAAGACCTGAATTCTCGAATATTTTGCAAATTGGTCAACGACAAGTATTTTATTTGAATTAATTTCCATCATTGTCCATTGAAATACATTGAGTTCCAACTCCTCACTCCTCACGCAAGTGATCAACAACTGCTTCCGTTTGGAATGAAAGACCAGCGATGTAAAATGTCAATTTCAACATTAAAATGGCAACAAAATAATCCACCAACTAACAGGGTACGTTATTGTTTGAATCTGTGGCAATTATTTTGTTGGCATTTTCACGTTGAAATTTGTCATGGTTCTGGGGTGTAGTGGCCTTGTGCTGCCACTGTACCTGGCCTTTGAGAATTTCTTAATGTGTTCCAGGTGTCTGATTTCTCAATTATTTTCACCTGGGGAGGTGCCTTTATAAGCACTGCCAGAACACCCATCTGCGCTTCTGTGTAAAACCTCATTATCACAAAGCCGGTACGACATTGGTATAGGTGCTCGTTGGACGAATTACAGAATTGTGTTGTGGGTTGGTTCTGTGTCCTGGGTTAAGGCGATTCAGTCTCTTAGCGCTGTGTGCGCATTCTGACGCCTTAAGAGTATTCATACTTTTCTTTTGAGCTTGTGTGAGCCGGTGGGTATTGGGACGTTGTCCCTGGTGTGTATTTTGTTTGCGTTTTTCTGAGCTGCGTCTCAGGTTTTTCTTTCGCTGAGTAAGTTTTGCGACTCAGTTGTCTATTTTCTTTTAAGACCAGTTTTGGGTTTGGTACCAGAGCCTCGCCTCTGTACCACTGGTCCTCTTCTTTTTTCGCCCTGGTTTTTACGGGTCGCTTTTGGTTTCACAAGCCAGTTTTACGGCTGGACAAGGTGGTCCTTCGGGAGTGGCTTTTTACTCCCGTGTTTTTTGGTTCTTGTTTTTGATCCTTTGTGTGCGGGAGTTACTCTCCCTAGGATCTTATTTGTTTTGTGTTTTACTTGTGGGTGTTCCCTTTCCCTTCCCCTTTGTCCTTCGGGACTTTGTGGCTAAACGCTTCCGGTAGCGTTAGCTTTTCGTTCCCCTATATTAGTCGCTTCTGGTTCTCCAACACCCCCACACCATTATAGAAATTGATATTGTTCATCGCTGGTCTTTTTGAATAGTTCCCGTCCAGATTGTTCCTGTCCAGATTTGAAACGAAAGTGCCAGACTATAACGTCAACGTTAGCTCTGTCTAACACATCGTGGCTGATATGAATGAAATTAGCTAACATGTCACCACCTTTAGCGTTACTTCACTGAATCTGTGTTTTTGGGATTTTCAGTGGCACATGGTAAAAACTTGTAATATTGTATTTGTCTGGTTCCATTGATTGTGTACATTCTATTGTTGCATCAGCAAAGCTAAAACCCCTGGCGGAGATCTGGACTCTACTGAGTGCACTCTTCTAGTTTAATCTGTTTTACATATGGAATATCTCAGTATTTCATTGCAAACTAAAAAAGAGAAAATGCTTTTTTGCTTTTTTGTCTAGACAATTTAGGAAGAAATAAATTAGTATTGTAAATTGTACAAATGTCTTGCTTCATTCAAGCTATTTTTCAGATTCTCTGTGATGCTCACATCTGTAGTTTTAAAGCTTTAAATAAGGTACCACCTAAATTGGCAAGGATTGGGCAGATTTGACATGTGCGCAGAGGGATTAAATAAGGTACCCTCTAAATGGGCAAGGATTGGGCATATTTGGCACGTCCGCAAAGGGGTTAAGAAAGAACATAATAGCTCTTAAAGCTCTGTAAAGCCACGACTTTAATAAATTATAATATATGATCGATAGCAGTCCCAGTGATTATAACGGTATGGCAGCTCTCATGCAATGAGATGTTCCAGGCTGACAAGGCAGACTGCTCCACAAAGGTGCAGATGGTGTTGGAGGCACACCTCCATTGACCTCTTCAATTCCCTCCTTGTATTAGACCCAGCCCAGGTGGTCTGAGTAAGAAGGACATTGAGGACTATGTCCTTCTTACTCGAAGAGTGGCAGAAGAGTGATATCGGTGTATGAGCACTGGCAAATCAAATGCAGCAGAAGTAAGTACAGTGGATGTATGGGCAGCCAGAGAGGAGGACAGATACCAGCTCTGGTATTGCAAGTGGTACGTGTCAGCCACAACCACTACCTAAGTGGATGTCAAAAGACTTTTTTCACTTTACCAAATGTTTGTCACACAAAACGGGAGGAGTCTGACTGAGATGAAGTACAATAGTACTGAACACTATAAAGCTCCAAGCCCACCCCCCCCCCCCCCTCTGTTTCTTTCTCTCACACACACATACATGCATACATTTATACATTTTCCTTCATTCACTATCCCACTTGTGTGTTTTGACTTGAGTCTTCGTGGATTTTTGGTGTATAAACCAAATAAACATGACTTTTTCAAATTGTGATAAATGTTATGTTTACTCAACCTAAGTAGAAAGTACTTTCAGTTAGATTTTATTTACTTAAACCCACGTTTTTTATAAACGTACACAAAAACACACCACATAATTCTGGAGGTTGATGCATAAAATTGAAATAGATTTGATTTTGTTTCACAGTTCTGAGGTTATAGAGTCACAATTCTGCCATTTTCTTCAGGGGTCTTTCTTTCCCTAATCACATCACATTGAAGGGTAGGATATGAAACTTGGTAAATCAAATCAGATATTATGGATTATGTACCTAAAATGAGAGTTATTCACAATAATGAGTATTGCTTATGAGTAGCCAGTAGGCATGCAAACAAGATTTTTAAAGTTACATTTTTAACCAAGTTAAAAGTACCTTCATGGATAGCTTAAGCAGTTTTGTCCCGCATATAGCACAACCCTGGTCCTGGAGAGCATCTGAGCTGCAGCTGCAGTTTTAACCTTTTACCTTTTCGTTTGATAAAGACAAGACAATCCAAATGGAATGTTAATACAATAATTACTGGCATGATTGCTCTGGCAAAAACACACTGTTCTTTCCAATATTTATTATTAGCGTGCTCTCTAATGTACACAACTAAAATATATATCTGGGTTCTAATAAAAATTTATTTGACAAGTGTGATGTTTTGAGTAGAAATTAACATTACATAATATAGATTTACAAAATGGTCCAGATCTGCAATATTCTCATGATGAAGCATATTAAGAAGTATACTGTAAGATTGTCTTTGATTATAAGAGTTCATAGTCAAGTACCATATTCCGAGTGAAATTAAAAACACCAATTTTGGAACATAATAAAGTCTGGCAAAAATAGAGGCTTGTTTTCAGCAAGTCAAATTGCCTACTCATTTCCAGATAATTTATTTGTTTTGGAAATCAAATTTAGATGTATTTAGGCCTGGTTAAATGTCATGAGTGCATTCTTATAAATGTTTAAAGTGTTTTGTGGAAAAAAAATATTCTTAGGGAACAAATTATGACACCAAAAAGTCTGAATTATAGCTTGTTTATCATATATGCAATTGTCAATCACTGTTAACAATTTGGTGATTTTAAAACATTATAACTACTTTGCTTATTGCTTACAGAAGTTTTATGCACTGAATATCTAATACAATATATTTTTTCTCCACCTACTAAAAATCTATACTTTGTCATTCCAAGTTGCCAGTATGCAACAATCTCTGTTTCATGAACAAATCTGTTCAAGGTCTGTTAGAATGCAGTATAAATACTAAGTAACTGTGATAAGTCCGACAGAACCACACAGGCATGGAGTGGTAATATGCAGACAGTTTATTTTGTACAGCTGTACTGTTGCTGTTGTGGTCTGGATTAATCACATTAAACATATATAGCCAAGAAGCCTACCATCAATTTTAATCACTTGGTCAGCTACTCGACTCATCCTGAGATTGTTCGGGGGAGAAGTCAGTCACTCGGGAAAGCAAGGGAGGTCCACTAGTAGCTCCACCCGGCTCCATGTCAGACACAAGCCCGGATCTTGACTCACCGAGATCAGGGTTTTTCCCAACAGACGGCCCCTCCCCCAGCTGCAACAAAAGGGAAATAAACACACCCCCCATTGTCGGGCCCCTCCTGCCAATTTTACTCGCCATTTCTTTGAACCCCGGCCAAACGTGTCCCAGAATGAGCAGGAGGCGGATGCGGAGACTAACCCAAGCCACCACACTAAGCTTTTCTCCCCAAATTGAAAACTCAATCTGAGTGCATACCCTACTGCCCACCTCTGTGAGTCTGTCAGTTGCATCTGGTGAAACCAGACGTTGGTGCACAAGGGTATGAGAACAACCCAATTCCAACAAAGCCTGGACTGTATCCCCTTTCATACTTACAGGTATGAGATACGTCTCTGCTGGAGTAGGCGAAGGCTGGGTGGCATGCGGCATCTAGTCCACGATGCTCACGTCCATTAGGGAGCAATCCTTTCAGATGCCCCTTATGCCCACAGCCCTGCCCCAGCATTTCTGGAGCACTTGTCTGACCCATGACCAGGGAAGGGAAATAACTAGAATTTGGGGCTGGGGAACGGGTGGCAGGAGATGAGGGTTTAGGGAAATGGAACCTTGGGGAGGAGAGGGTAACAGGGGAAGAGGAGGAGGGAACAATACAGCTAGCAGGGGGGAGGAGAAAGAAGGGGAAAGGAATGGAGGTTTCTTCTGTGATTTTCGCCCTGTGTCCTCTCCGGACAGACAGATGGTTCTCCGCCAGTTCTATTGCCGCACTCAAGGAGTCAGGTTGGTGGCACCGGAGCCAGTCTTAAGTCCGTCCCACCCTTTCCCAGATGGTAGCCCAGAGGGTAGAGTAATTGGCCAGTGCACTGGCCGGGAGGTTGCGGGCCACTAATTGCACCTCCCCTGAGAGCAAGGATAGGAGACACAGCGCCCACTCCTCCACCGGCCAGTTGTTGCGTGCCATGGCCGTCCTTTCGTACAATTCAATAAACGCCTCTGGGTTGTCCTCCGGGCCCATCTTCTGTAACTTTACACTGGTAAGGGAGTGGGGGTAGAGGTGGAACTTGATGTTCCTTCCCTCAGAAGCTCTGCCAGGATGGCTCCATCCACAGCCTGTGATGCAGACACAGCTTGTATAGCCTGCTGCTGTAGTTCCTGCAGACTGCGGACAGCCTGGTGTTGGTTCTTCTGCATCTGGGCCAGCTGCTTCACCATTTGAACCAGTGGAGAGGTTTCCATCATCAGAGGCTCTTCTGTCCCGAGTTTCGGCACCAAATGTCACACACCGTGACACACCCCTTTTCTGAACAGAAGAGTTATACACGGAGATACGAGAATCCAGGATTTTCCGGCCAAAACAAACAAAACAGCTTCGACCTTCACCCTCACAGGATCAGGGTAAAAACAATAAACCAACACAACAAACTAAAATAACAAAGACAAAATAACAGATTTTCCAGCCTTTTCTCTTGCTTATTCGTTTTTCTCTCTCTCTCGGTTTGCGTCTCTCTCAGTCACAGACTCTTACTGGGAAGAAAGCACATTTTAATTACCTGGATTAATTACTGATGTACTCCAGGTGCGTGTGCCTACTTAACCAGTAGGCGTGGTCCTCAGCAAACCGAGCCCTGCCACAATGTACAAGACTGAAATCATCTTACTTTGCCCAAAGCATAAGAGAGAGCATCTTCTCAGTAAACTTGAAAATTTGACCTCCTCCCCCCCAAGTCAAACCAGAAGCAACAAGCCCAGGGGTCATTTTAGACTCTGACCGCAGTTTTGCAAGGTGATGAAGACAGCTTTCTTTCATCTCAGAAACATTGCCAAAGTATGATCTTTTTTAAAAAGGCATGATGCTGAAAAACTTATCCATGCTTTTTTTTCTCCAGCAGACTGGACTACTGCAACGCCTTTTTTATAGGCTTCCAAAGAAATCTATTAATTGGTTTCAGCTTGTACAGAATACTGCTGCTTGTTTCTTATCAAAACAAAGAAAAGGGAGCATATTACTCTGGTATTAGCTTCCCTAGACTGGCCCCCTGTCAAATCCATGATAGATTTCAAAATTCTTTTGCTTGTCTTCAAAGCACTCAGTGGCTTAGGCCCTGCATATATGGCAGATTCCCTGGTTCCTTATGCCCATGCATGAGCCTTCAGGTTATCTGATGCTACCTTGTTGGCCTCTCTATATCAAAGCACAAAGAAAAGATTTGCAAAGCAGCCTTTTTATATTATGCCCCCAGGCTGTAGAACACCCTGACAAGGGCTGATAGAGATGTGAACTCAGTGGACACTTTTAACCTCTTAGCACGGATACCAAATCTGGCCAATCTTCACCCATTTAGGGGGTGTTCCATTGAAGGGTTTATAACTCCAGATGTGAGCATCACAGAGACTTGGAAAATGACTTAAATGAAGCAACACACTTTTACCATTTACAAAAGATTTGATTATTTTTATATAAATTATGAATACAAACTAAAGTGACACAAATGCCATTATCTTGACGAAAATGCAAAAATTGAGTTGTTCTTTAGTTTTAAATTAAATACTGAGAAATCACATATGTACAGGTAAAACTATACATGTTCTGAATCATAAACTCCTTGATCACAAATGTACAAAATATGAGGAAGATATGCAAAAATACTATTTTTAAAAATGTGAGCAGTCTACCCTGGTGTCCCTTAGTGTCTCAAAATATATCCAAAATGTCTAAATGATCAATTTTGGTAAATCATAAGTTAATCATATATTTCACTACAAATCAACAGTTTTCACTCATACAACTCATTTTGGCATCATTTTCAAGTGGGAATTATTCGATTTTTTTTATCAATGTAGAGTCTAAGATATCAATGGGTCCAAACTCCTGCCCAAAAACTCTTCAAAAATGAATAAAATGCTGTTTGTCCATTTGTCCATTATAAAGCATATAGATTTGGCCCAAATGATGGTTTAAGATGAAACATTGGTATCACGTTGAAAAATAATGTGGTTTCACATACCTAAACATGTAATCATTCAGTATGTTGTTCTGTACTCTACAGTATGTAATCTTTCATTGCATGGGGATGGGACAAAATGTCACAACGACACAGCAAAATGCCTGCACCTGCAGTAAGGATATTTCATGCAAGGGAGGAAGCACCTCCAATATGATGAAGCATTTACTTCAACACAGCTCGAATCTGAAGAAATGCACCGTGTTCGATGTATTGCGGTCTCCCAGCCACAATAACGCCCCAGATACAGCTAACGTTAACAGCAGCAACGTTGTCATAAAATTTTTCCCGACCGTGAAAACTGCCTGACTTGTTTACATTTTGGACATATGTGGCTAGTGGGTAGATCTATCGATGTTTCCATACACCAAGTATTCTCAAGTAGGCTGCAGAAATAATACTAAAATACTTAACTAGTAGTAAGTCACTAGTGCTCAGTGGATGTTTAAGTTACGTTTAGTGTTATTAAAGTGACAATCTCGAAGATTTCAGTTTCGTTCTCTATGGCGGTGCCAATGGCGAGAAGCGGTAATTGCAGGTGGTTTTTGGACCTCACTTCCCATAGATCCAACCGGATCCAACCAGTATCGCCTGTGTGACGTCAGTCAGTTGGCACGCCAACTATAACACTTACTATTTACTGAATAAAAAACGGTTGTTATAAAAGTAACGTTATGTACATACTCATTCGTTGTCTAACATTAGGCTAACTCAAGATGTCTTTACACTGCCGAGCCGGGTTAAAATGCCGTAGCAAACCTGAGGTAGAATTAGTGATGATCAATTTCTGCAAATGTTCTCTATCCACCTTTTGCCCGGTATGAACATCTTTACACTGCAGAGAAGAATTTGCAAGATTCGCTGTGGCTCGTGCAATTATGTATCTCGTGCACAATAAGCAGTCTTTTTCGTGAATGATTGTGTGATATTTTTGAAACAACTGCCTTGCAGGTAACGGTAATGTTAAGGCCAGTTCAGATCAATGATTCGCAACGAGGCGAAACGGTTTTAGAATGTTGCAGAGAAAATTGCAGCGGTGTGAACTGGCTAGTAGCAGAGCTGTTGCCTGCCCTGAGGTTTTAAAAGACCGTCCTTGTCAAATCGCCAAGTGCAGTTTTAGAACGTTTACAATCAGGCGTCTTGGAATTTTGCAAGTTGCACCCAGTCTCGTTGCGAATCATTGATCTGAACTGGCCTTAAGTTAGCTACACTGCAACGTTGCAACAAGGTAGTATTGCATTCGAGAGACGGTTTGCGAGGTCGGTACCGGTCGGTAGCGTTAGCGTTTTTTTCTAATTGTTAGCTGACATTAGAATGTGTTAATTACATTAGCTAGCTAGCTAACGCAATGTTACCTGATATGAGAGATGGATACTGTGCGCAACATTGTCTAAACTAATGTTGTCTTTCTTGACATGGTCCAGTAGCTAGCGTTAGCTGTGCAAATAGCTATGTAATTTAGTAAAGTTACATTGTCATTAAATGTAATACGAAATCTACATCAACAAATAATATGATCTCTCATGTTACACAAAAACTTTTTAGGGTTCCATAACTCCCCCAACCCCCCCTTTCTCTGTTATTGTAACGCGTGCAGACACCGGAAAAAACAGTACGCCGCTCACACACAAGTGAGTTGAAAAGCGAGCCTGTTGCATTTGTTCCGCCTACCCTCTCTGGCGGACCAACCACTGATGGGTGATGAAAAACGCGTCACTAACTATGCGCCGCTTGTGATTTTTTCCCAGGAATGTCGCCACAGACACCAATTTTTTAATCATGAATTATGATAATAATAATAGTGTAAATTAATATAAAAATAGGCTTAATCACCATTGTGTTACCCAATGCAGCGATAGATAGTGACTTAAGACATTTATTTTAATGAAAATCTTTGAGATTATTACTTTAACTAAAACGAGAGCCAGTTTAGTCGCAAAGCTGTCAAAGTCAGACTAGTGGGTCTATAATTAACATTAATGTGTGTAGCCTACAGTTTTAATTTAATTATTTTTTTTTTGGTATGGGGTGGTTTTATGGTTTTAAACACTCTGCGCTATTATAAATAGAAGTGGGTGGTTGACGAGCATTTTTATGCGTGGTAGGTTTGATCTAAATGCATTTACAGAATATAGCGTTTTTTCCCAAAGATGGTATTTCTCAATATAATTGTGCCGCCGTGTTAACGCATTACTATGGTTGCGGGTCAGGCACGGTAAGAATACATTTTAGGATAGCGCTTCCGATTTTACTTGTGTCGAAAGTGCTGCGACGTGTATTTTAATACTATTTGTAGGATATGTAGTGTTTAGATTTTGGCCTTAGAGAGGGAATCAATAAGAATGTGGCCTGGCCTCCCCGTCACAAGCATCAAAGAAAATGTGATTGGGGCAATATAAAATCCACTGATACCCTAATCTAGGCAGACAATCTATGGGTCTTACCCCCTCTGAAGAGACAAACCAGATGACACAGGACACCATATCGGGGGTCGGAGACCCTACATGCCTAACATTTCCCTTTCCCATGTCCTTTTTAAGTTTGAATGCAATCTTTAGGGAGGCCAGTCCATGTCATAAATTAGTCTGACCCCCCTTCCCTATCCTACACCTACGATCCAATCAGGGCAAAACATCCTCAAGCCATGCTGGTTAAGGTATTTAAGATTGCCACAGGAAAAAAGTGTTGTGTTGGTGTCGGAGCCTTGAAGAAGAAGTTTTCCTCTTTTTATTTTGGTGGTGGTTCCTTGGTTGTGTGCTTTTAGCTGGTTTCCTTGTGGCACTTATACTGGAAGTGGGTGATACTTTGGCAAGGTCTGGCTGATCCGTCTCTCTCTCTCTCTCTTATCCGTCTTTCTCTATTTTCTGGTATTTCTAGATTCGCTATTTAGTGTTTTGCTGTATGTCTTCTGTTGTGTAATTTAGAAGTAGTGTGCCTGCATTCAATAAAGAATGTATGTTTTCAATTCATTATAATTGCTACTTTTTGAATTAAATTATTTAATCATAAAACCTGGTATAGAGCTTGTTTTGACTTGTTGGTTGATTCCACCAGTGCACTGTAGACTGACCTATCAATGAATTCAGCGATTTAATTGATAATTCTCATTTTAAATAAAAATTATTAAATGAAATCACGTAAAATATATTTTACATGTAGGTAGTGAGGGTTCTAGCGAATCACTTGGTTCAGTATTCAGAGTGCTGAACATTTTAACAAGGACATTGATTGTTGGAACCGCTGGATTCAGAAGATAAACATCTTCTTAATTAATCCTTGCTTGTCCGACATTATTTCGAAATATCACAAAAAAAGCTGACAACAACGTAACTACATAGCCTATTAAACAGGCCCTATTTTCTGGGTTGCCCGCAGTATCACCTAACCCCCCCCACGCCGAAGAGAAGAGGAGGAAAAACGGGAAAAAGACAGAGGTACAGTGGTCACTGGTTTCAGATGATGCGTTTGTGTCATGGTTCTGTGTTTCTATTTCTGTTTTCCCTTTTTGGGCCGCCAGATGGCGGCACTTCAGTTTTGTAATTCAGTTTGTTTTCCCTTATTGCTTTTCCCTGTGTTTAATTGTATTATTGTTTTCAATTATTCTATTATTGTTTTTTGGGTTTGTTTCGTTATCCCTTCCCTCTCTGGTTTGATCGTGTTTTGCGTTCACCTGTGTCTTGTTATCTTTGTGTCTGTTTAAGTTCTTGGTTTGCCTGACTCGGGTGCTGGTTCCTTGTGTGTTTCCGCCTGCGTGTATGTATCTGCCTACTTGTGTGTGTTCTGCTTATGTTTCCTGCCTGTGCTCTGCCTGCCTGTATTCTGCCCTAGCTGTTTGTTCCTTGTGTCTTTAGTATTTTGTTTTTGAGGAGTTTTAAGTTCCCTTGTCTAGTCTGTTTTAAGAATTTGAGTTTTCTTTTGGAATTGCCCCTCGTAGCCTTTTGTTTGTTCTCTGTTTGTTTTGTAGTAAAGTCTTTATTTGAATCTATCCTTTTGAGTTTTGTGCGTTTTCACTCTGCGCCTGAGTCCTAACCCCCGAATCCTGACAATTTGCCTCTGCTGCGGCAGTTCTGCGAGCCAGAAGGAAATTGTTTTGGGGTTCTGAGAGTAGAGGGCAGCAGAGTGTAATATTTCCTCATAAGGACAGCTTTCACTATTCTGCATTGTGCTTGACATCATGCCACGTTGCATTTTGGGGTGATTCGCAATCTTAAAATGAGTTCTGTGATTTTAAGATAGCGTTAGTACTTGGGAAAAATAAAGCTCTAATACCAGCTGATATTGGGTTGGTATCAGCATAGAAGCCATTCAAATATTTTTATGGATCTGGTAATTCTTTTTTTAAAAATTATTACAACAGTTTGAACTTAAAACTCGTAAGACCCTAACAGGGACATCAAACCCGTTTTGGCAATTTTTTTTCAGCAAACAAACAGTTTATTTTTCACTATTTCATAAATGCTACTCAAATAGCAACATATAAATAGGCATACCTAACTTATCAGAAAATAACAGCTGTTTTCTTTAATACGATTTAATACGAACCAATGTCAATTGGGTAATTGTAAAACAAATCTAACCTTTTTGTTATATTAAAAACCGAACATAATAGGCCTACCATAAACTTTAAAATCGAGAGCTAGTTCAGTTTATGTATTATCAGTCAGCAACACAAATAGCTAATTGATTCTCGTTTTTCGATTCATGTTTTAAAATGAATATGAACGATTACAGGCAACTGTACTGAAAAGTCTCTCTGCAACAAAAGGCAGCAAGGAGGAAAATCTGTCTTGCTTGCTGGCCCTGAAAACAACAGAGCTGGAAGCAAAGTGGAAGAATGCAACAGCAAAGTTTTCTGCCATGACAGAGCGACACCAAATAGAGATTACGTCTCCGCGGGCTGATGTACAGAATCAGGTCGCGGAGCTGGTGGCAGTGAACCAGAAACTGGCAGAGGAGCTGGCAGCTGCACGGACCCCGACAGCATCGGCAACACCACAGCGCCACACCTTGCTCATGTCAGCCTCTCCACCACCTTCGCCAACACTGCTCAGTGGACTCAAGAGACAGCATCCCGACATGGTCATCCCTGAGCTGACACCAGAGCGAGAGCGCAGGATAAGCCAGCTATCTGGCAGGTGCTCCGATCATTACAGCTGTTTTCTGTTCCAAGCTGCAGTCGGCATGGAGAAATATCACTCTTGGTGTTGCAACACCAATTGGACCGGCACAGGCGGGAAGTGGGATCTGCCAAGGAACCTACAAGAATACCTGCTGAATACCTTAGCAGAGAAGTTTCATGGCTTCGATGAACGCGAGACCAGGATGTTCATTGACCGGGTTAATGAACTCTTGAGGAAGCCCTGACTGTTTTTATACGTCTGAGGAAATGTAAACATATTTGTTTTACCTATTCTCTTTTTAAATTTTTTTTTTTTTTACTGCAATTGACTTTGTAATGACTTTGTATGTACACTGTAAAAATTAAACGTGAAAAACTTACTTTTGGTCTCAATTTCTTAGAAAAACAAAACAATATGTTGGTGGAGTTCTAAAAATGGAGTACTATTTAAAATCATTGCACACATGAAAACACATTTATTTTATTTAACCATTATTTAATCAGGAAAACCCCATTGAGATTGAAATCTCTCTTGCAAGGGGGACCTGACATGAAACACAAAGACTTGTTACCCAACAAGACTTACACCTAACAAAATGTACAAACATCAAATGAGGAATGAGACAGAGGTGTAACAATAATTAAAAGTAGAGAAGAGGTTAAAAGCAGGAGCATACTTCCGTCACAGAGTCATGAATTGCATCCACAAGTGAAATTAATTTGTCAAGTTTAAAATTCTTTTGCAGATTGTTCTAAGGTGCAAAATATCTGGAACCCATCTTACCAAATTCAGTAGTGGGATGAGGGACTTTAAGGAGTATCACGTCCCTAGAGCGGAGGTGATAACTATGTGAATTTCTAATTCATGTTTTCTTTCAGCGACCAAAACACGGTGACAATAGCCCAGTCAACTCTTTTGTGAGAGAAGTGTGAAGTAATTTTTGTTTGTTTAATCACCTAACCGTTTTCATACTCAAAACAGACTTTTGTTTTGAGTATGAAAACAGGTGTTGATACGGAATGCAGATGTGTGGATGTGTCGATGGTGGAATAAACTAAATTCACACTGTAAGCTACTGTAGGATACAGTGGTACAGAGGATAAATTGACGATACATTTTCCCAAGACTTCTTGACCACAACAACCATTGTTTCAGAAACTGCTGCACATAATGAAATTTATAATCACAAAAAATGGACAGATGAGGTTTTCCTTGGTTGTTAAATCACCTTGGATTTCTACATTAACTTCAATGAGCAGCAAGCACTTTTGCCCTGAAGTATGTGCAGTGGAGACAGTTTCGCCTTTACTTCCTAGGCTTCTTGGCCCCTCCTACCATCTCCAGTTCTTATGTACACAAGGTGATCTGTGCACATCTTTGCCGTTCTCTCTCAAAAATGCCTCAAAAAAAAAAAAAAACATCAGACAAAACAAATCACGGGAATGACGAGGTAAAGACAGCGGTAATGAACCGACATTATCTACGCTCGCTTCCTTCATTTCCCCTTTAACCATGAGCAAATACTCAAATGTTAAACAATGATGGTTTATTTAAATGATTCAGTAATTTCAATAATTGTCCATTCCCCTATTCGGTAAACAAGAAACTAGACGCTGGCAGGAGAGAAACGACTATGGGAAATTTGCCTTGAATACATTCTAATTTAAAACAATTCACACAAAACCAAATAGCCAAAGCAGACCAATCTGGTGTGTGTGCTTATAATAAATGTGTGTGATAAATGCTGTTTCTTTTCCATTAACCATTTGGTACAGGACTGAATTGTGCATATAGGCTACAATTCTCTAGCAGCAGTGAACAAAAAGTTATTTACCGTGTTACATTTATGATGCGTTACATTTATACAAACTCTACCCTATGTCCTATAAGTGAAACTAACATGGGTGACTTTAGACTGTGCTCAAAATTATCTGACTATTATTAGGTTTCACAGTCTGACCACAAAGTAGTCCACATGCATTTGAGAAAATAAAGATAGTATTTGGATAGGTTACAGATAACTTAATTAAAAACTCATTCAGTTTACACGTGTATTAGCCAGCTATGATAGACATATCGCCTGCTATTGTTACTTATTCCACACAGGATTCATACATCCCAATTTTGAATAAATGTTTGGAATAGCTAATTACCAAAGGAGGAAAAACACAAAATAGCTGCAACAGCACGATTCAGTTGCTACCGTATGATTTCCCCACACTCTAAGGCGTGCATTCATTTTAAAGATTGTTGTAACACTGCTTAATTACTGTTACCATCTATATGGAATCATTCATGTTACTTAAAATGCTATTTTCAAATATCTCTGTCCACCTCAATACTTCGCTTGACATTTGGCTTGTAGCGCACAAGTGTGTCCTTAGCGGAGGTGTGGGCAGGGTTAAGGAGACTCAATTACGAACAGAGTCTAGAAGGGCCACAAAATCATAGTATACCGTTAAGCACTTGTTATTTCAGTCGTTTTCCACTGCTGCACATGAGATCTATTAATTTCACAGATTAATGTTTTTAATACACTGATTTATGCAACCTTTTTTCAGTTTTCTGTGATTTTCGCCAAGTTTACTGTGGCTGCTTCTTAATTTTAACAAATATTTTCTGTGACAAACATCCAGCCTTAATCAACAATTGCTTTAGTGCAGTGATACATGCATTGCATTCAGTATTGTCATATATTTTAAATTAATTTATAAGTATGGCATACAAAGAACAATCTAGACATAACAATTGTGTTTAATCCTAAAATGAATTAGATTTTTTAAAAGAAAATGAATAGGAATTATTCTGTTCAGTAGCCGACTGAAATGAACAAGACCCTGGGTTGGTGAGAGAATATGAATGACTGAAGTTGCCATGAGAAGGTAGACAGACCTGCTTCCATAAAGTTTTTCAACACTTTAACACAATGGGCTCTATTTTAACGGTCCAAGCGCACAGTCTAAAGCGCATGGCGCAAGTGCATGTCCAAATCCACTTTTGGTAGTTTAACTGCAGATAATCAAAGTAAGGCGCATGGTTCAAAGGGGATGAACTTAGTCTCTTAATCATAGGTGTGTTTTGGGCGTAACATGAAATAAACCAATCAGAGTGTCATCTCCCATTCCCTTTAAAAGCCAGGTGCGCTTGCACCTTGGTGGATTTCTATTATAATGGCGGATTTGCCAAGTAGTAGGAAAGAACGCTTCTCTGCAGAGGAAACTGATCTGATCGTGCGCGAAGTGAAAGCGCGCAAGCAGACCATCTACGGAAACAGCATGATTCAACCAAATGTTATATTATGAATATTATGTTAATATATATATAATATAATATTAATATTATATTACCAATATTATGACATGTCTTTTAAAAAAATATCGCGTGTTGTGCACCCGCCTATGTAGGCGCATATTACTATCTTAATAATACGCCCTTAAAATAACAGTAAAATACTGCGCCATTGACTTAAGACCAGGTTGGTCAATCGCTTTCTGCTGCCTCAAGATAGCAATGCGCCAACAATGCCCCTGACCACATCTCATTTTAAGACCAACACGCCCAAGGGCACTCAGATGGGCACAAGTACATTTGCTATTTAAACAACGTGGGTGCTGGACGGGAAAATGACAACTGCGTCGGTCTGAAACTAGCAAAGACACTTGCCTTGCGCTTGGCACTGCATTGCGCCGGTTTGAAAATAGAGCCCAATATCTGTGATAAGCACAAGCACAAATGTTACAATTATGGTAGGCACTGCCTTTTTTCTCAGCCTATTGCCTTGGTGACTGTCTACAGACCTCCTGGCCCACACTTTGAATATCTTAGAATCCATTGGCTTCACTCAAAATGTTGTCCCACACATTATTGCAGTACCACACATTATTGCAGTCATACGTTAGATCTGGTCTTATTTTTTGGTGTTGATGTCAGTGACGTTGTAATCAACCCACATAACCCTATTTTGTCTGAACATTTTCTTATAACACTGCACCTACAGTTGGCTCACCCCATAACATCTGAACCTAAGACGGACTTAGGTCGCATTGTTATTGCTACCACTGCTACAAACTTCATTGGTACAATTCCGGAATACTTTGATTTAGATGTTTCAACTTCCTCCCTGTCTATTGCTGATTTGTAAAGTGCTTTGCTATTCTGTAAAGTGTCTTTGTGACAGTTTTCTGTAAAAAGCGCAATACAAATAAAAAAAATTGAAATGTACTGCACATTATATGGCAGTTTACTCAAACATTTTAAATGTTGTTGACAGTCAAATCAATTGTGTTAGTTGCTCCATAAACCAGTACTCCATCTGTTGAATAGAAATGTCCACATCCATTCAAGTGAACTTGACTAAATCATCACTGACTTGGTGTCCCCAACATTTGTTCCGATGACATTCCCCACTAGCAGAAAGACATGAAATACATCATGATTTATAATTGGTCAATTTCAAATGTGTCTATGATTGGACAATTCAGAACACATCTGCAATTGAATCTTCACTGACCATCCTAGGAAAAAACTCACATGGGGCATGGGTGAAATGGGAAGTGTGTGCTTCTGTAAAAGCAGCTGTGTAATGCCTTAGTCAGTGTTCCGATTAGTTAAAGGCTGAAATTATAAATCAAATTTAAAAACATGCTTGGCTGTTGGGAGGGCCAGTAGTTTTGTGATGGGGCATGCCCCCCCCCTCTACCCAGGCCACCCCATGCCCCACCCTCTGACAATGATGTAGAGGTAGCAGGGGATGATGAAGTATGGTAGCTGAGAACTTCAAAACTATTTCTAGTTTTGAAAACCCAAGGAGGAAAACTGGTACCCGGGTTTGGAGCCACAGGCATTCCCTTCTTCATTGAGTGGGAGGAGCAGAGGTGAAAAAGGCTCACCTGGTCTGAACCGCAAGATGGCTTGAGAGCAGGGAAATGGAGAGCACGGGGTGGAGATAGTTAAGGTCATGGGGAATGCACAGCCTTGTGGCTCACATCCCCAGCCACAGGTCCAGAGAGACGGGCCACACGAGCATCGTTTGATGCCTCCATGACCACTTCCAGATTAGTGTTCCTAAAACCAAGCTGACTTTGCCATTCCAAGAGCTCATGAATCCCCACGACTGACCTCAGCGTTGATAGTGATTAATGACCTTTCACTGTCCTCAGCCATTTTCCATAGTTAACTCAAATAATTGCAGGAATCTTGAAACCATTTTACAATCCCTGAAACTAAACATTAACTTCCATGGATCAAAGTACAGATGCAGAAAGGCACAGCCAGGAATGCAATCAAATGTGGCTTCCCAAATGTTTTATGATTAAAGCTAAGGTGCTCTGTAAAATTAAAAGCATTTGTCAAGGTTATACAAGGCTATAATTTTGCTATACAATAATGTTTTAAAGAAATATGATTTGAAGTGAGAACTCTGAAGTGAGAAATATAAGTTGCATTTGAGACTTAATGGAGAAATCTGCTTTCCTGGGGGTGACATGGCTGTCTCCCCCCAAACCTATGCGCATGCTTGATCTCTATAATGATGCAGACAGGCTCCCAGAAGTTCCATTGACCCATCTCCTGAATCTTGCCCACAAATTATATGCTTGGTTACTTGCATTGTTTAACGTGTTTCAATTAAGATGGTAAAATATGAAATCTGTAAAACATGACCTCAGGACACATTTGGTATTGAATGGCAGGAGGTCTTACCATTTTGAAAAGTCACATTATGAAATGAAAAAGGGAGTTTGGAAATAAAAATGCCAATGAGAAATAAGTCATTAGAAAAAAGTGTCATTATTAAGGCAACCCAAATGCAAGTGTCTTTGCTAGTTTCAGACAGACACAGTCATTTTCCTGTCCAGCACTTGCACTGTTAAAATAACAAATGGCCTTGCCCCACATAGGTAGGTTGGTCTTAAAATGTGGTGTGTTCATACCAATTGTTGGCGTATTGCTCTTTTGATGCAGCTGAACATATTTGTGTTATGACCAACCAATTCCGGGTCTTAAGTTTCACTGCTATTAAGGGTGCAATATTAAGATATGAATGTGTCTACACAGGTGGTGCGCAACCCTGTCCTGTTTGTGATATACATGGACACGCAAATACATGCATGAAAATATCAAGATTACAACATGAAAGATTAGTTTGTGTATATCAATAATAATAATAATAATAATAATACATCTTCATAGAACATCACAAGAACAGCATAATGGATGGTCACAAAATTGATCTGAATTAGACAATCGCAGTAATGACAAATAAAATTGGCCAATTTTAGGACAGTGGATATCCATTAAAGACATGTCTGATGACATGAAAATAATGGGTGAACTAACATTTAATGGAAAACTCATGAAAATACGCACTGTAGCCTAATAGAGATGAGTTTGGAGTACTGTACTGAAAATGGACTTCAGATAAGTCAGGTGGAACATTATAATACAGCCCTCAGATCACCTGAATATTCTTTGTGGCATGTTGTGTGTTGCATAACATTGCCAATAGTCATGGATGTCTCAGACTTAAATGAAGACATTACAGGACTTTAGAAGGCGTGATGATGAAGTGCATGTCCAATTAATGAACTGAAATACACTGCTTAGGAGGAATCAGCAGGCAGAAGAGCTGATTTATGTGTAGCCTGGTGAGCAGACAGAATGGCTTATTTGATTGAATGAAGTCAAAAACTTTGTCCAGCGAATATTGCATTTATCTGGACATTTTAAATCATATTCATGCACTGCAATGTTTTTTTCAAATATGGTCTCAAGGATTCACTGTGCATGATTTATTTATTATTATTATTTTTTAATCTGGACACCAATCAAAAAACAATTAATTATAAAATTTTAACTCAATTTTTCAACCATATTCTTTGTTCTTTGCATTTTTTATTAAATTACAGTGACCAGATTACCGTACTTTAAGCAATTAAAACCCCAGTAATTTCACCTGTTACTCTGAACTGAACAGTACAAAACTATCAGACTAATTAAGAAAAATAAACCTTTGAAATAAATCATAAGTAAAAACAAATTTGCACCACATTACACAATTAATTTGAACATTTTAATGGACTTGCACATGAGTAGTTATTTTTCTTCAGAGGTAAATTTACATTTTGAAGTCTTGATAAACCTGCTGTTATATTAGAAATCCACCACAGGGCAATCGCAGGTGGCTTTAAAGGGAATGGAAAATGTTGGTTCATTTAGCATAATTCTTAGGCTAATGAATTCACTGAATTTCTTTTTCACTTTGTTTTAGTTGGCAACTTTCAAATTTAATCAAATTTTATTTATAGAGCACATTTCATACAAGGGATGCAGCTCAATGTGCTGTACATAAAAATAAGAAAGAAGTAATTAAAAAGTGTTACAGTGCAGAAAATAGAAAAACAGTACAAATAGAGATACCAAAAACATTATACTGAGAGAGCTAAATAATACAAAATAAAAGAAATAAAATTTAATTTAAAAATTTAAAATTCAAAATTTTAAAATTTTAAAAGTTTAAAAATCGGGGGTATATAAGAACATTCTATGTAAAGGCCATGCTGAAGAGGTATGTTTTTAATTTCTGTTTAAAACCATCTACTGTTTCTGTGTTTCTCAGATCCTCCGGCTGGGGGCATAGAAGCTAAAAGCTGCCTCCCCAGCCTTTTTAGTCCTTACTTTTGGAACAACCAGAAGGCCCGTACCAGAGGATCTAAGGGACCTGGTGGGTTCATACCTCTGAAGCATGTCAGACATGTACTCAGGTGCTAAACCATTTAGGGATTTGTAAACTAATAAAATCATTTTTAAATCAATTCTAACACTGACAGGAAGCCAATGTAAAGATTTTAAAATGGGTGTAATATGTGCTCTCTTCCTGGTCCTGGTCAGAACTCCTGCTGCTGCATTTTGTATGAGTTGTAATCGACCAATAGTTTTTTTGGGGAGACCAGAAAAGAGAGCATTACTTATAATAAAGCCTGCTATTAATAAAAGCATGTACTAGTTTCTCTGAATCAGACTGTGAAATAAAACCCCGCACCTTAGCAATGTTTTTTAAGTGATAAAAAGCTGATTTAGTGACATTTCTAACATGGGCTTCAAAATTTAGGTCGGCATCCATGATCATTCCCAGGTTTGTAACTTGATGTTTGCTCTTCAGTGACATAGATTCTAGATAGACAGAGAATTTTCTCTTTGAGCCTTTGCTCCTATAATAAGTATCTCTGTTTTTTCTTTATTTAATTGTAAAAAGTTTTTGGACATCCACAAATTTATGTAATTAATGCACCTGATCAAGGAGTTCACAGGGCTCATGTCCCCAGGTGATATGGAGATATAGAGTTGTGTGTCATCCGCGTAGCTGAGAAAGTGTATGTTATGTTTTCTAATGACATTCCCAAAAGGAAGCATGTACAAGTTGAAGAGGACTGGCCCTAGAATGAACCCCTGAGGAATACCACACAGTATGTCAACTTTCTCCGAGGTATGATCACCTAGTGAGGTAAAAAAGTTGCGCCCGGTTAGATATATCCTAAACCAGTTTAAAACTGTACCCGAGAGGCCAACCCAAATTTGAAGTCTATCTATTAGAATTTCATAGTCAACAGTATCAAAAGTATCAAATCCAAGAGCACGAGAACAGAGAGCTTATTTGAATCAGTATTCAATCTTAGGTCATTTACCACCTTAACAAGGGCTGTCTCTGTACTATAGTGGGCATGAAAACCAGACTGGAAATTCTCTAAAATACAATTTGCATTAAGATAGTCGTTTAGTTGCTTAAAAACCACCTTTTCAAGGATTTTGCTGAGGAAAGGAAGGTTTGAAATGGGCCTATAATTGCTTATTTCTGAGGAATCAAGATTGCTCTTCTTTAGAAGTGGCTTTACCATAGAAGTTTTAAGTGCATATGGGAAGATACCAGTTTGTAGAGAACAGTTAATAATAGTCTGCACTTCATTTGCTAGGCAGCTAAAAACAGTTTTAAAAAAAAGTGGTTGGAATGGGGTCAAGGGGGCAGGTAGAAGATTTGAGCTGGGATAGTACTTTCCCAAGCAAATCAGAATCAACCATATAAACAAAAAGAGCTCCATACTGCTCTCACATGGTGTAGAAGGGAATTCGACTTCATCTGACCCAGTCTGAGTGATGCCCAGTCTAATGTTAGTTATCTTATCTCTAAAAAAGCAGCAAACTCCTCACATTCGGGGGGTTTTATCAAGCTATCTATAGTAGAAAATAGAATTTTGTTTCGTCTTTGTGATTGTTAATAATTTCTGAGAAAAAATGATTGCCTGGCATATTTTGTTTCGCTGTTGTAGCTACTGAGTTTATCTTTGTAGATATCTAAGTGTAACTGCAGTTTTGTTTTTTTCCATTGACACTCTGCCCTGCGACATTCCCTTTTTAGCCGTCTCATTTTTTCACTGTTCCTTCACGGAGCTTTCTGTTTACCAGACACTATCTTCGTTTTCATTGGGGCAGTAAAATCAATAATTTCCCTTAGTTTAGAATTAAAATTGTTCACTGAATCATCACAGGACGAAGATAAAACAGGGAGAGGTTTAACCTTAGAGTTTGCTACATAATTCATTAAAGTATCAGCAGCCCCGGAGTTTAGGTAGCGCCTTTTGATTACACACTTTGTGTTTACAGGGTTACTAGCCAATATGACATCAAAGAATACGCAGAAATGATCAGACATAGCTACGTCAAGGATAGAGGTAATACATATACCCAGGCCCTTGGTAATGACCAGGTCCAGAGTGTGGCCTTGTTTATGAGTAGGTCCAGAGACATGTTGGGTAAAATCAAAGGAATCTAAAAGGTTGCTAAAATCTTTAGCTTTTGAGTCAGATGGATTATCTATGTGTAAGTTAAAATCACCAGAGATAATAGCACAATCAAAATCTGTCGATATTATGGACAGTAATTCTGCAAAGTCCTCCATGAAACCGGCGTTACATTTTGGAGGACGATACACAGTGAGAAGGAGAACAGGAACATTACAATTTAAAATTATTGCAAGGTGCTGGAAAGTAGAGAAGTCACCAATTGAAATTTGTTTACTATTCATTTTGTCGGAATATAATGTTGCTACACCACCTCCTTTCCTCTCTTGTCTCACAGTATGATCGAAATAAAAATTTGGAGGTGATGCCTCAATAAGTGCAGAAGGACCAGTGTTGTCCAGCCAAGTTTCTGTGAGCATTAGAGTGTCCAGCTTGTGTTCAGTTATAAGCTCATGTATGATAAACGTCTTATTGTTAAGTGACTGAACATTAAAAAGTGCCATTTTCATCTTTTGAGGTACAGCAGCAGAAACAACAGGCTTATCAATGAAAGCACTGATACTTATCAGGTAGCTACCCCATGAACGCTGGCCATGCCTGCTGAGTCTGGGGGTAACTAGCTGAATCGGTCGGGGGGCATGGTCGTGAATTTAACATCCAATTTGAAAATGCAGAAGACTCCTTTACATCTACAAAATTTGTTTGATCTCACACATTACTGTAGTGTTAAGTCCTAAGTTTTTACATTGATGTTGGTGGTGTTGAAATTCCCCCCTTAATCCTATTCTATCAGACCATTTTATGGTACAATTAATCCACCCTGTAAAGACAGACACCAGGCAGCACCCTATTACTTCATCTACCTTTCCAAAATGCGATTATGTGCTGCCAAAATACTTTGATCACTGCAAAGAATTAAATAAATAAATCCATGACTGTAATTAGATGTGTAATTAGGTGAGTCACAAAGTCCCCTGTAAAACACGTTGAATCACTTTGGGGCTGGATAATGGACGGGAAAAATTCAGCAATGCTTTGATGTAATGTTAACAATGATAGACTATTTAACATAATGTTCAAGAGATCGTCAATGACAATGGCTCAAATGCATTATATTTTCAGTGTCAGACATGTGAGTCAGAATACAATGGTAATATGACTCAAGATGATGGTAATATACAGGCAGGGAGGAATCTATAGGAGCAAGGAGAGTAGTTGAGAAGCCATAGACAGTGCTCAAAAATTTCTCTGCATTCACAAGTGTTCACAGATTTTAATTGTGACTCCATATTGCATCATTGTGTGTACTGTGTAGAAAGTCAGTAATTAATGGAGAAAACATTCAAGAGAGAGAACATTTTGATTCAACTCACTAGACAAACTGGAGAAACTGTCTAATGATACAGTGAATGTCACTCAAAATGTACTTTGTTGCAAAATTAATAATTTTGTTTTGGAATGAAGGAAAAACATTTGAGAATTATCACGAAAAGCAGGTGGCCCTTAACAACAGACAAACAATTATTCTGAGCAAAAAAATTTTTTTTTTATTTATTCATTCCCCCACTGCTTACCAAATTCAAATATATTTGTGACATGCTTTTTCTACTGCCATTTCAGTGTGCATGTGGAATTTCAGATTAATGGGTCAAAATGGTGGAATGACTCTCTCTTTCACAGAGGTCAGAAAACCCATTAACCATCCACAGCCAATAACAAGAAGCTTGCCAAAAATTGATTTGTTTTAAATTTGAATGTAATTACAAAAGAGAAGTAGACATGACAATTCCCTGGAACATGAGTGATAGGCCCTCCTTAATGATCTGCACATAGGGCAGTCATGAATGAATCAGCCAGATGAAAGACTTCTAATGACTTCAACAATGATAGTGCATAGGCTTGAACATATCTGACAGCCAATAAGGTAGTCTTGTAATCTAATTTAAGGAAGGGGTGAATGAGAAGGGAAGAAATAGAGGAGGATGGCAAAGGGAAATAAGCAAAGGTTGGCCTTCAGTGCACTGTTAAAGGAAACCATTATAATTAAATTGTATTACAGGTAAACACAAAGAAAAAAGGATTTTCAGAATGTCAGCTACTCAACAGCATTAATTACTGCATTATCTCAAATACAGGTTGAGATTTTGAACATTCAGTGGGAGGGAAAATGCAGGCTATTATTCAGAGAAGACTGGTGCTTATTCTCTCTTACAATTCCAGAAAAAGGTTATGATCACCATTTTTTTGCATCATTGAATTTTAATTGTGCTAACAGGTATAACATTTTATTACCTTACATATAATAGACTTAGTATAACAATTAAGGCTAAATAACAAGGATAATATTCAGATGTCAAAATTAGTATTTAGTTATTCTTTTTAAAATGTAAATTATCAGTTTTATTAGTAATCTTTAAATATTAATAATTCTCAATATTCCTCAGTCCCTCCAGGATTTTGCTATTTTGTGATCTCAAAAATTTCAACCATCTACACAATAATTGTGATATCTTGTAATTTTTCAAATTTTCTCACAATGGGCCTCAAGAACTTTTCTTAAATTATTTTTACTTTTGTTCTTTAAAAAAGTGCTTTTAAAATGATAAAAACTTTTCAGTAAAACTTTTCAGTAAAGAAATACTGGCAGTTTGTCCCATTTTCTTCACAGAAAATCCCTGCCAAACAATAGGCAGTAGGTGCTGGTGGGAATGTGTCGCTGTCTCATCCAGCACACTGTTCAACAACTGAGTGAACACTTTGATACAAATTGCTCTATCAAGTGCTATTAAAACTAATTTTGTGCATATAATCACACAAAATGTATTCATTGCCATTGTGTGATGAAGCTGATAAAGACTTCAGGGTGGGGACAAATTATTGTGGCCATTGTAGTTATGGATATTATAGGTTTATAACTCTGTGGAGATAATGCCACTGACATATTTTCACTGAAACTGAGACTTTGGGCTCTATATGTCAAGTGGCACGAGGGTGCAGGCAATGGTTTGTTGTGTGGTGCACTGGGCATGGTGAATGTTGATATTTTTGGGACCAGAGGCGAGGAGGGCACAGTGCAGAATGCGTGACACACCTGGAAACAGAGTTGGGTTAAACGGAATATTTCAACAGTGGGTGTGGTGCAGCTGGATTTATTAATGGCCAACAAATGACCTCGTTAAGAGCTGTGCACATTGCGCAGGACATGCTGCCAATTTCCAGAGTCTACCACTACAATGGAAGATGAGGATAATGATATACTAATGTTTTTCACAAGATGTTCTTTTGCACAGAGTTGGGATGTCATTTTTTTCCCCCAAAAACGTGAGTTCAAACAAATCTCATAAGAGAAATTTGTTTGAATTTGTTCAAAATTTCTTCCATCAGAATTATAACATTGCCTAAGTTTATGTCAGTTTTAATTTCCCATTAAACCTGTAGCTAAAAAGCTTAAATGCTCTATTCTATAACTAAGAAATAATGACAACAGTATCTTGAAGTTTTATTAAACAAAATAAAACCATGGGAGATCATACCAGTAATCCCGTTCACAAAAGTAAAAGGGCTCGGTGTTGCTCACATGAAAGAAAGAAGAAGAAAAAAAAACACATTGAGTCCATCATTAATTCACAACAATGGCATGACTTAATTGAACTGTACAGGACTGGATGAGTGGTGGTTTCATGTTTTATTATTATTTATTTTAGGTTTGACTTGTATTACTTACTCATAGACACTGGTAAGCAACTGAGCAGCAAGTCTGTCCCCATGTGGCATGGCTGTCACATCTACATATACAATGGAAATGCAGTTGTAACATCAGAATGTTAACATTTGATTAAATTGTACACAAACTGCTTGTGATCACCCCAAACTTAATGTGATTCATTGTAGCAGACATATATATGGTCTGTAGTGTAATTTCACAGCTTTTGACCACATTATAATTCAATTCAACTAATTCAATAGAAATTGTTATAATTCTTTTGGTTCACTCATTCTGTCAGTAATTTAAAATAAAGGATACAGACTGTCATAAGGTTGATAGAACTTAGTTGAGTTATTAAGTTTAAATGAATTTATATTATTTTATTATTTCAAATTGAATTTGAGGGGGTCACCTTCAGCTACCCTGTTAATGGCACAGCACTCTGAATACTGAACCCAGAATAAATGGAGATCACCCTTTATCAACCTCAACACTTAAAATTATTTAGGGAATTGACCCTCCGCACTTATTAATTCAAATGTCTCTATTTGACTTTGTTAGTGGATCATTCCATCAGCATGAGAGAGGAAACACAAACACACATATACAAAAATATATGCTTTAATGACAAATAATTGTTATTATAAGTTAAGCAGTTTGGTTGTAATATGGGATAAGATACTGTCACAGTATAGCACGATACAATGCCGCACATATGATGTAGAATGTAGTGACTAGTCAGACGTTATAGCAGGCCCGGCTCCACGGTTGGGCCAGGGTGGGCCTGGCCCAACCAATCACAAGCTTGCCCCAGCCTGGCGATTTGCATATTAACCACAGTGTCTCTCTCTATAGTGTTTTTTTATTTATTTTGTATTCCCCATATAATCCAGTAATACAGATGTACAAGGGTCAATGACAAATAAGGTTTTCAAAATGGAAAAAAAAAAAATACTGAGCAAAATGGATTTTAAATACATTCTTAATTCCACAAGAATCTATCCTGTGTATTTGTATTTGTTTCATAGCTTTTAAGGTGATATAAATACATTTTTAAATAAGATTTCAGATTTTACCACCCAGAAAATGTCAGGTGGTGCGACCATATATGAATTTTGAATAATACACTTTTAACGTATTTACCACTACTGAAAACCTGCAAATATGAATCATTGTAGTGTATAAAATACGCATCACATGGTAAATTCCACTTAAATTTATTTTTGTATGGCAGTTTTATTCTATTTATAGAAATGGCCACTTCTTTTTGTTTTCAAGCACCTTATTTCCCATAGAGAGAAAGAAAAAAACTTTTTTAACAGTAAAAATTATTTGTATACATTATTTAAAGATTTTCAGTTATATTTCTGATTTAATTTTGCAGTTGCAATGGGAATGGATACATTTAAATGTAAATTTGCTGGTTGCACCACCTGACCATGACCAGTCATGACCTGACATTGTGCTCAATAACGATTGATATTCACAAAATAAAAAGAAGGATATGTAAATGCATTTTAATCTGGTTTCATTTGGCTTTTATTTGAAACCTGAGCATTTTATACTGGAACTTAATAATACATTTAATTCAGGCCAGCATTCAAATACTGCACATTCAGCATCCAAAACAATACTGCAACAACTGTAATGTCAATAAGACAACATTTGATCAATGCTTTAAAAATAAAACTGGAACACATTTCAATAATGAGAACTACATTTCATTCAGGTCAGCATTCAAAACAATACTGCACATTCAGCATTTAAAACAATACTGCAACAATGGTAATGTCAATAAGACAACATTTGATCAATGCTTAAAATGAAACATCAAGCCTCATACAATTTCATATGATGGAACATTGCTTTCAGGAAACACAAAAGACAATACTTTCTGAATACACATAAAGCAGTGCAAACATGTTGAAAAAAGCTACCTGAAGCTGCTGATTTTACAAGCCTAAAGAAATTCAGTGTATTAGATAAACCATCAAACATTCTTTCAGGCACTTGTGGCATTGTGAATTGTTTTTTTTTTTTTTTCATTCAGGTGTTTCTTGTAAAACTGTCCCAATCTGTACTGTTCAGCTTTGAGTGGCGTGTATATAGGCGCTCTGGCTCGGAGATCACTTCCAGCACATCTAATGTGTAGTAGAATATAATGTCAAGAGGATGAGGACAAATTAAAGCATTCTTCCCTCCTGACTGCTGCATGCAGCTCACCTCGATTTCATTGCCCACCACCTTGAGGACTCGCCGCACAAAAGGTTGACCGTCACACTTCACACGTATGAATTTCCCATTCAGATCATGGGGGTTTTCTTTGGCTTGGGTACACATGGGAGGGACCTCAGTTGTATTCTGGAAGTCCACTTCTGAGGGATTATGACATTGGCAGATCTCTGGTCTGCTACAGAAACAGGAGATCTCCCTGTGCTGGATTTTGCCAGGTTGTGCTGAGGTCACCTGGTGGATTTTTAGTGTTCCTCACAGCTGAAACATCATCTAGAAGAGCCTCATCATATCTCTCAATGTCTTCATCAGAGATCCAATAATACTTGATGCTTGACTCCTTTTCCTTTAACAGGTTGTACAGATCCTCTGGGGTCTGCACATTTGCATCTCTTTGAACAGCAGAGTCTGCAATGCGTTTCACAGCCCCACCAACTCCATCAGGAGCCCCTTTGCCATGGGACTTCTCGGAGAAGTTCCACGTCACACACTTGATGTCGGAGAGAAATGGTATTGCGCCAAGAAGGTAAAAGTTCTTCTTATTCCTGTACTGTGTGACAGGTCCATCACTCATGACATGCAAAGTTGTGGGGGGAGGATTGCACCTCTCCCTCACATCCTTCAGCACCGGCTCTAAGTGCATATAGCACGTTCATCATGCCGAAGGGATGAAGAGATGGTGGCATATGACTGACAACCATGTGCTGTATAGGCTACACGTGTGAACTGTGGCCTGTTTCCTGCTTCCTCCGAAATGAAAAGCTTGGACTTCGCTATTCAGCTTGCATGAAAAATTTTCTGAAAAGCCTACATGAATGCAAACTTCATTCTCCATCAGGGTTTCTTTTAATCCCCTGCACTCTTTGGCTTGGTGCAACCAGTTGAAGTGATGTTTAGCCAGAGAATCAAGTTTCTGGTTGAACAGCTCCAATAGGTCAGACCATAGTTCCACTTTGCGTCGTCTTAGCAAAATTTGCAAATGTTCTCTGTCCATCTGATTTTGTCTCTCGTGACCACTGCTGCCATGTAACAGGTACTTCCTCCTGAGGTACTGCCACCTCGATGTCATTGTAACAGCACTTCGCACAGATCCGATACATGCACTCCTTGCTTTGTGGATCACATACGATTGACGTCAGCAGCTCTGAAATGCTGGCAGTTTGCAGCAGACCTTTCTGCTGCAGTTTGTCTACTAAAAGCTTGACATTTTCATGGTCAATGCATGCACGTGTTCTGATCTGATGCTTTGGGTGGTGTCACATAAAATGGACAGTAGTGAACAAACTGTCTGTATGACCCCAAGAAAGGCTTTTTCATTTCAGAATTAAACTGAACATGGAGCTCAGTGAGGGGTTTAATTAACACTCGCCTCTGTTGTTTGTTTTTGTTTTTAGTTATTGTATCCTTTTTTAGCATGCAGCTGTTCTCATCCCGACAGAGAAATTTAACCACTTCTTCCTTTCTCACCAGGGCAAGTTTCTTTGTACCTCTTGGCTTGTTTCTTTCACTGACTGTTTTTTTGCCTTTCCTTAACCTTTCTATGGACTTCTGCAATTTCTCAGAAGTTTTTTTTTTTCTGGTTGCCAATTCCCTTTTCAGTTTTAGCATTGTCTTCCGTAATTTTGACTTCTCTTTTTGCAAAATTCTGCAGCGTTTTCTTTTTCTGGTGTTTAGGGTGCTTGTGGTTGCTCCCCATCCTGCACATTCATGGCAGGAATAACCTGATCAGGAGGGTTAGGCGGAGCCTCTTCTAGAGGAACAACTGGATCATCTGCTGATGAATTCATAGATTCAGGTGTGATGTTCATTATTTTGTTTTGTAAAACAGTCAATACAACTTTTAAAATACATTATGCGCTTGATCTTTATGATTGACAATGTACAAGATCCTACCTCTCATTTATAGACGCTTTCATCGCACGCGCGTTGCCAAGGTTATGCACTTGGCCCTAAATTAACTTCCGCTCTGTGTTTGTTTATTATTGGGTTTGTGTTTACTGGCACCGATTACACCGATCACAAACGGAGTGAAAGTTAAACTGATGAGCAGACTGATGTTAGGCTCAGGTTGTTGTGCTGTGGGGTGCAACCTGACCTCAGGAACAAACTACATTTCAAAAATTTGTAAAAATACATAATTTAACTTTGTACCCCACTAGGGAATTGCGAAACTAGTTGCTTGAATCCCTGCGATTATTATAGCTGGTGCTTGCCCGTTGTTACTTCGTATTTTTGAGAAATAACTGGACATTGTTACCTATTAAAATGCAAGTCCTGTAAAAATACACATAATAAACTGTATTTAAAAAATCAACTTCATACATACACATTTAATAATACTAATACAGCCTTATTTACTATACCATCTTAAGACAAGCAACACGCTCGTAATTATCTCATCGCGACCCATCAAAGCCAATGGCGCAGACGTTGCTTCATAATTTCAACTGCTTTCCTAATGGCTATTTTGCATCCTGCGACTTGGGTTACAACAGTGAATATGTACGGATTCCTAGACGTGCCGATAGAGACCACCCTTTCTCATATTAACCTCAAATACGCACGACAGGATACTAGCAAATTTATGTCAAGTTCCATTCATTTATATAGGGTGGTCGATACACATCCCCTTAGCAACCAAAAGCTAGCAATGGAACACCTCTGACTCGCCGGCACAGAAAAAAAATTGTGAAAGTACTGAAAAAAAGTACCGCGAGCATGGTTAACAGCAAATGCACATTTGTTACTATGCCTCCTCTACGTGCAAGGAGGTTGTTAATCCCCCCAGTGTCATCTATAGCTTTGATCTTAGAATTATGGATATCTGGCATGAGGGGTCTGGCGATCCTGAAGGGAAGTGGAAGATAGTGTTGGAATGTTGAAAGTAACAGACACAGGCTCATTGAGAACTTATGCAGAAATAAAGCATTTGAGCCCTCAGAGAGAGGACTGCAGAGAAACAACTTACAACTGCCCTACAATACCAAAAAAAAAAAAGAATTCTTTGCACAAATATTATTATATGCAATACTAGACAAAGCAATACATGTTCAAGCTGATTTTAAAATTTCCACAACTTAGATTCATTAGACTGCTCAATTATGTTGATATGTACTAATACATATAGGAATTTGTATAGATTATTATTTATTTCACTCAAATATTAATTATTTCTACATATTTGTTTTATGATGCTATAACATTTATTACATTTATTATGCCAAAGAAAGTTGTTGCAAAATATTGCATTAATCATCAAACTCTGTTTATAAAGGCAGTCTATCCATAATTTGTGCCAGTACTGTTGCTATCATTTTAACAATTCACATGAAAAGATTAAATTAAAGATTGAAATGAAAGTTCCATTTATCATTGTTCTCATTACAGATTGGTGTAAGAAAAAATACAGGATCTAAATGCAGTGTAAGAACAGACATAAACAATTAAAAATGAAAATAAATACAGGAATTCAAATTATAAAAATAAAAATGAACAATGACCAATAAATGCAAAGTATGCATTTTTCCCTGCTTCTGGGATTTATATGAAAGTCAAATTGGACAGCATATTATCCACAAAAACCGCTTAGACTGTGAGACAAGCACACATTGCATGGAAAAACCCTAAATTTTGCAATCTGTTGGACGATGGCCGGTGCCATATGCTATAGACATGGTCTGGGCAGGTGGGCGGTGAACGGCGCAAATGACAGACTGGACTCGTCCAAAAATTCAGATGAGCTGCCAAAATTGCAGTGCACCATGTGATATTGACTGACACACCCTCAGCAGTGGCTCCCCTCCCACCTCGGTGCAGAGCAAGTCACAAAATTAACAAACTGCTCAGGTGCATCAAAATATATGGTGAAAATTCCATTTCACAAATGCGACGGCTTGCAACACGTCTTGTACCACTCGGAAAATATAGCCCTTTGAGTCAATAGACTACATTACAATTACATAAAATATAAACAATTTGTGTGTGGCCCCTGCTCACAGAACCACCAAAGTGCATTCTCTGTGTAACTGATGAGCAAGAGGAGAGAGACAGTGCATGTGTAAAAGTGCACTCCAAATATTGAGAGCAGGGGACAGGAGAAGCGTGTTGAATTTGTTATGACTGAAGAAATTACTTTTTTAAAGAAATATTTCACTTTGTATTTCTTTAGCTGCCTTTTCTATTTTGTGTTTTGTCTTCTTTTGCACAATTCAGTGCTTTTGTCAGTGTGCCTTTAATGTGCCTTGATACATTATTCCCTATGTCTATATAACAAGACCGCTATAACTTTAAAGATATCACTGTTGAAATTGATTATGTTTTTATTTTCAGGAAAATAGTTTTGCAACATATGGTTTCGTAATCTTTATAAAAATTAGGTCACTGTGGGTGAAAGAAATTGATGCTGTAATGCAGGACACGCCTGACACCACTGGGCACCAGGTTTGGTGGTTATTGGAAGTAAAGAACACTGCTTTTCTAGTGTTAAACTGAGTATTCAGTACACACAAAAGGAAGTTGTTGAAATCAGAACAAACAATGCTAAACAG
The DNA here is from genome assembly GCF_018555375.3 of Anguilla rostrata. NCBI lineage: Eukaryota > Metazoa > Chordata > Actinopteri > Anguilliformes > Anguillidae > Anguilla > Anguilla rostrata. The sequence goes on along the minus strand of NC_057940.1, from coordinate 45,372,276 downwards.
GCTTCCCACTGCAACTCCATGTAATCGGATATATTCAAAATTTGTGATTGGCTCCTAACCTTTAAGGTGGACTGATTACCTGGAGGGGCTGTCAAAGAGGAATAATCTGATCATCAATGGAGTCAAAGAATCAGCAAATGAGGGGTGAGGAAGTGCACAAATGAATAGGTGAAAAGCTGAATCTTGATCAGAGAGCTAGCGAGGTGGAACGAGTGTACCGGACTGGAAAAAGCTGTTGCATAGAGACCTAGGTCAGTGGTCGTAAGATTCGACATAAGGATAAATTAGCAGTTCTTGAGAAAGCCAAAAACCCCAAAGGAAATAACATATTTATTAATGAAGAATTCACCAAGGCAGTTTGCCAAAAAATGGAGAGAGCTCAAGCTTCTGTTTAGTTGTCCACCTACTCATCCTACTCAAGGAAAGTCTGACATTCCCAGTATCTCGAGAAAAAGGTTCAACTGAGGCCTGTGGCAGCAGTAAAGGTAGCAGCCTCCAGAGACTCATGGGCTAGCTTCAGTGGTCTAGACCAGTGGTTCTCAACCTCGGACCTGGGGGCCCACTGTGTATGCTTGTTACCGTTCCAACCACAGTTGCAATCTCAAAATTTTAACGTTTAACAAGTTCATTTTTCGTAATTAGGTGTTTTTCATGTTACGAGGAATTATTTACCCTCTTTGTAAGGGTTGGGGGAGACGTGAAATGTTGGGTGAATCCTCAGAGCGAGGAAGCTGTAGGCAAACCGTGACCGGGTTAATCTTTTGGACGATTTTAAAAGGCCCCACGAAGCACGGAGCGAGTTTACGAGATTCCACTCACAACAGCAGGTCCCGCATGGATAGCCACACCCGTTGACCAACCCGATAGGAAGGAACCTGGCGGCGACGCCTATCAGCCAGTTCCTTCTGCCTTGCCGAGGAGCGCAGGAGAGACGCATGGACTCTCCTCCACACGGACCGACACCTCCGTACAAAGAACCCCGCGGACGGTACCTCTGCATCTTTCTCTAATTCGGGGAACAGAGGGGTTGATAACCAACCTGAGCCTCGAATGGCGAGAGCCCTGTGGACGCATTATGCAGCGTGTTGTGGGCGTATTCAGCCCAAGCGAGGTGATGACTCCATGAGGTTGGGTTGGATGTGGCCAGACAATGGCGCGTGCTCTCTAATGTCTGGTTCATGCGTTTGGTCTGTCCATTACATTACATTACAGGCATTTGGCAGACGCTCTTATCCAGAGCGACGTACAACAAAGTGTATAACCATAACCAGGAACAAGTATGATGAAACCCCTAGAGAGAAGTACCGGTCCAAGTGCAGGGAACAACCGCATAGTTCAACTTGCACCCTGAAGGTTAAACTGATTAACACTAAACAACGAGAACGTCAACAACGCAGTCTATGAAAAAAATACAAGCAGTAGTTAAGACAGTTGCCTAGTTACAACCCTAAGCTTACAGTCATTTACAGGGGGGTAGGGAGGGATGGGGAGAGGTGCAGCCTGAAGAGGTGAGTCTTCAGTCGTCGTTTGAAATGGGTCAGTGTCTCAGCTGTTCTGACCTCCACAGGGAGGTCATTCCACCATCGTGGGGCCAGAACAGACAGGAGACGTGTTCTGGAAGTGCAGGTGCGAAGAGGGGGAAGTGCTAGGCATCCTGAGGTAGCAGAACGGAGGGATCTGGCTGGCATATAGGGTTTGAATATCTTGTGGAGGTATGCTGGGGCTGATCCCTTGACTGCCTGGTATGCTTGGACCAATGTTTTAAATTTGATGCGAGCTATAACAGGCAGCCAGTGGAGGGTAGTGAGCAGGGGAGTGACGTGGGAGTGTCTGGGGAGGTTGAAGACCAGACGAGCCGCAGCATTCTGTCCGTTAGCCTCCGGGTAAAATCTCGAAGACAGACTAACGGATGCCCCCTAGTTGAGCACAGAAGGAACGCAAAAATCGTGCGGTGAACTGGGGTCCACAATTGGACACAATGTCCTGGGGCAGGTCGTGCAATCTAAAAACATGGTCAACAGTGCGGTCTCCTGCGCTGATGGCAGTTTAGTCAGAGCGACAAAATGCACCGCCTTGGAGAACCGGTCAACGACCACCAAAATCACAGTGTTGCCGTCCGACGCAGGCAAGCCAGTGACAAAGTCCAAGGCGACGTGACTCCAAGGACGCTTAGGGATGAGTAACGGGCACAGAAGCCCCGAGGGTGGGAGCTGTAATCCCTTGTTACGGGCATAGACCGAACAAGCCAAAACAAACTCCCGAACATCCCTCTCCACACCAGGCCACCAAAACCGCCTGGACAGGAAGTCCTTTGTCCGGTGGACGCCAGGATGACCTGCAAGCTGGTAGGAATGTCCCCACTGCAGCACCTGGGACCGTACCCTAGAGGGCACAAAGAAGCAGTGAGGCAGTCCACCACTCGGACACAGGTCCAGGCGCAAAGCTTCTGCACCACAGACTCGATATCCCATAAAACCGGAGCCAAAATCTGAGTGGCGGGAACAATGGACTCAGGGGCGGGGTCCCTGTCTTACTGATCATGGATCCGGGAGAGCGCATCCGGTTTACCGTTTTTCAACCCCGGGCGGTAGGTCAATAAAAAGTTAACGGGCAAAGAACAGCGCCTAACGGGCTTGCCGCGAATTGCGTCTTTTGGCTGGATATACTCAAGGTTTTTATAGTCGGTCCAAACCATAAAGGGATGTTCCGCGCCCTCAAACCAGTGTCGCCATTCCTCTAGTGCCAGCTTAACAGCCAAAAGTTCCCGGTCTCCGATGTCATAATTCCTCTCGGCCGGGGAAAGAGACCGAGAAAAATACGCGAAAGGATGCAGTTTGTTATCATGTGGCGCGCGATGAGAAAGAATGGCCCCCGCCTCCACCAGAAAGGGGAGAGAAGGATTGAGCGGGATGAGGATAAGCTCCGAGCTAAACCTCCTCTTTAATTCTCTAAAGGCTGTCTCAGCCTTGGGGGTCCATTCAAAGCACACCGGAGCAACCTTCTTGGTTAGTTGCAACGTGCGACCACAGAGCTAAAATTTCTAATGAACCGCCTATAAAAATTAGCAAACCCCAAAAACCACTGGACCTCCTTGACGGATTGCAGGGTAGGCCAATTCATAACCGCTGAGACCTTCTCAGGGTCCATTAGAACCGCCCCTTCAGCAAAGATAAAACCCAGAAATTACACCGATTTGGCGTGGAACAGGCACTTCTCTGCCTTGACAAAAAGCCTGGCCTTTAAAACAGCTTTTAAAACCTGGCGTACGTGTTTCTTGTGTTCCGATAGACTAGGGGAGAATATTAAAATATCGTCTAGATAGACAAAGACGAATCTCTCCAACATCTCTCAGAGCACGTCGTTCACTAGCGCCTGGAAGACAGAGGGGGCGTTAACGAGGTATTTGTAGTGTCCATTGTGTGTATTAAAAGCAGTTTTCCACTCATCTCCCTCCCGTATCAGCACTAAATTATAGGAATTGCGGAGGTCGAGTTAAAAAATGGATGCTCCCTGGAGACGATCAAAAGCAGAGTTCATTAGTGGTAAGGGATAACGGTTCTTCACCGTAATGTTATTTAACCCTCTGTAATTAATGCAGGGTCTCAATCCTCCATCCCTTTTTCCCCACAAAGAAGAAGCCTGCCCCTGCCGGTGAGGTAGACGGTCTAATAAAACCATTTGCCAATGTTTCTTGAACATACTCCCTCATAGCTATGCTTTCTGGAGCTGACAGAGAATATAGGGAACCACGTGGGGGTACTGTGCCAGGATATAGCTCAATGGCACAATCATAAGACCTGTGGGGTGGCAAGGTAGCAGATCTTTGCTTGCTAAAAACTTCGGCAAGATCTGCATATTCAATCGGAACATTAGGTGGTAGCGCGAATTCAAGCACGACCCCTAATTGACAATCCCTCCAAATTCGCAGGGATGTTGGGCATGGATTCGAAATTAAAATCAGATTCGGAGAAATCCCCAGAGGATAACTTATCAACCGGGGCTTCCCAATCAACCAAAGAATCCCAAGCTAAGCTCTCCTCCCCATCCTCCGAAGGAGCAATTTGGCTGGGAAAACACGCACCCTCTTCATCGTCACTGAATGCGCTCGTCTCAGTCTCCAAACGGCGGTTGGGGGTGGGCGACAGAACCCGATGACAGTGCAAGTCACAATTGGGACCCCATTGGATGACAGAATTCCTTTTCTTGCCCCAATTAATGTGTGGCTTGTGTTCTACCAACCACGGGTGACCCAAAACGAGAGGATAGGTAGGCGAGTCAACTAAAAAGAGTCGAATCCGCTCAAAATACCCACGAAAAGGAACACGCATGAAAATTAAGTCGTCACCTCTTTTACCATGCCCGTGCCCAACGGACGGCCGTCAAGTGCAGTAATAGGGTGAGACCGTGCAAGAGGACGAACAGGCAGATTGACGTCTAGCCCAATTGGAATAAAACTCTCCACTGCCCCTGAATCTAAAAACGCATTGGTTTTCTCGGTCTGTCTCCTCCAGGACAAGCGGACCGAAACAAAAGTGCGAAAGGTAGACGGGTTAAGTCTCACTAGAGTCTTTTGCTCCACTAGCGAGACCCCCCGTCTCCCCTAAGCTTAGGGCACTCCTTCATAAAGTGTCCTTTCCTCTTGCAATGCCAACACCCTTTGTCGGGTGGCTTGGGCTTATGTGTGTTCTGAGTGTATGAACTGTCCACCTGCATCGGCTCATCCGGACTATGCGAACCTGGCGAGGAAATCAGAGCAGCAGGAGGACCCAGAGAAGGAGAGGTATAGGGTATGCGTTGCCTCCTTCTCTCGTCTCTCTAATTCTCGTTCCCTCACTCGGTATATCAATCTGAATATCAATTCCCATATCAATCTGAATAGCAGTAGAAATTAATGCCTCCAGCATTGCCGGTGGATCTACTGTAGCCAATGCATCTCTAACAGGGTCCAGGAGGGCGTTAGTAAAAAGTGTCATGAGCGGAGCCTGTGGCTAACCTGTCTCGTTGGCCAATGATCTAAATGAAATAGAAAAGACTGCCACGCTCTGATCTCCCTGACGGATCAGTGTTAGCCTGGTTGCTGCCTCCTTGCCGGTGACATCATGGTTAAAGACCAGCATCGTTTCCTTAATTAGTTCCTTAGAACTGTTCATAACCGGGGCTTGCGACCGAATAAGAGGCTCTGCCCAGGCAAGGGCTGTCCCGGTCAGCAATGATAAAATAAACGCTACCCAAGCGTCATCAGACGGGAACCGCGAAGGCTGAGCCCTAAAAAAAATCTCACATCGTACCAAGAACCCACTGCACTTTCCAGACTCCCCATCATACCGGTTGGGTAGCTGTAGCTTGGGTTCTTGGGTAGGGGTTGTGCTAATTTGTGGCGATGGTGTGTGAAAGGGGGGTGTTGGTGCTTGGGAAATATTGGGGCTTATAGCCCCAGCCAGCTGACGGAAACTGTCTGCTAGATCGCGCAGACTCTCCTCCTGGCGGCGTAGCCTATCAAACATCGCCACCTGCTGCTGTTGAGTGTCAGCCTGTTGTGACTGCAGACATTGCAAACCCCTGTTGTGTGCAGTTAATGCAGCTTGCTGAGCTGCTACCACTTCTAAACCTGCTGCGGCTGCTGGTTCATCCATGTTAGCTTTAGTGTGCTGTAAGGGTTGGGGGATGGAGACCAAGCGCAACCGAAGAAGGATCTTATTAAAGCGTCTCTCTAAAAGCTGAGCATGCGACAAAATCTCTTCCGAGATCGAGGAAAGGTAAAGATAAACTAACAGAAATGACTACTACTGCATGGGAATATCCCAACTAAATAAGGGAACCTCAAAAGAAGGACTCCGAGCCAAGGGGGAGGAGTAGAAACTCAGAATGAAAATAAAATAAACAGTCGCCCAACGGAGTGAGCTGATGCAGACCCAACCTCTGGGCACTGCACTCAAAAACCTCCGTAGCTCAGAGAGAGAGAGGGCTAACTGCACAACTCGCAGAACTGATCTCCTAACTCTCTACCCCTTGACAGTCCTGACTAAAGGAGTCACGGATGTGCTAAACCAGATACCATCCTTACATAATTTTCACGCAAGAGATTATTAACGCCTATGGGCATAATTCTTGGACGTGAACTTTATATAAGGTACAAAGCGCTGAAAAGCACTGTTTGGTTACCAGTACCGTCTCTTGTGTGTAGATGGCACTAAAGCGCCGTCTTTCTGTGAATCCACACCTTAAGTAACGTTAGACAGGTGCCGCAGCTAATGCAATCAACACGCCTGCCGAGCTCTGAACCAATCAGCGCGGAAGGGGTCTGTAGGCAGAGTGAATTCTTCATGCGTACGGACCATTAACCCAAACAATGTGACAAACTCTAATTAGAGAAGCAGGGGTGGAAAGGAATAGAGCAGAATGCTCAAGCCACCCAAAACCATGACACTCTTAAGCCACATTATGTCAGAAATTGCCATGCATGGCATGAAGAATAAAATCCCATTGTTTTATTTTGTTGCTTTTTAAGTAATTGCAAACAATCACTTAAAGAGGTAACATTTTTAACAGATCAAATTAACGAGGGAAATGAACAGGCTCCTAATTAGGTTGCTGGACACGTGTATAAGTGCTTTAAGTGCATAATATTTCCCTTAAACTAATTAATACTGTTAGGATGACCAAGCTTTGAGAACGAGGCTTAGAAGCAGTTGTTAGCGGTCACCAGGTGTTTCTTTACAGCAGTGGTCCAAATGTACAGTGCAGAAAAATGCCAAAAATGAAGGAAGGGGAAAAAGTAACAAAAAAAAAGACCATCTCAAAATGTTAAAGGGAAACAAAACAAACAATCTAACTAACTAACAAAAAAAAAACAAAAAACTCTGCAGCTGTTGGCTATGCCCATTTAAACTGGGCCCTAGCAGATACCGTTGCCAGAGGAACAATGACAGGCAAAACACACATCAACCTTCCAGGAGCTCTATCCCCAACTTATATAGGCTGTAGCTCCTCCTGCTGAGACAAACCAAAAATAATGAATCAATTATCAAACAACAAACAATTTTACCTGGGCTGCAATACACCATAATTATATTTCATTATTCATTTACCAAGTCAATAAGTTATTTAAAATCAATTTGACCTTATTATGGGCACTTAAATAAGTCTACCCCCAAATAGTTATAAAACGCCCCTGCACTCTACCGAACTTAGTACATTACCCCGGGGACCCCCCCTAGAAATGGACTTGGATTCTCCCACCTCCGGTTTGCAATTCCAGGTCTAAAACAGAGGAACGGTAAAGTGCAGGCGACAGAGAGGTAACAAACAATGCTCATTTCAATTGTACAACATACTTTCAATAAATAACTCTATAAAAATATATTATTTTTCTCTCTCATTCGTTTTAAACGTGACAATCACGAAATGAATCTCTTGCAAATGATGATATTGCATTTGATATTGATAAGTCGGTAGACCTCCTGACCGAACAATAGCCTGCAGGGATTGACAACCAATAGCGGTTTGTGCGTAGTCATTTACCCTATACACGGGAAGCAATTAGCAAACATTTCCTTATGCCGGCATGATATTATAAGTAGAAATGAATACCAATGCCGGTGTGTATGAAGGTGCGTGCATCTTACTCTACAGGGCACGGGGTAGCCCCGTGACAAACACAATACAGGTTTGACTCGTTGTCATTTTCTTTGTTTTTGAATTCTTTGTTATCTATCAAATTATTAGATTTAGTGACCAGGTGTCCACACTTTCCCCAATTAGGAACCTGTTGATTTCCCTCAGTCTTTATTTTGATTAGTTAAAAAGTTTTTTTAACCTCTTTACGTAATCGTCTACAACAGTGGTTCTCAAACTATTTACACCGCATACCACCTCAGAAAATATTTGGCTCTCCAAGTACCACCATTATGACCGACATTAAAATACTGTAGCATAGGCCTAACCTATTCAGCTATGCACAGTTCACGCAGGAGGAAAATGTATTCCTAATAAGAATATTATTTATTGTTGACTGTTGTCAGCCACAGCCACGCTGTACAAAGGGGTTGCACTAGAACTGGCACTTAAACTCTTCCACAGGACTCTCATACAACTTAAGGGGCAGCCCTTCACACACACACACACACACACAGCAAGTGAGAAGATTAAGAATAATAACTGTACTACATTCAAACACACACACACACACACACACAGAGTAAGTGAGAACATTAAGATTAACATTGGTATGCCAGCAACCTGTTTGAAAATATTTAGCTGCATGGAATAATAGCAACTACTTTTAACACGCTCAATCAGTGTGTTTTTAACGTCACCTGCCATGGCTCCTATTCTCCGCAACACAGTGTCATTTGAAAGTGGGACCAAGTTTAACTGTTTGGCAGCCTTCTCCCCACACATGATGTGTGTCATCTCTTTGGCTAATGGTAGACACAGTTGTTTGCCAATTGTGTGTGGCTGACCGGCTTTCGCTATGCGGAGGCTAGCACGATACAAAGCTTCCTGTGCGGATGTAACACAGGATTGAATCGTGGACTTGGACTGCTTCAGTTCCATCAACTGGTTTGTCTTTCAGCACTGCATGTTTGGTTGTAAGATTCCGTTTGAGATGCGATGGTTTCATTGATTCATTGCTATGAACATCAACACAACTGCGGCCTGGGCTATTCCTCCGCCCCACTCCAGCTGAATCCAAATTTGATGTAACTCGAGTCATATTTACTCACTGTTTTGCGCCGTTTGCTGCTAGCTGGTGCTGTGGAGACTTCACTGGCGCTGCTGAAGTAGCCACTAGCACTTGTGCTCAGTACACTGTCGTTCACTTCAGTTTCTACAGGGCTGCTTGAAATATTCTCCTCCTGATCCGCACTTCTCTTCCTAATAGTTCTCTTTTGGAGCTACGATTGCAGTGTTTCTGAACCATTCGCAGTTTAGCTACCTACCTACAGTTACAAGCTAAACTGTGATGGCAAGATAGTAAGTGGAGGTAGCTAAAATGATACAATGTAACTAATCGTGGATGTTTGCGGGCGCTACTACCCGACTACGTAGCAGGCTGATATCGAAACAAAAATATTACAGGTAACCCTAACCCTAACCCTAACCCTTATTTTAAATCCCATTTTAATGATCTCATGGTTAAGGTATTTTCATTCGTAGTAGTATTTTGGCTGTATTGTATGTTTTTTAATTAATTTTATTTCATTTTTAAAAAATATTTCGGAGATTCCTCCGCGTACCACTAGAGGGAGCATGCGTACCACCATCGTGTGAGAACCAGTGGTCTACAATGTGAATATGGGACTTTTATTTTTTTTGGCAAGCATAGCTGTTTCTGACACAAGGTGGCTTAAAGGGGAATTGCACTTTATAACACTTCTGCTTCTCATGGCTGATATTGTCCTTCTAATGAATGTGTCACCCTTTATTTTTCGATTAGTTATTTCATTATGTTAATATTTTATGCTGTTTTGTTGTTTTGCTTTACAAATGCAGGAAGTAGACCCAGGGAGCTTAGTGTCGAACTCGAGGATGCATATCATTGCGCGACTTCTGATGTGGGCGTACCTGCAGACATTAACATTAGGTTGGTCGTAGAAATAGTGTTGTATGACTACTAGCTAGTGAAACCGAAAATGTCTGAGGATGAAGGAGATTTTGTTTTTGATCATGGGATTGTTGTGCCCTATCGATTCGAGCCGGAAATCATGGAAGAAGAGCTGGCTAATTTGCAGGCTGATCGTGGGAGAGCGAGTCAGGAGCAGGCCGAGATTGAGGAACCACAGGCTATTCCCAGGACAAACGGCAACTGGTGGTTGACATCCTATGTGTCACAGACAGACAAGATAGCGTTAGCCAGCCCGCATAGTACCTACCTTGAGCGGTTCGACCAACGATGGGAAAACGGTGGGTGCAGCTCCAGGCTTTAGATGGTCGCCTTGATGGTCGGTGCCTTCAGAGTGGTCGCTGCATACCCTTAGTCCTCGTTTGCGAACTTGTTCGGCTGTTATGTTGGGGTGTCTGATGACATCCAGCCATGTCTGGCACAAAGTTGCATCGCGTGGAAAACTATGAAAATGTGCTTTCACTTTATCATTCTCATTCTCTTTCTCTCTCTCACTTTTCTTGTTTTCATTTTTGTTGTCATTTGTTCTTATTTTTAATAGACAATCATGTCTCAAAACTATAAAAACATAGCATTTTAAGGATTTCATACTTGATCCTTTTGAAGCTGACATCACTGATAATAACTTTTGGAAATGTATTATTTGACAACAATCCTGACTCCAATAGCCTCTATAAAGCAAAGCGTACTAGATACAGTAGCTGTAAATATTACCTAGACAATAAATTCAAAATGATCACTGTCCAAATAATTTTTGCATAGAAATGCCCACAGCATACCTAAACACTTTGATCTAACTCTCACTATTTCCCACCTTAATTTTGTTTTTTCAGAATCTTGGCTTCACAAAGACAATGTGGATTTTTCTATTCTAGATATTTTTAATAATGCGCAAAGATACAGGCAAAGTGCACTGCAATAGGAATGCTGTAACAAATTACAACTTGCTGGCAACAATTGCTTGTAAGTTGCTGTAATACATTTCACAGTGTACTGAAATAACAATTACAGTACTGAAATAATTTCTGCAATAACAATCAACAAAAACACATTTTCAACATGAAAATGTAAAGTTACTAATGCTTACAAAGCTTTGTCTATAAGCCATTAATTAAAACGTTTTATACCAACAATATTGGCTATCTGGAGATATAAATCTTTAGCATTTTGATTCTCTTAGACTTAACTGCTGCTTTCGATACAGTGAACCATAAAATCTTAATAAATCGTCTTAAAAACAGAGTTGGACTATCAGGAATGGTACTAAAATGGTTTGAGTCTTATCTCACCAATAGAAAAATGTTTGTTGCTCTTGGTGAGTTTGAGTCAAGGAAAGTCAGTATTAATTGTAGTGTTCCACAAGGATCGATTCTTGGCCCTTTGCTGTTCTTACTTTACATGCTCCCACTTGGTGATATTATTTGTAGTAATGGTGTGCCTTTCCATAGTTATGCTGATGATACACAGCTGTACATTATTATCAAGCCTAGGGAAAGCTCCTCAGCTGCGGTTCTAATTAAGTGTATGGCTGATATAAAAAATCGGATGTCGGAAAACCTCCTTCAGCTAAATCAGAACAAAACTGAGGCTCTTCTTGTAGGTCCAAAGAGGCTAAGGGAATCGTTTTGCATGGATCATATTTCTGAGATGTTCAACTTTAAGTCTGAAGTTAGGAATCTTGGGGTAATCCTAGACTCTGAGCTAAGCTTGAAATCATATGTGAAATCCATTACCAAACTCTCATTTTATCATCTTAGAAACATAGCAAAGATAAAATCATTTTTATCACTACCAATTGCTGAGAAATGAATGCATGCCTTTATCTCAACTAGACTGGACTACAGCAACTCCTTGGTTTCTGGCCTCCCCAGCTATGTTATTGCACAACTGCAGGTCATTCAAAATGCAGCAGCCAGGGTTCTGACAAGGACTAAAAAATATGATCATATTACCCCAGTACTCAAATCCCTGCACTGGCTTCCAGTTTCTTTTAGAATCAATTTAAAAATTTTACTGTTGGTTTTTAAGGCAAAACATGGGATGGCATCTGAATATATCCTAGATATGCTTGTACTGTACCAACCAGAGCGAGCACTGCAATCATCTTCTGCTGGCCTACTGTATGTCCCAAAAGATTGCTTCAAAACTAGAGGCCAGGCTGCTTTTAGTTTTTATGCCCCAAAATGGTGGAACTCACTCCCTCAGGATATCAGAGACTCTCCCTTAGTTCCAGCCTTTAAATCACGACTTAAAACATACATTTTATTTATTTAAAAAAGGCCTTTTATTAAGCTCCGTTTTATTTCCTTTATTCCCTGTCTGTATTATTATATTGCTATTTTATTATTTTATTGCTTTTTATTATTTTACTGTTTTTATTGTTTTATTGTATTGTTTTACTGTTTTTATTGTTTTATTGTATTTTTTTATTGTATTCCTGGGATTGAAGGGAGTGGGGAGAAGTTTTATAAGAATCTGTGTATGGCATATCCATGTTTTATCTTGTGTTATTATTTTATTTTGTCTTCTCTTTCTGTAAAGCACTTTGTGTTACAGACATGTATGAAAAGTGCTATATAAATAAATAAATAAATATAAATATGCTGTGACGCAAAAAAGGCTAACCACTGCACCATCGTGCCACACTTTTGGGTTAGGGTTTGAACTGCCCTTTTGACATTGAAATTGAAAATATAAAGGAAGGTTTGTATTATTATGTCAATTTTTTCAGCGTAGATTTGTGAAAACACGGAAGTGAAATTACAAACGGCTGTGTTCTCTTCCACATAATAAAAAGATACTGTGTGTACACATTATGCAAGTTTCTGTGATTGCTGTGTGAGGAGCTCTGTTGTCCTGGAGGACCTCAAAGTAGAGCCAATGCTCCTTCGCATTGAAAGGAGTCAGTTGAGGTGGTTTGGGCATCTGACAAGGATGCCTCCTGGGCGCCTCCCTCTGGTGGTGTTCTGGGAACGGCCACCGAGGAGAAGACCCAGGGGCAGATCTAGCACGCGCTGGAGGGATTATATCCACTGCCTAGCCTGAGATTGCCTTGGGATCCACTGGGAGGAGTTGGCGGAAGTTGCTGGGTAGAGGGATGTCTGGGCTGCTCTGCTTGCCCTGTTGCCACCGCGACCCTGACCTGGATCAAGCGGTTAGAGAATGGATGGATCCTTAAATTTTCTGATAAGAAATGTTTTCACATTTTCACACTTGAAATGAAGCTATTATGAGGGAAACATCTGCTATTTTTCTTAAAGATATTCCAGCAGTCACATATTTTGGAGAAAAAAGACTTATAAGAGACAACCAACAATGTTGTCTGACATGGCAATTTTGAGAAACATATCAAACCTAATTTTAAAGACGCTTTTTGTATTTTGCTCTTTCTCATTCAATATGAAAAAGTTCCTGTGCATGAGTCATAACATTTGAATACTTGGCGGGATTGTTGCACTTGACAGCACTAGTGAATTTTTTTATACAGAAGAGTAATTACACAAAGCAAACAAACTGAATCAATATTGCTACAAAAATTCCATTGTGACAGCTTAAATTAGACATTTTTTTTGTCTGAAAAAAAAAGGAATTGACCGAGACAAGGAACTGACAAGGACGGCAGTAGCCTTTTGTCTATTGCTGTATTAAGCTGTATTAAGATTTACAGCAAAAATATACTTACTGTAAATTTCACCCACCATCAAATTTTGACCAGAATGATACATATACATTCTGCACACAGGTTCTACAGTAAGGATTTGTTCATTATACAGTAACATTGCTATGAAAACTACAGAAATAATTTACAGTGTGGGTGGTGCATTAAGAATTCAAAGAAAGACCTGACATAAAACAATGTTTTGGCCTGTCTGAAGAAGTGGTATTTACTGAGACGAGCAGTAGTACAGGCACATAGGGATCAGCTGGCAGAAGAGTTGCTTTTTCTATTGTCTGGTAAGCAAACGGAATGGTTCATTTGATTTAAAAAGTTCAAAACATTGTCTAGCGTATATTGCATTTATGTTAAATCTTAAAGCACAATAATGCATTTTTACAAATGTTTTTCAAATACAATCTGGGGATTCATTGGACATGATAGTTTTTTACATATCGATAGGATTCAACCAGGTTTCCATACTTTTCGCAATTGAAACCCTGCTGATTTCGCCTGTTGCTCCGTAACTGAACAAAACAATTTAAAAGAGAACTAAACCTTACTTTCTTAATAAAAACCTTTTAAAAAATCTGAAACGACAACAAATTTGTACCACATTACACAATTAATTTTGAGAACTTGAATGGACCAATAAATGTGCACAATGTGTACAAACCAAGTCTTGCTAGTCTTGCTTGCCACTGTTATATTAGTAATCCACCAAGGTGTTGAAACAATCTTTTAAAACAATGTTGACACTAGTTGACACTTTGGTTGAGACTTTGGTTGATATGCCGTTGGCATACTTCTGTAGAAAATAGTTTTTAATGAAACCATGCACAGCAAGGTCTGTGGATGTTTGTGAGTAACCATGTCACTATAATAGAATGAGAAGTTGCTGTTGTAAATTTTTTGGCACATAGAAATGAAACATTTCATATATCGCTGGAAAGCGTGTATTGTCTTCTACATGATAAAAGAGTTATAAATCAAATCAGAATGAACTGAAATGACATGAGTTGGTGTAAAATGCAGGGGGGGGGGGGTTATTTACATGTTTATTTCTCAAACAAGGATATCCTTATGTTTAAAACCAATGGTAAGTTATTGATAGTAGAATGACATGGTATCATTTCACAAAAATCCTTTGTTTATTTAACTACTCAGTGAGTAATATTTTTCACTGCTGTATTGGGCTATTTTTGGCTTTGTCTTGTTGCTATGACAGAATACAATTTGTTGGTGGTGAAAGAATATTTTAATGAACTTTCAGATGGATGCAATTCATGCCCTGGGCATGTCGAAGTGTCCTTGAGCAAGACACCTAACCCCTAACTCCTAACTGCTCTGGCGAATGAGAGGCATCAATTGTAAAGCGCTTTGGATAAAAGCACTATATAAATGCAGTCCATTTACCATTTACCATTCAGTGTCTCATGCTTGTGGAGTATAGAGTTAAGGCCACAGTTTTACATACACATAGGCTAAAGACATTCAAACTCAATTTTTCCCAACTCCACACATTTAATGTTACCATACATTTCTTGTGTTAAGTCAATTAGGGTATCTACTTTATTTCCATAAGAGGTAATTTAAAAATAATAGCTAAGAGACAGATTTATTTCAGCTTTTATGTACTATAGCAGATTTTCAGTGGGTCAAACGTTTTATGAATTATGACAATGGATGATCTGTGCAACAATGGTGGCACTTAGAAACTTTGTATTTAGCATTAGAACACAGACTTTCCAGTCATAGTTTGTTTGCAGGAGTTGTGAATGTCTGAGTTGAGAAATCTGGGCATGCCCACTAGGGGGCTTGCACAAAAGGGAATTTTCATCAAAAGGTATTATTATCCTTTGTGGCACAGCTGCATGGCACACTTTTAATATGTGAGATATTTACTACTATTGTAACAGGACTCAAGAGGACTACCTTCCCTTGTTTAATGACATTGTGACATCATGAGTTATGTTACAGTTATCCTAGCACCCTACATAAAAATGTTTTATGTCTCCCTTTATAAAGTTTAGCCATTACCCAGCTGACATTGTTGGTTTTGTAACAGTTGGCATAACACATTGCATAAAAAGGTGTTATGTCACCCTTTATGAGGCTTGGCATTTAGCTATCTATTATTTTGAAAGCCATTACATCATGTTTATGAAGGTATTATACAGTGTACACTACAGTATATAAAGCCTTTATGAGAAACACTTTGTTCATAGTGTAAACTTATTATTGTGTTGTGTAAAAATGTTGAGTCTTTATTTCTTTGACTTTTTGAACACATGTATTGTCTTTAAGGTTGTGTTTCAACAGTGATTTGCATCAGCTAGCATTTCCATCTGTCTAGTAGCCGTCACCATTCTCACCCTCAGTGAGTTTTTATCCCTGTCATAGGTGTGTTTTAAAATGCTGGCCAACATTCTTTCCCCGTATTTTGATTGTGTTCACAAAATCTCTGAACATACTAATATATTTCTATATCATGTTTGTGATTAACCCTGCACAAGGCTGACAATTAAATATCCATCTTGGCACACTACCGCTGCTCTGTTTTTTAGCTAATCTAATAAATCTCCTTGCTAATCTTAAAAACTTTTTTAAAGAGCTCTATTTCTCTCTCCAGAAAAACCATCACATTGTTCATTCAACAGAGACCCATCACTCCGTCTCTCTGAGGAATTGTTAGATGCTGCATTAATGAGCAGAAAGTAAAGAGAAGTATTCAAATCACCCACAGAGCTCTCATTAACAGTAACCTTCCACATGCTGAGCTATTCCGGAAAGTTAACCATTTTGCCGAGTGGATATTACAGCAATCTACTACTGCCTCCCAATTCCACAGCCTGAATTCCCAGGATGTGTGATTAAAGTGGTGGTTAATGCCAATGATACTAGACCCAGTCTTTCTCATCTTGCCAACAAAATGTAGAATACAATACACACAAGAACCCTTTCTAATGACTGTGTTAGACTGTGTCATGATTCACACCTGCAACTGGTGGAACAAAATTTCCCTTTGCTTCTTTGATTATAATAACAGTTTTATTTATGTCTCTGTAATTCATTTGATCTGAGGTATGATGATATGACATTTGAGAGAAGATGAATGGTGGCTTGTTAGACCTGAAAACTGAAGGGTAGATCCACTATCAAAAAGTATCAAGCATTGCAAATGCTATTTGCACATATTAACATATGCACATATTGATGCAAATTGTCACCACACAACCACAGCAAAATAGTGAGCATAGTTCACAAGTACAATATGTGTCACTTTTACATTGCAAAACATGAGGTTTCTTCCCTCATACATTGTTCACATCAGCTGTCACAAGATATTTTTGAACGAGAGTCAGACCGAGTTTAATCTTATCTGCTGCATTAGTTTACATCTGAGGTTACATCTCATCTCAGTTGTCTGGGCGCAACTCAAAAAAAAAAAAAAGCTCAGGAATCATGGTGACAAAAAGAAAAAAGAAAAAGTGACATTATGGACC
Source organism: Anguilla rostrata (assembly GCF_018555375.3). Taxonomy (NCBI): domain Eukaryota; kingdom Metazoa; phylum Chordata; class Actinopteri; order Anguilliformes; family Anguillidae; genus Anguilla; species Anguilla rostrata. The sequence continues at coordinate 45,355,490 of NC_057940.1, read as the reverse complement.
TCGCTGTATATACAGTTGAGGCCAAAAGTTTACATACACCTAGGCTATAGATATTCAAACTCAGTTTTTCACGACTCCGCACATTTCATGTTACCATACATTTCTTTTGGCAAGTCAATTAGGGCATCTACTTTGTTAGGGGTAATTTTAAAACAATCGATTAGAGACAGGTTTATTTCAGCTTTAATTCACTATATCAGAATTCCAGTGGGTCAAAAGTTTACATACACCAAGTTGACTGTCTCTTTACAGCCTGGAAGATTCCAGAAATTGATGTAATGACTTTTTAGAAGCTTCTGATTGGCCAATTGTCATAATTAGGAGTGAATTGGGAGTTAATTGGCACCTGGCTGTATTTAAGGGTTGTATTTAAGGGCCTACCTTTAGAGACACTGCCTTTTTGCTCTTGATACCATCCAAGCAACTCAGCCCAAAAAAATTGTGGACGTCCACATGTCTGGTTCCTCCTTAGATACAATTTCCAAACAACTGAAGGTACCACGAGCATCTGTACAAACAATTGTATGCAAATATAAAAATCTTGAGACCACAGACACTTCATCGTTCAGGAAGGAGACACAAATTAACTCCCAGGGCTGAACAAACTCTGGTCCAAAAGGTTCAAATGAATCCCAAGACAACAACAAAGGAACTTGTGAAGGAGTTGGAGAATCCTATTTTGCCATGGCCTGCAAGGCTGTCATGCAAGGAAGATGCCCCTACTCCAAGACTGGCATAAAAAAGCCAGAATGATGTTTGCAGGTGATCACCAGAATGAACACCTAACCTTTTGAAGGAGTGTTCTCTGGTCAGATGAAACACAAATTGAACTGTTGAGGTGCTATGTATGGAGGAAAAAGGATGAGGATTTTAATCTGAAGAACACCATCCCAGCACCATCCCATGGGGGTGGCAGCATCATGTTGTGGGGGTTTTTGCTGGAAAAGGGACTGGTGCACTTCAGAAAATAGATGGCATCATGAGGAAGGAGGATTATCTAGAAATACTGAAGCAACACCTCAAGATATCAGCTAGAAAGTTAAAACTTGGTCGCAACAAAGTGAAAGTATTGGAGTGGCCATCACAAAGCCCTGACCTGAATCCCATAGAAAATGTGTGGACTGAACTGAAAAAACGTGTCCAAACCACGAGGCCCATGAACCTCCAGTTCTGTCAGGAGGAATGGGCACAAATTCCGGCAAAGTATTGTAAAAAGCTTGTGGAAGGCTATCCCAAGCATTTGATTCAAGTTCAGAAATTAGAAAGCAATGCCACCAAATACTAACAAAGTGTATGTAAACTTTTGACCCACTGAAAATGTGATAGTACATAAAAATAGTAAAAATACTACATAAAAGCTAAAATAAATCTATACCACGGCTATGACATCTAATTCCTTTGCACAATTCAGTATCACTCTGCGTCTGAGAAAAAAAACATTAAAATTGTTTAAATTGGAGTGTGTCTATTACTTTCATATTGCCATACTTGGTGACCGTTTTATAAAACAGGCTGCTTTGCATCGGGCCGAAAAACGCCCCTTAGCTTTGATATAATAACCATATACCATGGCCTGTCGTGAGCTATTGCTTATATATATATATATATATATATATACAGGCACGTGGGGGGTGGGGGGGGCGATGATGCTCGAGCACCTGCCCCTCTGCCCCTTGCTGTCCAAAGTGCCCTTTTGTCAAGTGGTTTTTTTTTTTTTGGTGAAGGCCTGCTCGTGGCCCTTCAAGAGGAACCTTTAACAATTAATAATAATTTAGCTATAAATAAAATGACCTGGCTGCCATCAGTCAGTTTACATCACATGATGACCTTTCACCTGAGGTCATCCGTGATGTGCCCTAACGGAGAGTTGCGACCACCGGACACCACAGACAGATGATCAGTGGAATTGATATTTCATTTCACTCTCTAAAAAGGGGGAACTTCAACTGTCAGTAAGTGGTGTTTGGTGTTTGCAGCGGTGTTTTGTGCGCGTTGTTTGGTGTATTTTACAAGACAAAGTGAAGTGAGCATGCACGTTTGCTTATATTGCTGCATGCAGCCTTCACAGTAGAAACAGAAAGACTCGAAGTCAAAGTATATAAATATCTTTGGCAGAAGCAGCCGTTGGCCGCCAGCTAACCACAGTGTGCTGCTAGAGGGAAAGAACAAAGTATGACGGGCGCCTTGTTTCTCTATGTTTTAGTTAATTTTTTTGTCATGAGCGAATTTTATTTCTGTCCACTGTTTTTTATTTATTTATGTAATTATTAGGGCTGTCAAATTAACGTGTTAATTTCATTAATTAATTCATTATAAAATAACGCTTTGCCGATTTGACACGGTGGGTTTTTGAGACCCCAGGCAACAGCTTCAGACACTCTAAAACTAGCCAGTTCACACCGCTGCAATTTTCTCTGCAACATTATAAAACCATTTTGTCCTGTTGCAAATCATTTATCTGAACTGGCCGTTAGTTGTGCATGTAAATAGTATGTTAAATAGTTTTTAAAAGGCTGTTATGGCCACATTGGTGCTTAAGTGATAAGCTTATGTTAATTTTTCTTTTTTTAAACTGCTATGGTCACATTTTAGGCTAAATGATAGGCTTATGTTCAATGATAAAAAGACATGTATTTTGAAAAACGATTGGAAATAAAACAATTTATTGATTTCTAATGCCCCCTTTTGATATTTCTATTCAATGCTTTACTCATGTACCACAATAATGTAATGTTTTTGAGTTGACATATCTTCATTTGGGGGCTTTTCCAAGCGAATATTGATATATGCGATTAATTTGATTAAATAATTGTTTTTGTTTTGAAATTTAGTAAACTTTTTGTGAGAGATGTACACAGATATAAGTTTGGATTGCTGTTTGGATTGCTGCATCCTAGCGTCTTTTTGAGGGGGCCCCAAAAATTTTTTTATATATATATACTCACCGGCCACTTTATTAGGTACACCTTGCTAGTACCGGGTTGGCTTCTGCTGCTGTAGCCCATCTGCTTCGAGGTTCGACGTGTTGTGCATTCAGAGATGCTCTTCTGCATACCTTGGTTGTATCGAGTGGTTATTTGAGTTACTGTTACCTTTCTATCAGCTCAAACCAGTCTGGCCATTCTCCTCTGACCTTTGCCATCAACAAGGCATTTTCGCCCAGAGAACTGCCGTTCACTGGATATTTTCTCTTTTTCGGACCATTCTCTGTAAACCCTATAGAGGGTTGTGCGTGGAAATCCCAGTAGATCAGCAGTTTCTGAAATACTCAAACCATGCCATCTGGCACCAACAACCATGCCACGTTCAAAGTCACTTGAATCACCTTTCTTCCCCATTCTGATGCTTGGTTTGAACTTCAGCAGATTGTCTTGTCTACATGCCTAAATGCATTGAGTTGCTGCCACATGATTGGCTGATTAGATATTTGCGTTAGCATGCAGTTGAACAGGTGTACCTAATAAAGTGGCCGGTGAGTGTATATACACTCCTGGGCAAAAAAAATGGGCCAAGCCCAAAATGGAAAAATATTAAGCTTTCAATGGTCTTAACAACAAATCATTGGTCAAAAAATTAGCAAGAATTAAACAAATGCACTCCTGAGACCTCCTGTGCCACCATTTGCTCGTTTACTTTTGCTAAAGTGAACTGGGAAAAGCTAGAAACAGGGAAATTCACAGTTGACAAATTAACATAATGTCAAATAAAAGAGTCATGTTTTGTATTTGGTTGCATATCATTTGCATGCCATGATTTCCTGATGTCTGTGACCTATCACAGGGGTTAAATTGGGATTTGGGAGGTGGGTGAAAAAAGGTACAAACCAATGAATGTCTCTGCTCAAAATAGTTGTATCTTTAGTGTATTGTGCACATAATTGTAATTAAGGAAAACAATGTTTTAAAAAGAATGTATACTATTGATGCAAGCTTTAACATAATAAATTTCAAGTTTATTGAGTGTCATTAATGCTGAGAATTTTTTTACCCACAAAAATAATCGGTCATCCTCGTCTTGTTCTCACTTTCTTCCTCCTTTATCCATCTTTCTTAAACTGGTGAGGCGCAAAACTTTCATTTAAACTAATCATTGATCTCAAACTGTTTTAATTAATTTTCATTGATTAACAAGCATGCAAGCATCTGACTAATCGAGTGGAAAGGGATACAGCTTCTTCGCATTGTGTTAGGGAGATTAAATGATAGATGCGATTTAGAAAAATCTGTTTTAATCACTAAGCAGTGATTAATCTTCCCCTGATTTGCCTTGAGTATCAATAAAATTAATCCACAAAATAGGCTACTCAATACTATCTATAGCCAGCTTTCCCCAAATAGGCAGTTTTAGCGAGTAGCCTAGGCCTTATAGCCTACATTTATTTTCATTTGCAGAACGAAATTGTGCACATTTTTAATCAACATTATTTGCGGATACATGCACTTCTTTCTCCGCACTCGTATTCATGGCAAATACCTGCAATGCGTAGATTGTGAACAAAATTGAAGTGCAGGTTTTGTTTTTGCTATTTAGTCTGAAAGCTAACACGGTAGATAACAGACTGGTGTATCTTGTTTATTAAGTGTAGCCTACTTGGTGAATAAAACAGATTTTTAACAGATAAATTGAATGTATGATTTAATCCCTCTAAAACGGTATGGAGACACTGTGTGTTAGGCTACTTGCCATTTGATTAATCCAATCGTTGGCACGCTTGATTATAAAAGAAAATTACTAATGAAAACAGGTTGAGATCAATGATTAGTTTAAAGGAAAGTTTTGCACCCCACCGATTTTCAGATCACCAGTCACCGCTGAATAAAATGTTATGTATGTGGGAAATATTCAATCCTCGCTTAGCTGCTGACCAGCAACCTGCTGATTTGGCTCAAGTTATCAAAGTTGCCGTTAATAATAGCCGGCGTTCCTGGGGGCTGTTAATTTATCTCTCTTTAAAATGTTGCATAGAAGAAATTACATGTTAATGAAATTACCTACCACGTCCGCTTCCAAACAATCAAGACAATCAACGATATTTTTCTTTCTGTGCCTGTCTATATAAATGACTGTTCCTTCTGAGTTTTTTTTCTTTGGATTTTTGATTAGTTGAGCGAGTAACTGGCTAGAGGGAACACATGGACTGGAGCCTAGCCTTCATAGTTATTTGTAAAACTGCCGGTCAAAATAATTTATTTATTTACCAAGGGTGGGTGAACGCCGTCCACCCACGTCCACAGCTAATTTAACCCCTGACCTATCAACATCATCAGAGTCTGGATATCTTATTTTCAGGTTGTCCTACAAGTGATACAAAAACTCTTTGCATTTGAATGGATATCTGTGGGAATTGGGGGGGTGGGACTAAATTCAGCTGTAAATTATGCTGATACAGTATGGAACACATTTGGCTAAATGGCTTTAAGTTATCAAGGGTCCAAGGTATCAAATGAGCCTCAAACCACCGTTCTGCTGCTGCCAGATATGCAGTAGATACTACAAGCATTGTTTCTTGTGAATATTTTTTCCATTGAGTTCAACAGGAAAATTAATCAGGAGAAACAATGCTTGTAGTATGGCCGTCACTTGTCACCTAGCCAATATTAAAATTCTGGGTTTTTAGGTCAGAATGGTCTCACAGCATGCTTGTTATCCCGGCTAGCTAGCTAGCTAACTATTGAATTGTATTCAAAACAGTGGTTACTACAAACAAAATTGTTCACAAAGATACGGGTGAAAATGCATCCTGTAGCCATGAGTTAAATACAGATCACCTATTCTACTGTCCAAATAAGGGACGATTGCGTATTTTGCGAGATGGTTGGCATCCCTAAATGAAGCCAGTAACTAGAACCGTGATTCAATGTTGCCATCTATTGCGAAATTGTACATTTAAAAGGGGAGGGGACATAAGAACAATTCAAAATCGAAAGAATTCATAACAGTGTCCTTTTCAGTGTCCAATTTTGCAATTGATGGCAATGTTGAATCACGGTTCTAGTTACTGGCTTCATTTAGGAATGGCAACAATCCGGCAAAATACGGAATCATCCCTTATTTTGACAATAGAATAGGCGTTCCGTATTTGAGTCATGGCTACGGAACGCATTTTCATCCGTATCTTTGTAAGGGATTGCATTTGTAGTAACCACTGTTATGAATACAATTCAATAGTTAGCTAGCTAGCTAGCCGGGATAACAAGCATGCTGTGAGACCATTCTGACCTAAAACCCAGAATTTTAATATTGGCTAGGTGACAAGTGACGGCGAAACTGTCATAACTCTAACTGGCATTCAAATCCGGTTTCAGAGTGTCTTGGAAAAATTTGATTGAGTTATTGTTTCATGCAGTCTTAAATAATATAATGACAAAAATGACAAAAATTGGTTCTAATTGTATGGTATAAAACAAGAAGGAACTATTTTTCTCGATGGTATCGTTGTTTTCATAGAATTAACGACCAGAGGTTTTTGCTTAACAACGGTGCAAAAAGAACTACCAGCCAGAGTTTTTGCATAACAACGATCCAAATAGAACTACCAACCAGAGTTTTGCTTGACAACGGTAAAATAATATGCCCAAACGGCCACGGAAGAATATTTAACTTTCAGCTGATTAAGTCGATAAAAATCAATAAATGTTCAAGTAACCATATATAGTCATTGTTGGTAAACCGTTGTATAAGTGGAATAAACCCCTCTGGGCTGTACCGTTATTGGAAAATAATGTACTTCGGGGCTGGTTAAGCGACCCTTGGCTTCGCCTCGGTCGCATCACCACCCCCGTCGTACATTACTTTCCAATAACGGGACAACACGTCATGGTTTATTCCTTACACACACACACACACACACACACACACACACACACACATATATATATAGACACATCCAGTGCAGTGAAAAAGTATTTGCTGCCTTGCTTGTTGCATATTTTTCACGCTGATCTTTAAACAAAATGTAATATTAGACACAAAGCGAAACTGAATAATAATAATTTATAAAACACTGGGTAACACCACTCTGAAATCCAGCTTGTTTAATTTGTGTGAGCTAAGACAGCTAATATTGTTTGTTGTAACTTGGCCTCATTTTGATATTACAGTATTACTTTTAACGGCAGGCCTAGATCTTACAAGTTTGTATTAATGACGATGTACAGACAGTGCTTTGTACATGTGAGTAATTTTTTTTAGGCATTTGTGTATGTAGATTTTTTTTTTTTTGTTGAGATAGAGGTATATCACACCTATACTCAGATTATCTGCTTGAGTTACCTGTGCCTGAAAGTGCTGCTCACCATTCAGCCCTCACGCTTATTATGGGTGATGCTTATCGTACCCATCACTGTATTCCTTACCAGAAAATTGGCTGGCCTTTATGTTGGGAGAAATTTTCATTGGTATCTGTTTTTTTACAAAGCATTTCTATAAAATATTCCTCTATATATTTCACAGCTTCTAATTTGTCACTTCAGGTTCCGAGGGTTAAGTCAATTCTTGGAAAGACTGTTTTTAGATTCTGTGCTCCAGATACCTGGAACTCCTTACAGCAAACCCTGAAGCTAAATGCTTTAGTGTGCCTAAATGAATTCAGAATGATTATAAATAATTTGGTTGGCCTGAATTGTGAGTGTTTTAAGTGAATGTTTTATGATGTTCTAGGTTTTTTTATGTTTTAGGTTTTATTGAATTAATTAATTAATTTCATTCTGTTTTTATTAGTATTTTAAATTACTATACAGTATGTTTCGTTTTTTAATTTAACATATTCATTTCACTTTGTGCTACTTATTTTCCTTTCTAATTGTTGTATTTTATGTGTACATTTAGCACACATGTAAAAAAAAGATGCCTGCTCTCTCTGTATCTCCAAATTTAAACAAAGGAAAAGGGAATGTTCTGCAGATATACAAATCTTGCTGAAGCCAGAACAGATCATGTACACTAAGACTGTATAACTGACAATGAAACCAATTCAAAGTACCCAAAGGGACCGCAAATGCACCGGTCAGACATGTGATGGTTCAGTCTACAATGTGAGTAAGATATGGAGAACAAAGGTTTTTTTTTTTTTCATTGCAGGCTTCTTGATTGCACAACACTGTAGGTATTTATGAAGGTGCAATTTTGTGCTTATGAAGGAGTTATATAGTGATTATGTGGAAACAATCAAATAAAGTGACACCTAACATTAAGCGCAGGCTACTTCAAAATTATTATATAACATTTCAACTTAATGTATAAAATTTACACATAAAAGACTACACATGGCTTGCGTTGTCACACTTTCTGGACAGAACGATGTCTATGTGTTGGAGCGGTCTCATTATTCACCCAACATAAACCCAATGGACCTCTAAAAGACTGAGAGTCTGTGGCCTGCTGACTGGAATATCAATTAGCATTGAGACATGAGCTGTCCAGTAATATCAGTGCCACAAGAGGCAAGCATTGCAACCAGGAAGAGGAGGAAACAAGATAGCAAGCACATATATTGAAAATAGGGAACACTTCACCACCTATGCTTGTACATGAGTTTGAACATAAATGCATTCAGAGCTCCTGAGTACATATAATAATGCAATGCATAATTTGAATTAATTGTATATAGACTCTATATTTATTAAATGCATTGGTGAATTGACAATACTCATGTTATGGCTGGTGTGGTATATTCTCAGATTACCCATTGTTGAAAGACTAGGTTTAACCCATTCAAATTCAATGACTGTAGATTGGAACATCCCTTAGTATTCTGAGAGCCTTATTAAAATGAGAACATGAGTATTGGAGATTTAGAATATGGCCTAAATTTAAACCATGTAAACCTAGGTGTATTTAATGGGCCATGAAGCAGTTGCATTAATTAAACAAAAGTAACAGGGTGGAACATAGACTGAGGAACAATAGAGTACATTAATCTTATCTCACAAATCTAACACTGCCCGAACCAGAGGTCAGGCAAATTAGGGTAAAGCTTGCTACCTGAAATGAATCAAAATTAGTCACTTTAGCAAAAAAAGTATGCACTGCAAAATGCATGCAGCTTTTATTTGACAAGGCATCCCTGGATAATGCACAAATATGTATGACATGTACAATAAAAAACAGACCTCAATTGTATTCTGTGGCTTTGTAGTGTATTAAAAGCAGATCCTCTGATTATGTGTTTATGTGAGGCTGAGTGTCAAACTGTTCCATTCTGAATCTGTCAGTATGAAAACACATTTTCCGAAAACATCTCTCATTTGGGCAGGTAGTTTTTCTCTTATCTGCCTTAGGGGGAATCGACTTAAATAGCATATACAACCAGTAGTACCCACTTTGGCGGAACATGAGAAAAAAGAATAAAAAGGTTGTCCCCAATTGGGGATTATATGTTAATGTGATTCTGGCCAAGATATTGCATATCCTAATAAAAACTTAAAGGCATTATCCATTTTCTGGGTATAAGCTTACTTTGACTTTCTAGCTGTTCAGTTTTCATTTTGATAATTAGATCAAGGATTAATAAAGCTTTCATCAGAAGGGCATGTTGAAGGTGAGCTTTGTATCAGTGAGAACTGCGTCACCAGTTGTTTCCACGGTTGAAGTAAGGTTACCAGAGCATGAATGTGTTTCTAAGATAACAACCCATTCTCTAGATAGATAATCAGTATGGTTACAATAAAGAAGTAGTTTGAATGAAAAGTCTGTTATCCCATTGCACCCCTGCAAATGGAGATAAAGAACATAATATAACAGATTGTTGTCCAGGCCTGGGATGTGTATAAGAGGATAAGCTCAAAGTGTCCTTGCAATCCTGAGGATGACACTCTTTGCGGAGACCAGAAATGCAGCAAATTATCCATTGACAATCAGATTCATTATACTAGGATTTTACCTGGCTTTGGCCCTCTGCACCAGCTGAGCAATGCCTCACTGTGATTTACTTCATGAAAATGTTCCACATCAATATTAAAACAGCAATATTGATGGTTTGTTGATCAATTTGGTGGACTGGGGGTGGAGCATTCAAAAATTGGGAAGCCAAAATTAGGTTGCTCGTTCAAGTGTGTAGAGAAAGCACAGTGTCATCTGATTGTTTTTGTCCAGGAAAAAAAAATACAGAAAACATTATTCAAGCATAAATAAGCATACATAAAAAACAGATAACAAATTACAGACTATGAATCCCAGAATGCCAAATAAATTGGCTACAAGTATTATATTGAGCTTTATTTATGTACTGAAAAGGGGCTATAGCTTCTATACTGCATCTCTGGTGACTGGCTAGCTACTGGTGAATAGAGTTTAGAAGGAGACCACAAGGATCTCAACAAATTCTTCTCCAAATTGACAGCACAATTCATAATGATTTCTTGTACCTGCTAGGTGTTTTTTTTACTTTCTTGACACCTTTTTCATTTACTTGCTCTTGTTTCTGTTTTTTCCCTTCATTATAGAGGTTACATTTCACATACATTTTCAGCTACTTGTGCAAATACTTAAGATAATTCAGAATAACACTGCATTAATGTGGCTTTGATAAAGAAAGCAGTCTACAGGGACTCACTGCTAAAAAATATGTGATCCTCTCAAAGGAAAGGGACAGATTTAAATTACCCATACACATTTACTCCATCATCCCTCCGTGTTGTGCAACTTAATTTTCTTTACTTTATTCAAGGTCAGGAATGATTACATTTAAACAAATAAAGAATACATAGCCATATTGTGCCATTGCCATTACTATTTACACTTTCAACACTGAAATTCCCAACATATTTAACAGACTTTCTTGCCCCCTAACTGAGGCTGTGTATGTACATATGTGTAAGCTTAGAAAGTGCATGAGAAGGGTTGCTGAACGTCAGGATATAGTCTGATAAATCCCCACAGGAGATACACACATTGTGCTTTGATCATGGGAAAATGTTCAGAGATTTAAATTGTTGGCCTTGACTTGAGGTACAAAGTTGCCCCAAAACACAAACATCAGTTCAGCTGCTTTACAGGCTAAAGGACTCAAACAGCCTGTCAGATAAGAAGTGAATGGCTTGGGATATTCAGCACACACAAGTCCACATTAAAAAACTCCTGCATTTTGAGTCAAAATGTGCCATGACTACTCCGATAAAGAAGTCAAACAATGCATTACTCTATTCACTCTCAGCATGATTATCCCTAATTAATCCCTTGATTAAATCCCTCACTGCTAAATGACTTGGTTCTTGTCGCCTTTGGTTCATAGTCACCTTCAAGATTATCAGTAATAAAGGCAGACTTATGTGATACACAGCTAAATATTCACAGCATACTGATTTGATACACAGAAAAATATTTACCCGGGTTTTCCCTACCGTAGAAAGGCTTAGGCGCAGCGCCTAAGTGTTTTTGCGGAGCGCCTTAAGCCGAATAAACGTAAAAAGGCATTTAGGCGACATCAGAATGAATGTAAAAACAACGGTGAAAGTTCTATGCGCTGAGAAAAAAAAAAAAAAAGTAGAGTGGCTTTATGGTTTTAAACACTCAGCGCTATGATGACATCATAAATAGAAGTGGGTGATTGACGAGCGTTTTTATGTTTTTATGCATGGTAGGTTTGATCTAGATGCATTTACAGAATATAACATTTTATTATTATTATTATTATTATTATTATTATTAACAAAGTTACAAAGTGCTTTACACACATAAAATAAATAATACAAGATGTAGACGACAGTTTAAGGGACACATTAAAACAAAGTATATAAATAAATTATATGAAAATAGGAGCAGCAAGAGAGAGGGCCAAACAGAGGAAGAGACAGATACAAGGTTAAAAGAATATAGTAAATAACAGGATGTTAAAAAATATATAAATAAGAGTAGAAAAGTTATGAAGAGGATAAAACATTAAAAGCAACTTTGTAGAAATGTGTTTTAAGAAGAGATTTAAAACGAAGCACCAACTCAGCGAGCCTGATCTCCTCGGGCAGGGCTTTCCAAAGTCTAGGAGCTCTAATCGCAAATGCCTGGTCCCCTGGTTTTCTTCCCAAAGATGGTATTTCTCGATATAATTGTGCCGCCGTGTTAACACATTACTACGGTTGCGGGTCAGGCACTCATCACGGTAAGAAGAAATTTTAGGATATCGCTTCTGATTTCACTTGTGTCGTAAGTGCTGCGACGGAAACAGCGATAGATTTACCTACTTGCCACATCTGTTCAAAATGTAAGCAAGACAGTTTTCACGGTTGGGAAAAATTTTATGACAACGTTAGCCAGCGAAGCTAGTTAGTTGACATAATACGTTACATAATAAGCTATAAATGCAGCGCATGCCCAAGGCATTTGAAAATGACGAGAGAATTTACATATTAAAATTTGATTTTCAATTCATTGTTATAAGTAACATGAGCATTATTTACATTAAAACGTGTCATTTAAATGTTTGTTTCTCAATGTCTTTGATTATTTTCTTTTCAAACGGCAACTGCGATCTGGTTTTCCAACAAGCATTACCGCAGCCTGCCACATATCGATCCTGCTAACGGCAAAGCTGCCAAGCGTTCAGCTTACTTCACGCATGCACTCTGTGATTCTCAGTTGTATTCGATCATATCTTCTGAGCGTGAGTTGGCGGGCAGAAAAGCTGGCTGTGAACCAGCTTATCCGGCAACACACATGTGCAACACTAACTAAGCTAGTTACTGTAAGTTGGCGCTTGTCTTGTTCAGTTAGCTCACCGCCACACAACTTGTCAATATGAGCGACAATTCGTATTTTTCCATAGAGTCATTACGTTCTGTGCCGTTTTCTTGGAGGGCTTTTGAAGAGAAAAGGAATATAATTGCTAAAGGACGTCAAACTCCCGAACTTGGCATCATAAAAACAACAAAAAATTTTGTCCGTCACTTTCAAGCTAGCACATATGAAAAACATATATGGCTAGCTGGCTGCCCAAAGGTTAGCAAGCTATTCTGTTGGCCATGTCTCCTTTTTTTCTACAGAACACACAGTCTGGACCACAGCAGGTTATGGCGTTTTAAACAATCTCCATACAGCAATGACAAAACACGAACATGCACCTGCACACATACTTAGTCTAGTAAAACTTCAGACATTAGGCAACACACGAATTGATCATCAGTTGAACGAGGGCGTGCGAATAGCCACAGAGCAACAAAGAGGGGGTGGTGGAAGAGAGATTTGTGGGTTTTTCAGACGTCAGCGCTGACCGAACAGCCACTGCCTTAGCAGAGCATGTTTTTGCCACTGTAGCTGAAATGGAATTCGGCCACAAGCTTGTCGGTCAAACATATGATGGCGCCGCAGGCATGTCTGGCCACCTGAATGGCTTGCAGGCCAAGGTTAGATACCGATACCCTTGTGCCAGTTTTGTGCATTGTGTGCACGTTCTTAACCTTCCTCCAGTGTTCGTTGCTCCCCCCCTTATTTTAGTGTTTGTGGCCAAATTTGGCCAGTCTCTTTTAACTGCTCTTATATTAACACAAAAACATTAATCATCACCAAATTTTGTTTAACACCTTTTTAAGCTGTGAAACAACGTCTTCAACTAGTGGTTAACATGAGTAACTGTAGTGAATATACAAAGAACAGACACTGAAATTGTACACTCCTGGGCAAAGAAAAATGGGACAAGCCCAAAATGGCAAAAAATTAAGCTTTTAATGGTCTTAACAACAAATCATTGGTCAGAAAATTAGCAAGAATTTTAAAAAATGCGCTCCTGAGACCTCCTGCGCCAGCATTTGCTCATTTACTTTTGCTTCTGTGAACTATTTCCAAGATCCCAAATTCCAGTTTCTCCTGGAGCTTTTTTCTGATGTTTTTTCTCACACCGACGCAATTTTAAATATCCTACAAACAAAGGGCTTGGACATTGGATATTGTGTGAGTCAAATGAAAAGAACAGCAGAGCAATTGCAAAGACAGCGAGAAGAGTTTGACCGTGTTTTTTCACAGGTAGAGGAACAGGTAGAGAACACAGCTAAGAGGAGCAGAGGAGATTCTGCTGACAAAAAGGCTGCTTATCGAGATTTTTATTTCAATGTGTTGGACACTATTGATTTCCAAATGCAGAAGCGGCTTTCATCTCTGGAGAAGATGGAGTTTCTTGGGCTATTGGACTTTTCTAAATTTCAGTTGTATGAGCAGACCTTTCCAGAGAGCGCACTTAACTCTTTGAAAGAAACTTATGCACAGTTTTTCGATGACGTCTTTTTGCGCAGCGAACTGAAAGTTTTGTATGCATCACCTCAACTGGCAAAGAGAAATATATGCGCTCAAATGGGCTTTGTGATGGCATGGCCCAACTATTCAGACAGTGCAAATTGTTTCTAACTGTGCCATCTACCACTGCGTCGGTAGAAAGAACGTTTTTGGCATTAAAAATGATCAAGACCTACCAACGCAATGTTGTCGGACAGCGGCGTTTGACTGGCCTGGCAATGATGTCGATTGAAAGAAGAATGCTGCACAGAATGAAGACATCCAACAGCTTTTATGACAAAGTCATCGAAGAATTTACAAAGAAGGATCGGAGGATGGACTTCCTGTACAAATAAGGTAGGCAATTGTGCGTATTTTTGAGCGTTTTTGTATCATGCTACATAGCTGCTGCGGTTTGTTCTAGTACGCGGAGACCGCCACTTGTGCTCTGGTCCGCTGTGGCCTCGTGTTGGTTTATTATGTGGTACGGCTGTCTGTGATCAGAGTGTAGTGTAGTGTGTGTGTGTGTGTGTGTGAGGAGTGCGAGCGTGTCATTTGCAGTGGTGGGAGGGGGTTGAAGTGGGTGGGCGGTCGTTCGTTCGTGCGTGCGTGCAGGGGGAACGAGGTAGCATGCCCAGCTTCAAAGGTCACCGCTCACCACTGGTTAGTATGTAACGTGGCTTGGTAGCTAAAAAAAGTTAGGCTGTGTTCACACGTAACATCTTTTTCTGATGAAAACCACTGGTCAAAGCGTTTTCTCATGTAAAAAAAACCAAAAAAAAACGCTGTTCCAAAATATAGTTGAGAGCGCCTAAGCCCTCTGAAAACCTAGGGGAAAACCCTGTTTACCTTCAAAATCAATACCTGTCAATATTAAAGGCAGACTATGCTGGATTTTTACTTGAAAATTAAATATGATTAAATAACCATACTAAGGCATATTCATGATACACTGGAAATCTGTTTCTTTACTAGTTATCCATAGCCATGAACATATACATATTGTTGTATTTGAGAAAATAAAAAGAATAATATTTGAATAGGATACGGATAACTTTGTGAAAAAACAAGTGTATGAGCTAGCAATAATGTACCTATGGCCTGCTAATGTTACTTATTCCACACATGATTCCGTGTTTACATCTCAGTTATAACTAAATGTAAATATAAATGTAAATCTAAATGTCCAGAATAGCTAAATACTAAATGAGGAAACACACGAAATAGCTGCATGGTGTTCTCACCCATTAAGGGTTGCAGTCAATGTAAAAGATTGTTATAACACTGTCTAATTACTGTTACCATCTATATGGAATCATTCATGCAATCTCCAATATCTCTGAACCTCTTCACTTGACATTTTGCTTGTAGCGCTCGAGGGTGCGTCCTCAACAAGAGGTGTGGGTGGGGTTCAGGATGGAGGAGGAGACAAACACAGAGTCCAGAAGGGCCGTAAAAACCTGTATAGTATACCTGATTTTATACTCAGAGAAAAATGGGGCGACATAGCTCAGGAGGTAAGAGTGCTTGTCTGGCAGTCGGAGGGTTGCCGGTTCGATACCTGCCCTAGGCGTGTCGAAGTGTCCCTGAGCAAGACACCTAACCCCTAACTGCTCTGGTGAATGAGAGAAAATTATCAATTGTAAAGCGCTTTGGATAAAAGCGCTATATAAATGCAGTCTATTTACAGAAAAACATTCAGCATTATTTCAAACTAACAGTGTTTTATGAGACAAAAAATAAAAATGCACTCAGTCATAATTAATTTAACATGCTACTGTGTACCTAAAGCAGGACACAAGTGCCTCTAAAATATTATTTTTTACACCAACACAACTGCTCAAAGAAAGGGTTTTTTTCCCCCCCTCATCTCTTCTGTCATGGTCCTGTTTTCCTGTCTGTGTTTCCCCTGTTGGGCCGCCAGATGGCGGCACTTCTGTTTTGTGTCCTGCTCCCCCCCTGTTAATTGTATGATTGTTTCATTGTCTCGTTATCCCATCATTGTTCCCACCTGTGTCTTATCCCCTCCTTCTGGTTTGATTGTTTTTTGAGTTCACCTGTGTCTTGTTACCCCTGTCTATTTAAGTTCTCTGTTCCCTTGACTCGGGTGCTGGTTCCTTGTGTTTGTTTCCCGACTTTCACGTACCTGCCTTCTTGTGTTTGTTCCTGAATTCTGTTTGAAAACCGTATGTACCTGCCTGTATTGTGTTCCTGATTTGTGTTTTGTTTGACCTTCCCTTGTGCTCTGCCTTCCCGTGTTCTGCCCTGCTTGTGTTTGTTACCGATGTATGTTCAGACCATTTATACCTGCCTGTGTTCTTTTACCTGTTTGTGTTTGTTCCCAATATCTGTTGGTTTCAACCGTATGTACCTGCCTGCGTTTTTTACCTGTTTGTGTTTGTTCCTGAGAAGTGCTTGTTTGACCTGCCCTTGTGCTCTGTTTGACCTGCCCTTGTCCTCTACCTGCCTGTGTTCTGCCCTGCCCATGTTTGTGAGTTCCTCTTGTTTTCTGTTTTATTTAGATATTTTTTGAGTTTGTGTTTTTGCCCTTCGTGGCCTTCTCTGTTCCCTACTTGTTTGCCTGTCGTGTTAGTAAAGTCTTTGTTAACTTTCCCTTTTGAGTTTGTGTTTTTTTTTCCCTCTGCGTTTGGGTCCCCCCTACCCGTACTGTCACAGAAGGAACCAGCCAGTGTGGAACCCAGCAGAGGTGTTTTTTTTTTTTTTTTTTGGTTGTTCGTTGTTCGTGTTTGTTTATCATGCCACCGGGGTGGTGGAATGACCCGGAGGACTCGCCACCCAGCGACTGGGAGTCCCTCGCCCTTGAGCTTCCCAGTGCCCGGGGCGGGCGGTCACGGAGGCGCCGTGGTCGGGCTGCCTCCCGGTCGGCCAGACCTCCAGCTGCCCAGCCAGCGGTTCCCGGCCCTGCGTCATTCGAAGGGACTCGACTGGCGATCTTTCCAGGGCCCGGCCCGCGGGGGTCCTGCCGGTCCCGTCCAGCTGCCCAGCCTGGTTCCCTACGGCTGTGGTCTGTGTTCCTGTCCCCTGCCCAGCCCAGTCGGCAGGGCCCTCGGCCTGCTCCGCCCCAAGTCCAGGAAGGGCCTTCACGGCCTGCTCTGCTCCAAGTCCCGGAGGGGCCTTCACGGCCTGCTCTGCCTCAAGTCCCGGAGCGGCCTTCACGGCCTGCTCTGCCTCAAGTCCCGGAGCGGCCTTCACGGCCTGCTCTGCCTCAAGTCCCGGAGCGGCCTTCACGGCCTGCTCTGCCTCAAGTCCCGGAGCGGCCTTCACGGCCTGCTCTGCCTCAAGTCCCGGAGCGGCCTTCACGGCCTGCTCTGCCCCAAGTCCCGGAGGGGCCCCCAGAGCCACCTGGAGCCCCGGAGAGGCTCCCAGATCCGCCTCGAGCCCCGGAGAGGCTCCCAGATCCGCCTCGAGCCCCGGAGAGGCCCCCAGAGCCGCCTCCAGCCCCGGAGAGGCCCCCAGAGCCGCCTCCAGCCCCGGAGAGGCCCCCAGAGCCGCCTCCAGCCCCGGAGAGGCCCCCAGAGCCGCCTCCAGCCCCGGACGTCCCGCCTGCTCTGACCCTTGCGCGGAGGCCGCCTACTACACCCAAGTTTCGGGCTTTACTTGTGCCTCGGCCCCGGGGGGGCCTCCGGAGCCGCCTCAAGCCCCAGGGGGGCCTCCGTAGCTGCCTCGAGTCCCGGGGGGGCCTCCGGAGCCGTCCAGAGCTCCGGAGAGGCCTCCAGAGCCGTCCAGAGCCCCGGAGAGGACAACGGTCCCTTCTGTTGTCCCGCAGGGGCCGCCGCAGACTGCTCTGGCCGCCCCGCAGGCTAAGCCACCTGCCTTGCCCCCTAGCGTTTGTACTCCCCCTGGCGTTTGTGCTCCCCCTGGCGTTTGTGCTCCCCCTGGCGTTTGTGCTCCCCCTGGCGTTTGTGCTCCCCCTGGCGTTTGTGCTCCCCCTGGCGTTTGTGCTCCCCCTGGCGTTTGTGCTCCCCCTGGCGTTTGTGCTCCCCCTGGCGTTTGTGCTCCCCCTGGCGTTCGTGCTCCCCCTAGCGTTCGTGCTCCCCCTAGCGTTCTCGCGCCCCCCAGTGTCCACACCTTGCCCCCTGGCGTTCGTGCTTCCCCTGGCATTCGTGCTTCCCCTGGCGTTCGTGCTTCCCCTGGTTTCGTCGCTCCCCCCAGTGGTCGTCCCTCCCCCGGTGTCCGTCCTTCCCCCAGTGGTCGTCCCTCCCCCGGTCTCGTCGCTCCCCCCAGTGGTCGTCCCTCCCCCGGTCTCGTCGCTCCCCCCAGTGGTCGTCCCTCCCCCGGTCTCGTCGCTCCCCCCAGTGGTCGTCCCTCCCCCGGTCTCGTCGCTCCCCCTGGTGTCCATTCTCCCTTTGGTGTCTGTCCTCCCAACCGTGTGTCCGTGTGTTCCCCGGCCCCCCTGTCTAATTGTCTGCCCGCCTGTTTGTCTGTTAGTCTACCCGTATGTGTGTCAGCCAGTTTGTTGGCCTGTTTGTCTGCCCCCCAGGCCGTCAGCCCATCGGCCAACGTGTTTGCCCGCCTGTCTGCCTGTCTGTCTGTGTGCCAGTCCGTGTGTGTTTTGTCTTGTTTGCCTGTGTGTCAGTCCCTATGTCAGTTGTTGGGTTCCCCCCTCGCCTTCCCTGTCTGCCTGTCCCTTTGTGTGTCCATTGGTGTCGCCGTGTGCCTCCCCGCCTGCTTGTCCCTGTGTCTGTCTTTTTAGGTCTCCCTATTGTGCCAGTATCTGGCAGTCTGTTTCCCCCTCAGTCTTGTCCAACCCAGTCCAGTGTTGTCGTGCCCCGTCTCGTTGCTGTCCTGTGTCCACCTCGCCCCAGTCCAGTCCTGTATGTCTGCCTTGCCCCTGTCCAAGTCCCCCCTGGTTTCCTGAGTTCCCCCTGGTTTCCTGAGTCCCCCTGTCGCCCGAGTGCGGGCCCTGAGTTTCCCCCGAGTCGCCCGATGTGCGGGCCCTGAGTTTCCCCCGAGTCGCCCGATGTGCGGGCCCTGAGTTTCCCCCGAGTCGCCCGATGTGCGGGCCCTGAGTTTCCCCCGAGTCGCCCGATGTGCGGGCCCTGAGTTTCCCCCGAGTCGCCCGATGTGCGGGCCCTGAGTTTCCCCCGAGTCGCCCGATGTGCGGGCCCTGAGTTTCCCCCGTGTCGCCCGATGTGCGGGCCCTGAGTCTCCCCGTGTCGCCCGGGTCCTGCCCAGCCCTGAGTCTCCCCGTGTCGCCCGGGTCCTGCCCAGCCCTGAGTCTCCCCGTGTCGCCCGGTTCCTGCCCAGCCCTGAGTCTCCCCGTGTCGCCCTGTTTTCCTAGTTCCTGAGTTTTGTCCCAAGTTTTCCTGTGTTCTGTTTTCCCCCGTCCTCCTGTTCCCCCGTCCGAGTCCTGTTCCCCCGTCCGAGTCCAGTCCCGAGTCCTGTTCCCCCGTCCGAGTCCAGTCCCGAGTCCTGCGTCCCGTTCCAGTCCCGAGTCCTGCATCCCGTTCCTGTCCAGTCCTGTTTCTGCCATGAGTCCTGTGTCCAGTCCTGTTTCTGCCCTGAGTCCTGTTTCCAGCCCCGAGTTCCCGTCCAGCCCCGAGTTCCCCTCCAGCCCCGAGTCTTGTTCTTGTTTTGTTCCTGTCCTGCCCAGTCCAGCCCCGAGTCTTGTTCTTGTCTTGTTCCTGTCCTGTCCAGTCCAGTCCTGTTCCTGCCCCAGTTCTGTGTCCAGTCCCTGTTCCTGTCTGAGTCCTGTCTCTAGCCCCCACCCTCTGTTGACTCCCTCCCCGGGTCGGCCTCCTGGGACGTCAGGAGCCGTCCCTTGGGGGGGGGGGGGTACTGTCATGGTCCTGTTTTCCTGTCTGTGTTTCCCCTGTTGGGCCGCCAGATGGCGGCACTTCTGTTTTGTGTCCTGCTCCCCCCCTGTTAATTGTATGATTGTTTCATTGTCTCGTTATCCCATCATTGTTCCCACCTGTGTCTTATCCCCTCCTTCTGGTTTGATTGTTTTTTGAGTTCACCTGTGTCTTGTTACCCCTGTCTATTTAAGTTCTCTGTTCCCTTGACTCGGGTGCTGGTTCCTTGTGTTTGTTTCCCGACTTTCACGTACCTGCCTTCTTGTGTTTGTTCCTGAATTCTGTTTGAAAACCGTATGTACCTGCCTGTATTGTGTTCCTGATTTGTGTTTTGTTTGACCTTCCCTTGTGCTCTGCCTTCCCGTGTTCTGCCCTGCTTGTGTTTGTTACCGATGTATGTTCAGACCATTTATACCTGCCTGTGTTCTTTTACCTGTTTGTGTTTGTTCCCGATATCTGTTGGTTTCAACCGTATGTACCTGCCTGCGTTTTTTACCTGTTTGTGTTTGTCCCTGATAAGTGTTTGTTTGACCTGCCCTTGTCCTCTACCTGCCTGTGTTCTGCCCTGCCCATGTTTGTGAGTTCCTCTTGTTTTCTGTTTTATTTAGATATTTTTTGAGTTTGTGTTTTTGCCCTTCGTGGCCTTCTCTGTTCCCTACTTGTTTGCCTGTCGTGTTAGTAAAGTCTTTGTTAATTTTCCCTTTTGAGTTTGTGTTTTTTTTTTCCCTCTGCATTTGGGTCCCCCCTACCCGTACTGTCACATCTTCAGGAATTTCCTTTGATCGTGGCATAGTGTGCTTGTAGAAACTTTTTGGTGACTCTGATGATAAGGTTCAATAGGTTGACTGAGTAACTAAGGGGGACAATTACTTTTTCACATGGGTGATGAGTGCTTGCTAACTTTTTCATTAAATAATTTAAAAAATGTATTTGTGCTTACTCAGTGTCCCTTTGTCTAACGTTACATTTTGTGTAAACCATTCAGTTTGACAAATATGCAACAATAGAGGAAATGGGGAAGGGGAAAATACTTTTTCACGACACTGTATAAATAAAAGCAATGTTTTGGTCAACTGTTTGGTCAATTTTGAGGTATGCTTGAGACCATTGGTTTGCTAAAAGATCCATGTGCAGCCAAGTTTGAGTTTTCAGGGAGAGGGAACTTGGTAGTGGAGTTCATGATTCCATGGAACTTAACAAGAACCTCTGGACTAGTACAAGAAAAACAGCCTGATAATATCAAGGATCTACTCCCACATTTCACTGTATGTATTACCTTCTTTACAACAGAAACTTCTTTCAGCTTCTGTCCACCTGCACAAAAGCTGGTGTATGTGGTCACAAATACCTACTTTTTTCTTATCTGACCTTAGCACCCAGTTACAATCAAACCTCTTCATTAGAACTTCATTAAAACTGGAACTGAGTTTTATGGTCAGATGAGACCAAATTGAGCTTTGGATGCTGCAGGTATAGTTCATGCATTTTACAGATCCCCTACCTGGGGAGTGTTACCAGTTTTTGCAAGCTCTGTAGAAAAAAACTAAACGATAAAAAACACTCACTTTCTGGGTTTAAATTTCTAGGCAACACTGTATGGCACAGTGGGTAAGGAACTGCGCTTGTAACCGAAAGGTCGCAGGTTCGAGTCCCGGGTAAGGACACTGCCGTTGTACCCTTGAGCAAGGTACTTAACCTGCATTGCTTCAGTATATATCCAGCTGTATAAATGGATACAATGTAAAGTGCTATGTAAAAAGTTGTGTAAGTCGCTCTGGATAAGAGCGTCTGCTAAATGCCTGTAATGTAATGTAATGTATAGTAGCAATGACTAAACAGCTTAAGTGTGTATCAGTGAGAGGAAGTTAAAGTGATATGACCCCACACAACTGTGACCTGACATGACATGACCAGACCTGGAGGTCAAAGTATTATTTACCAGGTTGTTAAAAAATTTTCCCATGTCATTTGAAGTGCCTGAACCATTAGCCTGTGCTTTGCAACTTATTCAGATCTCATTCTGTAGGTCTACTCCTGGAGTCTTCTACTTGGATACAGTGTGGAATTTCTCACTGTGCCATTTGCACTGGGAAACACCAAGTAATTGATCTCTGTATGTAAGACTTACAAGTCTGTTCATAACTGAATGTTCACAAAAAATTAATTGCCACATGCAATGTATGTAAATAAAAACAAAACCCAAAGCCCTGACATTGATGATCCAGTGTATTACAAATAGATAACATGCTGTACTGATTATACTGCTAAACTCCACACCACTTGCTCAGTAGCTTGATTTCTGAGACATCACTAAAGATTTGGAAATTGCACACCCAGTGCAAAGCAAATTGATTAAATTGAGTGGGTGGCAATGTAGTATAATGGGTTAGGAACTAGTCTTGTAACCTAAAGGTCACAGGTTTGATTCCCAGGCAGGACACTGCTGTTGTACCTTTGAGCAAGGTATTTAACCTGCATTGCTTCAGCATATATAAGTTCTATAAATGGATGTAATGTAAATGCTGTGTAAAAGGATAAGCACATCTGCTAAATGCCTGTAATGTAATGAGTATTTCCAGCCTGGATGAGAAACAGATATAATGTGGCACCAAAAGGCAGCGTGCACACTAATGGAATAAAATATGCAATTCATAAAAATATTTTGTTATTACTTTATTATTATTCAAGTTTAGATGTAACAGACATCTTTGCTATCTTTGCTGATATTTGTTTATTTTTTGCATGTAGAACATACAACACAATAAAAAAAGTTTAGGTGGCGGCAGAAAAACATAACTAAAACCATGATCTATGCACTGTAAAGTGTAAAAAACAAACAAAAAATAACAAAAAAAAAAAAATGAACAAAAACTAGAATTATGGTTAAAACATTTACATATTTAGCCATTTTTCCATGTTTTACTGGCTTACAGTTTCTGGAGTTCTTCATACAAATTCTTACTTGTTTTTGTTTCTCAAGCCTTAAGGTAAGTCCGTTAAATATTACGATCATTTTTGCTAATTAAGATGCAGTACCTGTACGTAGCATGCTAATTACACATTTTATCTTTCTTCCTTGGCAATACAAATGAATAACTGAAGTGCAAGCATTAAAATAGTTTAAATTAAAACATAATAGTTTGAAATTAAGAAAAAAAGAAAGGTTCCTTATGTTATTCAGTATCCTAGAAATGCATTTGTTCTTTATATTTTACAAGAGGAGGCATTGGCACTAAAGCAGCATTCAAAGGCTTTATTGAGTTCCTGGCTCTCCTTGCAGACCCAGCAAACTTGAGACATCCGCGACATCTCTCTCCACTGCTTACATGGAAATAAATATGTATGTATGTGTATACACCCAGCCAAACATGTATAAGACTCATTTACTGCTGCCTTTCATCTCAAAATTCAAAACTTGAAAAAACAAAATACGAAAAAAAAAAGTTTAAACGTTGATACACTCTTGCAAATGTATGCACAGTCAGACAAAATAACAGGTTTGAAGGCACCCACCATTTCCTGATGACATTATCCTGATAAAGTAAAGTTTCAATGCACAGGAAAAAAATAGGAATAACTAGACATTTTGGCAACAAGTTAATTTCTATTTGAGTTTTTTTTTTTTAATTAATAGGTCACCACACTCTATGCTCCATGCAATTTAAGATGCCTAATTATAATCTGAAATCACAGTCAGTTTTGCAACTGAGGGGTTCAGTCTGGCCACCGGCCCTCTTTAGCTGGCCATCTGTGAAATCAGACAGCACAAAACCCTGTGATTCACCACAGTTACAAACAATGGACATCTCAACACCTATGGCATATTCCATATTAACACTTACCCAGCTAGCTGTGTTGACAGTGGATCCAAATTATTTTTGATGGTGGAGTTCCTGCTAAGGTGCAGGGAGCCACTGAGATAAGAAATATTCACTATTAGTGAATGTTGATTGATTCAAATTTTAAGGTGAGCCTGTTAAAAAACAAACAAATAAATAAAAATTCTAACTCAAGTTTGATGTGGAGTGTCAAGTGTATTGATGTAGGCAATATGTTAATATTTTGTTGAAATGCTGTGAAAAACTTGAAAACTACGGTGAATGCATGTTTTTAATATTTGCCATCACCCTAAAGGCACCTAAATCACCTGATCTTAGTGATTATTGGAACATTCTATAATTACCAAAGTGTGCCGTTTAAAGCACGTTTCATTTCATTTCTAGAATGTACTATTATCACACTGTCTTTTTAAAAATCTGTGAATTTATAAAAAAATTCACAATAATACATACCTTATAAACACAGTATTAAAACATTTTTAAAAATAAAAAATAAAAGTGGGATTCGAAACCAGGACTTAAAACCAGGAAAATGAAACCAAATCTGGCATGAACACTATTGCCCAGTGACAACACAGGCAGGTGGCAGGAAGAGTGAACTCAGTAATAGTGTGCTGACAGGCCACAAAGATAAATCTCCAGCCTTTGAATTAATTCTTTGATGTAGTCATAAAAAAAGAAAGTGTAGGATCAAGTAATAAATTGGTATGTATTATAAACAATATCAACACGTACTCAGAAACTGGGTGAAAAGACATTGCTTGGAATGGACAGTGCATTCACTTTCTATGGTGTAGCTATTCGTTTTCTCCTTCTTATAAACCTTTGAAAAATAAATGAAGGCATCCGTTTATCAACAGCATCTCCAGACTCCATGTGGAGACAAAAACGGTTTAAGTCCAGAAATAAAAGGTTGCTTCATTACATTGTTTGCTACATTTGCAAATGTAAACAGTTACTCAGAGCCAGACGTATGGCCCTTATTCAACAGATGTATATTCATTGTTGCATATCAACATACCAGGTAGAAAATATTTAATACAATATATCAGGCACTGATATTAGGATTTCCTTATTAACAAATTAGAAAAAAATACTTTTTTACGAGCTCCTTTCCAAATTTCTTTAGTGATATAAGATTTGATTCCCAGCAACTAAGGCAGCAGCTTAACGTTTAGAACGAATTCTGTGACATATGTTGTCCCTATGTAAAAACACACATAAAACACTGCAGACGTAAAATGTTACATATATCAATACACAAAAGCCTGTTTTGATGTTAACTGTCAACAGACATACAACTGAAATCCTGAATTTGTCTCACTCAGCTAAATGCATTCCCTGAGGGCGTTCTTATGACGATGTGAATATTCTGAGACATAATTCAGCCAATATGATTTCAGTGTGATGATGAAGGGAGCATGCCTAACACGCGTGCCCTACACTCAAAGCAAATGGACACATTCTCTTTTTGTTTGGAAAAATCCCTCCAGACAGGTAAACAGATATCTTAACAAAAGAAGACCCCACTGAAATAATTCCACTAATGTGCAGATGTACCTTGTTTTGCTGAACTGCCTTGTCAGAGTTAATGTTTTATAATTACAAAAAAGAAACAATGAACAGTCACTTGTACCTTTTTTCCAAAAAGAATATTCCTTAAAAAAAAAATTAAATCGTAAATAGCTTTACATCAAACCCCATATAAATGTTAAAATGTCATTAGTTTCCTACTCTGGCAGCTAAACCACCACAAGCCACCACTGCACTGTTAACCCAAACACATTTTTTATTTTAATGTTGCTTATTCTGTTTAGGTTTTCATTCCTTTAATTATGTTAGTTGTGCTAGAAGTGCTATTTTGTGTGGCTACGGTTCATTCCTTTGGGGTCTTGGCATTTGTCTCACTCATGGGCCTGTGCAGACCACGCTGTATGTGAGTGGTGAAGTCATATTTGTCTGCGCAGGCATGCAGACAGATGCTGCACTGGAACGGCCCACTGTCGCCATGGCAGCTCATGTGCAAGGCGTACATGACCTCGTCCAGGAAGACGATGCTGCAGTGAGCGCACTTGCTCGACAGCTCGTCCTGAGTGCCCTTTTCCATTTTCTCAGGTGGCGGGCTTGCCACCTCCGCCACGGTCTCCTCCGGTGCTGGTGCCACCAATGCCTGCTCTGCCATCTCCTTCTCCCCCGTGGGCAGGGTTTGCTCTGCAGCTGGGGTTTTCTCCTTGATGATGGCTCCGTTGGCCGTGGGGACTGGTTTGGAATGTTTGATTGCCAGATCCAGGGGAATATCGTTTTCCGGGCCAGGAGGGGCAAAGTGAGGAGGCAGGCTGAAGGCTGGGTAAGGCACAAAGCTTTGGCAAGGACTGGGTAGGCCAGGGGTGTGGCTTAGGTAGTGTGGGTTCCCCGGGACCGACATTTTGTACTTAGTCCAGAAACGCAGCCAGTCGGCCTCACTTTGCAGGTCGTTGTGGATGAAGGGCAGGCTAAAGAAAGGGTACTGGTACTTCTCGATGGGGCTACCAGGGGGCGAGTAGCTGGCCTGCTTGGAAGGGCGCATGTACTTCTCGATTGGACTGCCCCGCTCTGAACCACTCTTGCCTTCTGCGGCCGCCCCCACGATGGCCCCGATCCCATTTCCTTCTGCCCCGCCATCCTGAGGGCTTTTGTGTGTGTGCAAAGGCGGCATGCGCTTGTGAATCTCCAGGGTCTGGTTGACCAGGAAAGCATGGGTGGAGTGAGGGCTGGGGTGGCCCTTGCCCCCTGAGGGGCCATAGGCCTCGTACTTGCCCAGGGGGGGCTGGAGCTCGGTGCCGCGGGGGGGTGCATCAGGGCTGGGGTCATCTGGCCGCCGCTCCAGGGGGCTGCCGTTCACCTGCTCTTCACTGCTGACGCGATGTTGCTTGGAGCTGACGTGTTCAGCAGGGAGGGAGTCGGGATTGAGGCGTTTACGCGTGCGCCGGCGAATGATCTGCTCGCCATTGTTCTGCTTGATGATGTTCAGCGGTCTTGGAGTCTGTTGGCGGCAGAGATAAAAGGGAGAATGTCGATTATTTCAAAATCATTTCAAATTTTTTTTTATTTGACTTATTTTATTACTTCCCATCATCATCCTATGTTTCTGATTTCACTTTCATGAGCAGGCATGGCCAAATTTGGTGTTACCTTGAATCCTATAGACACAAAGTAAAAGGAAGGCACCGAAACAACACCTGTGCAATCGTCCTGTGCTCTGAACAGCTTAATTTCCCATTATGACACATCCCCCCCAACCCAACCCCCACCAGTCATGGCCAGAGAGACATGAGCACTTGGCATTTGCTGAATGCCAGCATGAGGACAGGCATCAGTGTGTCTCAGACTGCTTATCAGAGCTAAAATAACAAAGTAAATTAGCCACGCATCACAGTCATGGATGTATGGCAGATATAAATTTGTGGTCCAGGGCTTGGTAATTCTCATACTTTACCAACATGGTCACCTGTGCACAAAAGGCCATGCTTTGACTGGATAAAGCTGCTAGTTAACCTGAGTACCACTAATTCACAGCACAGAAACTTCAGGGTGCGGCTGTTAACAGATCTCTGAGAGCCCTCTTCATCCCAAAGGGGAATAAAAGATGAAATATAATAATTATAAATAAGAAATAACAAAACAACATGTTGATCCCTTTATCACTGTGCAATTAGCGAAGTTCTTTTATAGGAAACAATTTCTGAGATGTTATGTATATCGATGTAGTTGTGGTGATTAGCAGCGCTGAACTGTCACAGATTCCCACCGACGCTGACACATATTTTGGTTTGTTTTTTATTGTGGTTTTTTTCCCCTACCCTGAGCGGAAACATGGAAGATTGACAGTTTGGGGTTGGTCCTTAGAAATTGAACACAATTTATTCTGCATAGCCTCCTGCTTCACTCCATTAACCCCCTCTGAGAAATACAATTCAAAATATGGAACAAAAGTTCAGATGGTAGTCTCCCATTTTAAACTCCCTTCACTGGGAAAATGAGCAGTATTTAATTCCAGCTACACTTTCTGTGTCACGCTGCTGAATAAAGCCTGGTTCTCAATACTTCTCTGTGTAATTGTATGATAATGGTAATGAAAATAAATAAATAAATGAACTAAATATACATGTCAGTGGCAGCTGGTGGGTATGGAAACAAGGGAGGACAGAAATATTTTTTTGCAATAATTGCATGGGTGTGTGTGTGTGTGTGTAAGGGGGGGGTGGGTTCTTCCCCTCCCACCCCCCCACCACTCAGAAAAGAGAAGGGTCTGAAGGGTTATCCCCTGGACCCCCTGGAGGATATTTTGTGAAAATTCCCCCTAAATGTTGATTCAAATGAGACTTTCATCTTAGTGATGTCTTAGATGGAGAACAAATATGAAAGATATGACTAATTTTAATGGAAATCAAATGTAATTTAACTCCTAAATTAATTATTCCACTATTAAACCTTCAATCTTGATTTGAAGATTCCAAGATGACTAATGTACATAATTACAAAATTGACTGTATGTGTATAATAAATGAAACTCTGTATGTATCTATATATCTCCTATAAATATACTGTATGAAAATAAAAAAAACCAATAAATACCAATAGGCTATATGCGGCTTAAATACAGCTTGGAGCTATGTACAGCAAAAAAAGAAGACAAAAAATCTCTATAAAACTAATATTAAATTCTTCACTAATGGCCTATAAACTAATTTTTTTTGTATAGGATGTATTCCTTCTGCTTCAGGTGGCGATTGAATGGTCCTCTTAATGTAATCTGTAAAGGGATGAAAAAAAGCACTTACCAGGGCCCTGTTTCACACATGTCGCTTACACATCAAATTATTATCAAATTAAATTTGAGCTAACTTTCACAAACATGACTCAAGATTTGATAAGTTAATCTAGGATTGAATCATCTCGGACAACTGTGTTACCTGTCCGCTATAAAGGGAAAGGGCATATTTTTTCACCTTTAAATATCAAGAACTCATCAAGAAAAAACAATTCTAACTAGAAAATGAAATATAGCCACAGTGGCCAAATGAGAGAGGAAGCCTGGCAGATAATTGCAGATAAATTAAATAGGCCTATGTCTACATAAGCGAACTTTCATTCACTTGCTTTCTGGTAATGTCACCACACTGAAACATTCAATTATATTGTATGTCAGCACATGTGACTGCAGCTACAAAAGGAGCTGGCAGCAGGTCAAAGTTAAATATAAAAATATATTGCAAACATAGGCTCTTTATTGAAATTCTACATTTTCAGGTAATTTACAAATTAGTGGTTAACCATGGAAACGCTATGAAAACATTTATTTATTAGTGATTGTGTAAATATTACCATTGTGAAACCCTCTTGAAAATGATATCTCTACCTGCATAGAAACCTTCCTTAATAGTGTTCACCCTGGCATTGTCAGGAAATCTGATGAACACACTGATATGCCTTTTGAATGCAAAGTACACTTTCCTGAGGCTATACTATGGGTTTACTTGTATACATTTTTTTTTAGCTTTAATGGTTTGGCTATTTCTCATTCTTTGATCATCTGTAGAGGTCTTCCTAGGACTGCCCTTTGCCAATTACTGAGCTCACCAGTGCTCTTTTTCATCCTAATGATGTTTCAAACAGTTGATTTTGGTAAGCCTAAGGTTTGGCATATGTCTCCGACTCTTTTTTCATATTTCTCAGCCTAATAATGTCTTCTTAGACTTTCATTGGCACAACTTTGGACCTTATGCTGACAAATGCCAATAGCAGACTCCAAAGGCAATCAAAATCAAGACTAGATATTGAAAGCTCTCTCATACTTGCAGTAAAGCAATTGAACACACCTGACTAATCAGAAACACATGATGCCATTTGTCCCAAACATTATAATGCCTGAAATGGGGCCTGAAATATATAAAAACAAGCGGTTATTTCTACATGGTGAAGCGAAAATGTATTAAGATACCCTTTAATAAAAGCTGAGACTCTACACTTTAACCACATAAGAACTGTTAGTATAGAGCCAAATCAAGAAAAAATATGGCTTTGTCCCAAATGTTATGCCGCTCACTATATATATAGCATCAACATAAGCATGTAAACACTTATTTGACATTCCAGCACACTTACCTAATCATACTCACATCATCATTTATATTGCAATTATTTATACTGAACTCTGAACAGTTATATTCAGAGTATTTAAATAAATGAAAAATAAAATCTGAAATTTCTATGCTGAGATTGTATTCAGAAGCAAATGAATAAACAGTGTGAAGCCTGGCGTACAGCATTATGATTTATAATTGTGTTTCTGCTACTGGCTCACAGTCATTACAAAAGTATAAATCCACTGCCAACATATTCACCTGCTAGAGGCTTTTAATAGACTTTAATACACTAAATTTCCTGATCAACATGTAATGTTATGTTTGCTAAACTAAAACTCGTACAATTCGGTAAGTTTTACATTGTCTATAAGGAAGCTTAAAAATGTTTTGACGTATAGAGATGACGTGACAACGAGAACAAAGCAAGCACTGACACGCACTCCATACAGCAGAATTTATTTCACTCAGTCATTTTGCATTATTCTCTTTGCACCAGCCATTTAAAGTGGACTTAAATCAGGTGCCGCTGCCATCTGTCACCGTGTGCCTACATCCATCTGTCACCTTTTCAAAAATTTTGCCCGTTTAAAAAAATTTTTTTTGTTGCAGATTTCAAATGAAACCAGTGCTAATGCAAGACCAGAGAGAAGAGAAAACATGATTTCTTATCAGGTTGCACCTGTATGTGTGCATATAAAAAGGAAGCAGGAGAATCTGAATAAGAGAAATAAATGCTTCATCCCTGAGTGACACTGAGGTGTGAAAACCTGCTCTGGAATCAATCCTGCATGGCTAGTCTCCCTCGTAATTCGGGATCTCCTGACATATTCCTTTGGAAAGGGGACCAATCATTTAAAAGAGGAGGAATGAAAAAGAAGCAAAAATACTCCACAGCTATGGCTGAGAGAAGGATCTAATTTTCCATTTCACCCTGGAGAAAACAACCTTGGAATGAGTGGGTGCGCTGCAGGCTTCTGCTCACTACAGCCCTCTAGGTCAGATTACAGAGCGGCTGTGCTGAAGACCGAAACAAAGAGCACCCTCTACTGCCAAATGGCTTTGTCCTGCGTTCCCTCCTGCTTTGGGATCTCAATCATTCCCTACTTTTCTACCTTGCCTGTGCAGTAGGAATAGAGCATCAACAGACAAAGCATAAATGTCATTAACATTTGAGTAACAAAAGCTGATTATTTCCTTCCTAAAAAACAAAGCAGAATGTCAGAATGTAAGTTTGACACCTACAAAATGAATGAATTACTGGTTTGTGAATGAATGACAATGACAACTCTTAAATAGTTACTGAGTGCCGGAAAAAACCCATCACCAAAAGGCAATTGCCAATTAGCCAACTTGCCAACTCTACCGGCAATAGACGGCTACATGTAAAGTGCTATCCAGTCATGGATTATAGAGAATTAATTTGAAAGACAAAAGATATCTGAGGGAGTATTTGTAAGTGTGGAGTGCACATGTGCGAGTTTGCACTTCTCTGTACGCGTGAGGATGTGTCTGTACATATTTGTGTGGGTCTGTTTGTGTGGTGGGAGTTAAATGTCAAGAAGTCTGCACAGCTCAATCATTCAGCCATGGCAGTTAGAAGAGATTGTCTGACATACTGTTCTGTTCTGTTCTAGCAGATTCATCTCATTAAAACTTCACAATATGCTGCTCTCTTTTATTTCCTGTTAAGGTTAACACCCCCTAGTACAGAATGTATTGATGTGCCTACCTTTGGCAAGGCATTTCATTTTTGAACAACTGATAATGGAAAACTACAGTTTAGTGTGTATATTACACACAAATAATTGTCATTGACTGTCAGGTGCCTATCATTGCTTGTAAAACCAATTATTGAACCTGTATTTATGAATTTCAATACTGCTTGTTGAACGCAAGGTACCTGGTTCCGTTGTTATGCTTGTGTGTTGATATCCAGTTAATTTAACATTCCTAATTTGAATGTAAAATCTTTCTCTGTTCAACTTAACACAAACATCTCTTGCTTTCAATGAACTGAAGAAGACAGGGGTAGAATGCATTATAACACTTCTAGTCCACTGAATGCATTGTAACAAAGCTAGTTTATTGGACACATTGTAACATCACGTGTTTACTGCAAGAATAGTAAGCTACTTGTTCATTGATTTATATTTTGTATTAAAGCATGCAAACATATGGCATGTGCTTGTCATGTCCCATTATTGGAAGATAAAATCTGAGAGACATTTAGGGCTGCAATGTGTTCTGGCATGGAGCGTGTAGGCGTCCATTAAGGGCCTACTATAGCATGGTTTTATGGGGTGCTATTATGAAATCATTTCTTTACAGCATATTTTTTTTTTATTTAAAAGTATAAAAATACTTCCAAACCTTTACTGCCAAGACCTGAAGGATGAACATCACTGGTCCAGTTTTCAGTTAGTGTGATGCAAAAATGAGACATAAGAAACAATCCCCTAAGGACCTCCTCAAACAGAGATGTGACATTCTGGGTTCTTTGACTGTTCTCCAATGACAACATATTTTCTGGTGAGCTAGTGAGGGGGGAGGAGACAATAAAGAAAAAGATATCTTCACAGAAAATCTAGAGATTGTCATAAAAAAGTAGATGCACTGGGGAAAAAACTGCAGACATGCCCTTTTTATCTCACTTATTAACTATTAGTGGAGCATGAAGGATATACAACACGTTAGTCTACCTCTTTATGAGGGAAAACAGAAACATTAGAAAAACAAAAGGAAAAAAAAACTAATAAACAAGAGTGCATTTCTTAGCTCATAATTATTGTTTTTGAAAGGACAATTCATATAAATTATATTTTGAACACTACACATTAAAACTTGCTAATCACTTTCACTTTTCAGCTGATTTTTAAAAAAGTGTGTTATATTGGACGTGATAGAAAATAAAATGTTGTTGCATATTCACATTTGAAAATAAGGATTTGATAGACCAGCATACCTACATGAAAGCAATTGTAACAGTATGCCTGTGATATACAGTGAGCTCTATAATGTTTGGGACAAATACTTTTTTTTTTCTTTCTTGATTTGGCTGTGTACTCCACAATTCTTTATTTGTAATCAAACAATTCATATTTGGTTATAGTGCAGATTCTCAGCTTTTATTAAAGGGCATTTTATACATTTTGGTTTAACCATGTATAAATTACAGCACATTTTATACATAGACCCCCTTTCAGAGCCCCGTAATGCTCTGGGGGAATAAATGGCCTCCCAGGTGTTTCTGATTAGTTAGATGTGTTCAATTGTTTCCTTAGTGCAGGTATAAGGTATATATTCAGTATCCAGTTTTGGAGTCTGTTATTGGCATTTGTCAACATGAGGACCAGAGTTATGCCAATGGAAGTCAAGGAAGCTTTTATGAGGCTGAGAAATAAGAAAAGAACTGTCAGAGACATAGGCCAAATCTTAGGCTTACCAAAATTAACTGTCTGGAACATCATTATGAAGACAGAGAGCACTGGTGAGTTTAGTAATAGCAAAGGGCCTGGTAACCTAAGGAAGATCTCTACAGTTGATGACCAAAGAATTCTCGCCAAAATGAAGACAAGCATCTGTCTGACTGATCAGAAACGCTCTTCAGGAGGCAGGTGTGGATGCGTGGGTGACTGCTGACTGCAGAAGACTTCATAAATAGAACTACAGAGGCTATACTGCAAGATGCAAGTCACTAGGTTTGCCGCAGAAACAGGATGGCCAGGTTACAGTTAGCCAAGACGTAGTTAAAGGAGTCTGCAGAGTTCTGGAAAAATGTCTTGTGGCAACTATATCCTTAAACAAGCAGGAGCTGTAGTAGAGCATCACCAGAGAAGATATTCAGCACCAGGTGACGTCTATGGGTCACAGATTTCAAGCAGTCATTGAATGCAAAGGATATGCGACAAAGTACTAAACATGATGACTTTCATTTATATAACATTAATATGTCCCAATCCCAAACATTATGGTGCCCTGAAATGGAAGGGCTATCTATAAAATGTGCTGTAATTTCTACACGAAACTAAAGTGCATAGAAATACCCTTAAATAAAAGCTGAGTGAATGTGCACCTAAACTACATTTGGTAACTAATCTAAAATTCTGGAGTACAGAGCCAAATCAATATTTTTGTCCCAAACATTATGGAGCTCACTGTAAATCAAAGCACTCTTCAAAATAAATTTAAGAGCATTAAATTTTTTACTCAGCTATTTTGCTTTAAATATGTGCCTAAAGACTAAACTATGTGGCTGCAAAGTAACTCAACATTTTGAAAGAAAGGCCAAAGTATACAGAGTTGAAAATGCAAAGTATTTTTACTCCGAAGGTCTGGACCCCAGGTGGCCTGAGTGCTGAAAAGAGCTCCTGTGGAAGGGATGCGTCAGACCCCAGCTTATTCACCACCTGACCACACTGAGTCAGGGAACCTCGTATGTATTAGCCATGCCACCCAGGCAGCAAGCTAAAGCCTGTCTCACCCCCCACACCCCCACCAAACCACCACTACACGCCACAGGATGCCCTACCACACACAAATACAAAGACAAAAAATTGAAATATTTATCAACACAATTCTCCTTCATCCTTCAAGACTGATTTCCCATATTCTTTAATCCAGACAAATAACATGAAATGCAAGATCACTTGGAGCAATGTAAATATAACGAACCAGACTAGTCTGACAAATTGTAATAAATAATTGAGATTAAATTGAAGTACAGTGTTTTACACCATATTATTGCTATATAGAAATTAGGGGAAAAAATTATAATTCTGTTTTGTTTCACAGGGCTAAAATATTTCATATTATTTTCCAATAATAATTCAAATAATTTAAAATGTTATTCCAAACTAAAATCTTCAGAAGCACTAGTCACATGATTAAACATCAAAGACAAATGAAACTGAACAACTGAAAAAAAAATGTTTATGTTTTTTTATGAGTGGAAGAATGGTATTATTAGGTAGTAAGGCATATATCTATATATTCTATCAAGGTAATTATGGTCAGATTTGGTTTGGTAGGCATTGTATGGTGATGGGAAGCAGGGGAGATATTATGAGGACTAACAAAGGGAAGGTATGGTTGGAATTGGAGTATAATGATCTTTGCATGGTCTGTGTAAATGAAATGTCAGATGAGTCTGCATGATGTTTTATGAAAAAACATTATATTGAAATATAAAAAAGTCTGTAAAATTAATTTGCTATAATGTACAGCCTCTGGACATGGCCATCATGTTAACTAGCCAGGTGAATAATGGAAAATCTCACTCGTAAAAAGGGGAGGAATGCATATATATATATTAGCTAGCTAAGGGGTTAAATCTAAATCCAACACAATTTCAATACACAAAACTAAAATATATTTAGTTCTTCTATCTAATTGCCAAATTAGATAAAACTGCAAACTGCACAACAGTCATGATTCAGCCGATACAGTATTGTTTATACAAATATGCCCACATCCCATTGGCAAACACGCCAAGTACATCTGGATTTTAAGTTTTTAAACAAAGGTGTTTCTATGGCTTCAAAGCATGGGTTGTAATCACCATTGCTATAAACCTTTTAAACAAAGCAGACTCTTTTATCAAAGTAGAAAAAATACTCCAGTGGAAGGAGTGGGGGATTCAAAGTTACTGGGGCACAATAGGAAGCAAAAGTCAGGGCAGGGGTGAAATGTGAAATACAATGTCACTTACCAGCCAACTCAAGACGCAAGCAAGTTTTTCCTGGCAAGCAATTAGATCACAGGAAAATAATCTCACAAACTGTACTTTCCTGTTCCAGGTGGTCCAGAGGTACAGCATCTGGTGTCAAGAGTATGTAGCCAGATTCAGCTGAACTTCACCAACTCTATAGCTCAGTATACAGGCCCCAGAGGAGTCTGTCTGTGAAGCAGCTGCTCAGCTCTGCCACCCCCACCATGGGGCTTGCCACCTCAATTGCCACCCACCTTCCCAGCCCCTAAGAATATAATGCAACATTTCATTCAGCACTATGTCACTGTACTGCCTAAACTCTTAAAATAGGCAAGAGAATATGTGAAAAATCCATTGGAAGACATGTAGATATGCTACAGCATGTCCTCTGTGTGCAAGTGGCTCTCCCTCATTCCATGCAAATTCAAGCAGTCAATGAATTTAGTCTACATAATATTCAGTTCAGAACCAGTTTAAAGATGAACGCATTGCTCCAATTAAGCCTGTGAATTTGACACTTAGATAGATAGCTAACTCGTTAACTTGTTTACTAAGACACCCTAGCTCTATTGTAGCCACAGTGGAGTCGGGGAATTCATTATCTTCATATCAGTCCTTTTTCTATCTTAAACCAATGAGACAAAACAAGCACTTCAGCCATTTTTCACTGTACGACACAATCAAATGAAAATGGTATCGTTTTAAAGTAGGCATCTCATCTTTACTGTATCTCTTACATGAAAAATCATGGAAAGCAGTAGAAATGGAGGAAACTGTGGAAGAGGCAAAAACTGCCCAAAAAAAATTCTAATTTTCACGGCAATAATCACAATCCCTGACACCTGTGACTCCCGTGAAAAACACCCAGCCTTATATATATGTCATGGTGCTGAGCGAGCGGGGGATGCTTTGTAAAATCCACCATAACAGACAGCTACCATGGTCGGGGCTTACCATAGGCAGAGTGCATTGAAGACATCAATTTTCATTAAGTCTTCAATTTTTAAAAATATTTTTTTATTTTTAAAATAAAATAAACTCAAAACCAAGCTGGGATTTCACTCTTGGAAAATTAGTCAAAACAGGCTTTGCCATATGCCAGAACACCATCCATGGTGCTGAAGATACAAAAGCCCCAGAGGATTCAAAGCAAGCTTGTGAAAACACTTCCTAATTTAAGAAGATTCCCAGTACCTGCGGTTGAAAAGCATTCCCACAGCATGACGCTGTCACCACCACACTTCACTTTTGGGATGGCATTTCTTGATGCATGAGCAGTGTTAGGTTTGAGCCACATACGGTATAGCGCATTGAAATTTTGTCCAGAATGCTTTATCTTAGTTTCATTTGATCACAAAACCTAATCCCACACCACAGCTGGGTCACTCTCATGCTTTCTGACAAACTCCAGACATGTTTTGAGATGGTTTTTCTTGAGCAATATCTTCTTTCTTATCACCCTCCCATACAAGCCAGCTCTTGATGTTGTTATCTGGTGTGCCTTTACTCCACTTTCAGCCACGGAACATTGTAGCTACTTATGTTTCCTTCTTACTTGGATACTGAGTTTTGAGGGATGGCCTTTTCTAGGCAGTGCTGGGGGTGGTGTGATGCAGCTTACACAATATTGATCCAACAGTGCTTACTGGGATATACAGACATTTGGATATATATCCTGTACCCAACTCCTTATCTATGCATTTGTATTACTTCATCTATAACTTCCACAGAATGCAATTTAGAATTCATTTTCAGACCTTTCCTGCAGATTCACAGCCTGACCAATGATTCTTAAACAGAGTGGGGTTTTCATCCAGAAAATGTGAGTTACATTAATAGTTCACAGGTAGAGATCAATGGTAAAGCAACGGAGTTAGTGCATTTTCCATCTGTGTAAACTTGTAGCTTCCAGTGCACAGAGAGCAAATTAATTTTGAGTTTCAGCATTTTAAATAAAATATCACACAGAACAAAGTTTCAATGTATCACTTGTGATTCAGTAAAGATGAGTACTATTCAGCAGTCTGAATATTTGCAGCATACAGTATGTGTTCAAGGGGGGTAGAGATTTGGAATCTTTAATTTGTCTGTGGGCCCAGTGTGTACTGGAATTACTTACAGAGTGTGGTCATGCCTTCCACACCGTATGCATTAACTGCTGCACCATGTAACCGTACAGGACAAAGCAGTCCCCAAATCAACGAACAGCAAGAACAAAGGCTTAATTGATGAAAGATCCATAAAATTTCTCAATATTTTATTGTTTAACCATTTATTTCTGCCTCAATCTCAATTAATTTAATTTCAAAGGCACTTTTTAAAAAAGTAATAAATAAATAAACCTTCCCTTTTACTCAAATTAATTTTACTGATTTCTAGCTTTATAATGGCTAATTCCTTACTGAAGACACACAATCTGATCAGACAGAACTACAGCGGCCCTGGCCCCAATTGGGAATGGGACAATGATGGATATAACTATATATTTCAGCAAAAAACATTCAGTTATTTAATAGCTATAGAACTGTATCAACGTCATTACTGAAAGCAAGGTATGGTAATTTATCATTCAAAATTTTTGATTGTTTAAAAAGTAATATGTGTTATTTAATTAAAAACAAACAAATCGAAAGCTTTTGAATGAAAAAGGTGTACATTGAATTATATACTAACATCAAAGTCCACTTGTCTGTTACAATTAATTTAACCAAGATAGTGTGGTATTTTTCTTAAAGGAATAATGATGCACATTGCAACATAGTGACAGGCCTATAAATTAACCTAAATGCAGAACTTTGCAATGCATTTAAAGTTGAAATTGGTGCATATATACTTCTTCTATATGCAGAATATCTGTAAAATGTAAAATATCTACCACTTTCTAGGAGCTTATTATTCTGGGCCCTTTTTGATGCTCTCTTTCACCCACTATTTTATAAGCGGTTATATATTTGTTTAATTTATTTCAATTAAATAATTAAAGTGGTTATTTAATTTGGCATGGCCAAAATGTAAAAACATTTACGTGATACAATAAAATAAAACATAGAAATAAAAGTTTTTGGACTGGTATAAATTAGTATTTTTAAAGTCACTGAACTATGTTTTAATACTGTTTTAAGACTTTCAAGTTATTTCAATAAGTATTGAGTATAGAGACATCATATACTGTGATAATGTTGGCCAAGACAATGGTACTATGAAATTGTTATATTGGCATATGCCCACCTCCCCCCACCCCACCACACCCAACCCAACCCTCTCAAATACTCTCCTACCGAGTGCAACTTCTGATACAGGCCACATGCGTTGCATACATATCCACCATTGGCATTCTTCCTCCAGAGAGAAGTCTTAGTGGTCAGGCAGTTGGCACAAAAGACTCCTGAACCACGTCGTCTCTGAAACAAGAGAGAGACAAGAAAAAGGTCAGAGATGTGCCATCTGTTCAGGATCTAGCACCTCAAGAAAAATCAACAGCATTTCCCAGTGATTGAGGTTGGCAAAACTATCAGCATCAGCACATGCTATCCAATCAGAAGGTCAGTTTCAGTGGTGATTTATAGAACCCAGCTGGATTCCATTATAATTAACTTTAGAGAGATGAATGAGCCTTGATGTATACCACTGTGTTTAAGATGACACCACCCCCACTGTTCAAAATGAATTGTCAATACATCAGCAACAAGTAACAGCCTGCCTTTTCTGAGGCAGCTGAAATAGCAATGCATATTCAACATAAGACAATAAACGAAATTGTGTGCAACACGTTTAATTTTAATATTCATTGCTCTTTGTTAATAATAATAATAATAATAATAATAATAATAATAATAATAATACACAAGGTTCAATTTCTGAACATTTATAAATTCTATAAAAAATCCAACTATTTACATGTTGGTCAAAATACACATTTTGCAATATCCTGAGTCTAAGTCTAAGTTTAAGTCTAAGTTAACAAGTAAATAATTAAATTAATAAATAAATGGTGATTTACCATCTCCCCCCTTCCAAAAGACAACACAATTAAAAATTATAATTATCTGTTGGGTGTTAGCTTTCTTGAGTGACAGAAAAGTGGA
Organism: Anguilla rostrata; assembly: GCF_018555375.3. Classification (NCBI taxonomy): domain Eukaryota; kingdom Metazoa; phylum Chordata; class Actinopteri; order Anguilliformes; family Anguillidae; genus Anguilla; species Anguilla rostrata. The sequence continues at coordinate 45,315,722 of NC_057940.1, read as the reverse complement.
TCTATCAAGCCGGGTTTGACGGGGATGGTTTTAATAGTGAAATTGCCTAGATAATGTGCTGTAAAACATTTGGTGTTCTTAAATTTACACGATTTATTTAACTTCAGATGTCCATGCAGGAACATGTTCTCCATGCCAGAAAAATACAATGCATATAATTGTACTCTGATACATTTAGAAAAAGCTTTCTTTAGACATAATTTTGGCTTGGAGGCGAAAGCACTTTCTTGGCAGGGACAGGGCATTTGATTCATCTGGTGTTTCACAACGTATCAGTAAAAAGTTCTGGTGAGCAGCCAGTTCCCTATAGGGTCATTTTTCCATCCAGATGCAAGTACTATCACAGCCCCTCGTCAGTTAAACTAATTATGATCCTGGCTTTGCTGATGCCTGCTCACTTACATTCAACATCAGTCATTAATCATTGATAAAAGTTAAATGAAAGAAATTAAAAGAAATGAGAGCTGGTAGCCTGCGCAACCATAAAAATCCAAAACGACGGCAGTAATTTAATGAGATTGGAAAAATGGTTTTAGTGAGCCATCAGCAATCACACAGTTGGTCTGACAATTGCCCTTTTCTGCCAGGAACGCAATACTGCTCCGCATAGCTGGTTGTGCTCCAATCATCATTGGTGGTGCAAACTCTGGATCTTCCTCTCAGAACGTTCCTGTCCATTTGTCTGTGCATAAAAAATTATGTACTGTTTAAAAAGATAAGCCCACACCAGCATAACCTCAGAGGGTTCATCACAAGATTCAAACCACTGGTAAGCCTCATGAACAGAATGGCCAGATTAGCATTTTCTAAAAAGTACATTAAAAAAACTGTTGAGACCTGGGCAAAGTCAAATGGACAGATGACACGAGTCCCCCCCCCCTTCTGTGAAACAAGGTGGAGGTAGTATTATAGCATGGGCATGTATGACTGCCACTGGAATGGACTGACTTGTCTTCACTGATAATGTGGCAGCGGAGGCCGGTGCAGGATGAATTCTGAAGTGTACATAAACATCTGCTGAGATACAACAAAGTGTCTCAAAACCCACTGGATGGTGCTTCACCTTGTTGGGGTCAAAGAGTGGAATATTTCTTAAGACAATCACCCAATCCAAATCCATTTTAACCTGGGTTTGACTCACTGATGACAAAACCAAAGGTAAAACGCCCCCCAAACAAACAGGAACTGAAGACGGCAGCAGTACAGGCCTGGCAGAGCATCATCAGGCAGTCACCAAATGCAAATGAGTTGCAACCAAGTACTAAATATGATGACTTAATTTAAGATTACGTTAATTTGAGCAATTACTTATGGCTCCCTAAAATGGGGGGACTAAGTATCAAAATGGTGTAATTCCTGCATGGATTCTGCATTTGGATGTAAATACCTTCAGTTTTTACATTAGTGTTGACACTTTAATATTCATTGTTTCCTTTCAAATCTAATGTGCTGGAGTACAGAGCCAAAACAACAAAACTTGTGGCACTTTTCAAATACTTACGGACCACACTGTGTACATATATTAGACTAAGGTCACAAAAATCTGTCAATTTTAGAAAGGATTTACAGTTTGGGGCTTCCCATTGCTTGTTGGTAAGAATGATAGATACATAGTGTGATTGATTTATTTTTTCCTATCCTGTTCTAGAATTACAACCAAAACATGTCCATCACCATGTAATATAAGCAGCACTCTGACTTAAGACTCCAGAAGTAAATGATTAACACATGTTCCGTTCTTTTTTCATTAATGGCAGACACATTATCATACACACTCGTATAGAACATACATACAGTCAGTCATTTATAAACTGACTACATTTGATAGACCTGTTTGAAAACCCCATCATAAGTGTAAATAAGACATTTTCACTCCCTGTACAAAATAAGCTGTTTGTAATGCATGCTTTTTCTGTGCGGTTAATCCTAAAGAATAAAAGCGTACATATGAAACTGACAGGTTCAACTGATCTAATTCTCCAATGATAACTGTCAAAAGGTACACAAACCTGACACTGTGAACCCCAACTGGAAAGGTGATACATTTAATTAAATTAAAATACATGTGGGTTTTTTTTCTTAGCAGCATTATAATCAGAGCAATAATGGTCTTAAGAAACATAGCATAGCTGTAGTGTAGATTTACTATAATTAATAATGTGCAAAACAGCAGTCTGAAAGATATAATCAATAAACACCCAACAGGAAATATTCACTCAATCAATAACTAGCAAGCAGGAAATGTAGCCAATTATCCCACACAGAATGTAGGTGTCCAGGAATGACAGGTCAGAGGAACACAAAGAACCGCTAAAGAACATCTTTGCAACTTTGCTGCCCAGCCAGACAATTGGTTTCCATCTAATGCAGCATCAGGTCAGGGGGGCCACAATATCAGATGTTATGATAACCAAATTATTCTCCAAATTATTCAAAAGGGCAAAGGTCCAAGACTAGAATTTTCTCATAGAACAGGGTTCAGTGCTGTGTTCACAGTAAAATTGCAGTGGCATAATCATCATTAGCAGTCTTTTGCCAATTTTGTAAAAGAAATTTGATATGGTAAAATGGCTGCACAAAATTTTGGCTGTGTGCATATGAACGTGTGTGAGTATGTCTACAAACAAGGGAGGTTGGGGGCTTGGAGCTGTATTTTCTCAAGCTGGTTTCTCAAGTGTCAATTATACAGGAAGGCACAGAAATAGTGTGGCCCTGTCAAAAATCTCACGTTCCCCAACTTCCTTTTCAATTATCAAATGGTCTGCTTGGCCATCTGTAAAAACAAATATGTACCTTACCTTGCTAGGCTCAGTTTCATTACAAGAGAAGAGAAGGGGAAAATAGCTGGCTGCAGCTGCTCTCAGAAAGGAAAATGGCAAAAAAAAGCTCTGATTGTCTTTGTTTTCCCTAAGTGTGTGGTGATTATTCTCTCCTGTCATGTACACGTCGGGCTCCAAAGTGATGTATCACCTTTGCTGAAGTACAGGGCTACTGCAGGAGTGGGCCCTGCTCAATTCTTGACCTGATTCAGTTCATCACTGTATCTCATCCTCATTCTGCTGGTGCTATCTAATATCCATCACTATCCTTGCTTTGTGTAATGCATTATCATCGACACTGCTAACCTTGTGCAGACTGGCTTGGTCATGCTGCCATAGTCATATGCACTAAAAAAGATAAACACTCATAAAGCGGGCTGTCAGTTACTACACTCACTTTTACTGTTCTGTATGAAATTTGTTGCAGAGACTGTTTATAGTCAATTTTATTTTTTGTGGGTCATATTTAACTAAATTATGGAATTACTGGATGCCAACTATAGACTGTAGATATGCATGCTGAATAGAAAAACAAGTCCCAGTGGATTTTCTGCATTTCCATGTCAGGAATGATGTTTATGGTCCAGACTGTCCAAAGGCCTTGTGGGGGTAAGACTTCATGCATAATTAGTTTATGATTTATGATTAGTGAATCGCACTCACTCTGTCCTGAGATGAAGAACCCATGGCAGCAAGGGCGTAATCTCCAGGGAATACAGGGGTGCTAACCCCTTCAATAATCATAACTGGGCAATACAACCACCCCTATAAACCATTATGCTGAATAAAAGATTTGCTGTTATAAATTGTCAGAAAATATCTTAGTTTTCCAATTTTAATGGCCATTAGTGAGGAAACCAAAAATACTCTCCACACCCCACATTGTAAAACTTGGTTGAAAGAAAAAGTACAGAGGTTTCAACTGTAGCGGTCATCATTGTTGTGAAGAAAGGGAGAGATTAATGGTACACCTTTGAATGTGTTCATTTCATCTTAAGATGCATTGCTATAATAAATGTAACATAGCTATGATGAGGACAACTTTCACTCAAGATGTTTTTGATTTGTATAAAGTAGACAACAAGTGACCATATTTGTTTGTTAGTGCTGTATGCTTTTGTCTTAGCCAGTAGTACAGCAGTCAGCAGGCAGTGTTAATAATCGTTAGAATTGAGCTGGCTGTGTTGATACCATAGGCCACAAAACATACAGCCCACTTTCTTTCAACTTATATTATAGAGCAATCACAAGAGGAGGCAAGCATTTATTTTCAAGGGATTGTAAATATTAGACTAATGGCCAGCTAGCCTATACACAACTACACTACATTTCTATTATGGACTAGTAATGTTAGCCTGCAACAACTTGGAAACATGGTTGGTTTGCCCAATACTTACAATGTGGAAACCCTGTAACGCAGCATGAAAATGAAAATATGGGGGAAAACATGAGAATTTAAAGTATGCAAAATAAATGTATATCTGAATATAAACAGCATTTTCCAAGTTTCCTCGGGTGTTTTTACTTTATTTCACACAACCCACCTTACATACAACATTTTCATAACGTACTTGCATGTGGCAAAAATGCTAAGAGCTTAAGTTATACCTTTGCATAGTAGCTAGATGCAAGATCTTATTGCATCCATTTATGTCACAGGAATTTCCCCACTTTCTCAAAATTCCCTGTATTAGACCTGCTGGTCCCAGATGAGGGAGACCTCCTTCCTATTTCTCCCTCCCCACTGATCAAGGAACATTCAGTAAATCAGTTATACACGTAAAACAGCTAAAACAGCAACTACTGAAAATACCAAGTACTCACATTACAGCCCCTCTACCAAACTGTTCTTTGATGTCATTATAGATATTTGAAAATTAATTTTATTTTTTTCCATAAAAAAGGAAATTAACAGCCTTTGGCACATGTTGCAGCATCTTGATGATGTGAGCAGGCCTGGTAGTATGGATATGTGTGTGCGTGTGATGTGGGGTTTTTTCCTTTATCAATACTACTGCTAGTCTACTAACAACAAAAATAGTGGTAATAATAATGGCGACCTACAGAAAATAACTTTAACAGATAGGAAAGCCTTACTGACACGCAACAGCTTCCATTAATATGGTATACTCATATATATGGAAAATACATTACATTACATTACATTATAGGTATTTAGCTGACGCTCTTATCCAGAGCGACTTACAACAGAGTAACCAAACTCAGGATCAAGTCCGCTTAAGTCCATTGAACAACATGTAGATAAAAAGCCTTTACTATGATGCATACAATAAGGAGAAACAAGATAGTCGTCATCATCATTTTTTTTTTTTTTTTTTTTTTTTTTTTTTTTTTTTATAGTTATGGGAGGGGGTTTAGGGAAGAGGAGAGAGGTACACAGAGAAGAGGTGCGTCTTGAGTTTCCGTTTGAAGGTGCTCAGACACTCTGCTGTTCTGACCTCCACTGGAAGATCGTTCCACCATCGTGGGGCCAGAACTGCAAAGAGTCGAGACCTTGTTGCTGCTCGTGTAGGGGGAGGAATCAGCCGCCCTGTAGTAGCCGATCGGAGCGATCTGGCCGGCTTGTAGGGTCTGATCATCTTCTGCAGATAACCAGGAGCTGACCCCTTGACTGCTTACTGACATGACACCCCATTTAATTCAATATGTACCTCCTGAGTATACTTTCCAAAAAAACCCATTAATAAAACCATGTTCAATAGCCATTTTAAAATTCCTAAGCTTCCAAACGGATTTCATTTCAATTGCCAGTCTATCAACTCTTCTGCACCTGAGTGAAGAAACAAGCTTTTGCCTGCCATGCTTCTGAAATGGCCCAATCTGAAATCCGCTACACTGGCTCTAATGTTATGGCTATGTTGAACCCCTGACAAAATTAAAATGGCCATGCAAGTAATTAAGACAAATGCTGTGAACAATTTTTAAAACTAATTATTTTAAATTGTTAGCACCCTTAAGCCAGTGCAATTCCTTAATCGGAGTCAGAATGATATGAGTTCTGGGGCTGAGTTTTGAGACTACGTTCATCCTATGCTCTCTATAGTTTTTTTTTTTTTTTAATGGCACTGTACCATTATATATAGGCTAGTGATAATTTCACTGAATGAGACCTGGTCCTCAATTTCTCTTTTGTCAAGGTGCTTTGTTCCCCTTTCTAAAATCCTGTTTGATGATCTTCAAAGCCATATGTTCACCTGTAAAAAGTAGGTCTAATTCACACTCTAGGTATATAACAAGGCATTTATTTTTTCTTTCATTGACGAATGATGGGATTGTGAACAGATATACAAAGATTCTGCTGTGATACCACTTACAGCAGAACAGCGGACAATATTCCAACAGAGGAATGTGAATACTTTCTATTATAAGATCATTATTTTGATTAACCTATTTGTACTCTGAAAATAGCTGTGCTTATGCTACTTAAAAACCTGTCATAACCAAGAAGGGAGGACAGATGACAGCATAATTAATTTTGCTCTGTTTCAAACAAAAAAGGCAAAGCTGTCTTGAAAGAGTGGTTATTTGGAAAAAATAAGACAGAGGTGATTTGATGGCCATTTTATTTTTACTGCTTATTTTGGCTGTCTGTATCTGACTGTGTCCTTGTGTTGCAGTGGTTGTGAATTTTATTAGTGAAAATTACAACACAGTTTGACACTTCTAACACTAACATTTGCCTCTAGCACAAACAGTTTGCATTACAGAGGAAAACATCCAAATTGCTCCAGAAAATGAAAATAAATGAATATCCAACAGAATTGAAAGCTTATTTTCTTATTTTCATTACTGTACAATTTTTAAAGTGATCACAACAAGCTTAAAGGAGCATATGGAGCAAGTGCAAGTTATTTGTTCAATGGCCTACCATTGATCAGGAGATGATAATTGCTGCTGAACAAGAAATTATGCCCAACTTCAAAGTCCAGCTGCTAATGCTAATGATGGTGCAAAGACAGAGGAAACAAGTTAGCTGACATCTAGCTCAATTTCTCATGGAATCTCAGGGGCACCACTGCCATGGGAGCAACAGCATTATGGTTAACAGGGCACCTAGGCTTGTTCTCTATAGATTAAAAGTAGTTTACACTTAACATCAAATGTGTACACATTTTCTGCTTGGAATCCAATACCGTCTATGAGGTTGAAATGATCAGCATTATACAAATGGTAAACACTGCACCAAACATTTTTCTGAGTTGGACCTTTCTAAAGAACAACCCTAAATTCCTTTAAAGACCAGTGCATAAATGAGCAAAATGTGTGATGTCACAAATATGTCCAAATATATAATATATAAATAAATATATCATGGTTCACTGTGCAAAGATTTGCAAATTACAAAAGAGTGGTAACTGAAACCTTAGCGCACACACAAGCTGACTTGTTAGTGACAGCTGGTGTTGTTGAACATGGCAGACTGTACAGTTTTAGGATGTAATCCCAAGGAATGAACCTCCGTACAAAAGGAGCCCATTCTAAAACTAAAATGGGTGGAATTTGTTTTTTAAAATCATGTGGATATAACAGCATAGAGGGAATCAGTGTTTGTAGTGCACATTTTACAGATGCCTGCCTTCAGAACCTCATGCAGAAGTTGATGGGCTTTGCGAAGAAACAGATTATGATTCAGGATGATGTGCCTATTACATATCCTGGGATGGCAGGTGTTACCAGTTGCATATTCATAGATTCTAGCATTCCCAATGAGGGTAAAGGTGTAGAGATGCTACAAAGCCAGTTTCAGTAGTTTGTTTAACTTTTTTTCTTCTTCAGAAAAACCATATTAAACAAATTATTATTCAATATATAATATTTTTAAGGTTTTAAAATACATATGTAGGGGTACTTTAAGGACGGTGTTTAGTAGTGATCATGGCATTTGTGCAATTGTTTCCTCACAAAAACTACCATACCTACTACTGCCCACGAGAGTCTTATTACCATTCCTGCACAAAAAACATGGAAGTTCCAACACTAAAATGCTATAGCAATATAATGGTTTACAGAATATTATGATTATCAAGAACAGCATTATAAAGTATTACAAATAAAGGTATAATAAATCATGACATTCTTGCCATATTTGCGGTTAAAGTAAAAAAGGAAATGGCCAGTGTATAAAATTAGTACATACAAACAAAGCCATTGAAATGAAATTACATTTAATTCACTTAAGTAGTATGGAGGAGCATTTACATTAAACAAACAATTATTTAATCAGCAACAGGAAAATTAGGTGAACCTCCACTGACAATTTCAATTTCATAAATCTGGCATCAACATTTTGAGTTCAGGCACAAGCAGCCCCTGGAAAACATCTGGTTACAATTCTGGACATATCCAACCATCAAGTTCCATCTTGTGAGGTTACCAGTTTACTTGAATCCAATGTCTCACTAAATTGATGCCCTAATTTCATAATTTAGTTTGAGGGGTTTCATTTATTCATTCAAAAATTAGTTTTCGCTGTGTCTGAGAAGCAAACTCCAAAGGTCACCTCACACGATTGACAAAGACAACATCTAAGAACTTGCCTCATTGGCTGTCAGTTATTTGTTCAGAGCCTGCTTTATGTCTGGGGCACACTACTAAGACACGCAGAATGTCATACACCTCAAAGTTCTGGCAAGCTCATTTTCATAATATGATATGAAATTTTCAGACGATAGCTTTTAACCAGGCTTAAAGTACTGCTAGTCACCCATGCCATAAGCTTTGTTTCCATGTTCTGCAATGTTTTGGGATATTTGTTTGAGTTGTCCTTATTTAACACTACCATTGCCTCTCTGAAAAATATCTTGTCTTCATAATGTATTGGTCTTGCTAGAATGTTGCGGGTGAGACAAATACTACAGTTGAAGTTCTAACAACTGGTGCGCACTCTAATGTGGAACAGTTTCCTGGACTTGTGGCTTACACTTGATCAGCTAAATTATTAGTAGCTAAAAGCACACTGATTGTTTTGTCTTTTTTATGAAGACAAGGAATCATTATTGCCAATGTTTTGTGTGAAGAACACTTTATATTTCTAAAGTCTCTTTCTTATGATATTACTGGGCTTCTCTCTCTCTCTATAAGAGACAATAAATAAATGGAAAGTTAAAAGCATGACAGTGAATAAGCTGTTTTTGAATTTAGGACCATTATTTTGGTAGGACAATCCCTGCCTATGGGACACTTGTGAGCATTTCATGTTGGATTGCTATCTTACTGTACTTCCAAATGAATCAAAGAGCTTGGAAGGGCCATCGTAATTCAAATAATAAGCTTCTGAATGCACCAGTAATGTGTGCACAGTCAGAATATAGACAGCAGAGGCTTTCTCTACGGTTCATCTGGAAAAGCTGATTCAACTGAGAATTATTTTCTTTTGATCACACACCAACCATTTATCTTATTACCTTTCCCTAGTACCAGTTTGTTCTGTGTCTGTTATCCATGACTTCCCAGTGATAATCAGTTTGCCATTTCTGACAGCTACTGAGTGCAGCATAACTTTGGAAGCATGCCCTTATGTCACATTTCCTGATCTGACCACTGCAGGAAGTCTGGATTATAAAAATGTTGTATAGCCAGATCCGCAGTATATGGGCTGGCTTTCAGTGGTGACAGTTCTGACGCCTTTCCTGAGATTAATAATATGGCACATCCCGAGAGCCTTCCAAGTAGCACATCCCGCAGAGATACCTGTGTTTATAGCAGTGATATGGCCCCTGGCTTGGATTGATTACAGACAAGCAAGTGTTGACTGTAGCTGGGAACCCCACAGGGCCATGCTATTGACTGTAGCATTTCCCAGGGAAGGGTTAGTTCTCAATAGCAACACCTCAGGTCAATTGGCCGCCTGTGATCTGTTATGCCTTTTGCTGTAACTGTGGATCTGAAAAGGAAAAGGAGAGGAGGTAGAACCACCATGCATTTCAAGGGAAAGTGTGTGTTCCCTCCTGAAATAACATGATTAAGATCATGACGATGTATGATTGAATGCACCTATGGCAGAAACTATGCATACCAATTTCAGTGGAATATATAATTAACATAAGCTGTGATAATGAGATCAGAGAATAATAATGCTACTACATAAGTAAAAGGAAATCCAGTGACATCATCCACTCTTTAAACAGGTCAACCGACAAAAAAAAGTCAAAACAAAAATACAGTAGTGAAGTCAGTGGAAGTTACAGTTGTTGGAGTAAAATAAAGAGACAGCACTTGTTTCTTTCTTATCCCTTATCCTAGTTCTTCTCATGGATGTTAATTCAATACAGACACAGTCTGTTAAACAAGATGACAAGCTACACAACAATCAGCCCCTTTCCTTTTCAGTATTATTCAACACAAAGGAGAGATGTGAACCTGGTCTTCACTCTCTTTTCCTGGGTTCAGGAAATTATTTTCCCAGCTATCCTTGAAAAGCCTAAGGGTTTGACATTTCTGTTTGCCTCATGAAACCATCCTCTGTCCAACCCTCTACAACATAAAAACGTAACTGTAAAAAACCACAAAAAATACATTCTGAATTATTGTTCATAAATTAAGAATGTAGTCACGTATTCACATGTGTTCCTGTGCCTCAGTGAGTTGTACAGTCGTACAAGTTCTAGGCATACGGTATGTATGTATTTTTGGCTGGATGCCTGAATGTGCCTGCATGTCAGTCTGTGTTTGTGTGTTTTGCCTATGCCTTACTCTAGTGGTGCACTCTTATAAGTTACTTTGGCTAAAAGCAAATTACTAAATTGTAAATTGCTTGTCTGTGTACCAGAGTTGGACTCAAAACCATAGCCCACGAGGCCAATACCCAGACCAAGACCAGAACCCCAACACTGAGATTCAGACCAAGACCAGATTAACCAGGTTTTAAAACCAAGACCAGATACTTTCATTAATCCTAAGCAGCAAAATTATACTAAATGGAAAATTCCAGAAAGGAATTTAATTTTAAAAATGTCATTATGACACACTTTGCCCCCCCCCCTCCCCCCAGCTTCAGATTTCTTAATCAAACAAATTAATATAATTATTATGGAAAATAAACCTTTCATTTTCATTTTATTTTACATAAAATACAAGGGGAAGAGACAATAGGTCAACACCATTTGCAACAATAGAAAACGAACACTGACCTAGCATTGGCTAATGTAATTTTGAAATCAGGCTTCCAGGCTTCCATTGTATTGTTATTTAAACCGAAACTAGGTTTAGTTTAATAATTCAGGCAACCAGAGTCAACAACAGGCAGTAGGCAATAGTATTTGTTATGATAATTTATCTAGCTAGTTTGCATTTGGCTAAACTTACACATCAGTTTGAAGCTCACTAGAGACTTTATTATGTGTAGTGAAAAAGTAGTCATAGGCTGGTTATGGGTGGCAGTGTGGCATAGTGGGTAAGGAACTGGGCTTGTAACTGAAAAGTCATAGGTTCGATCCCTGGGTAGGACACTGTCGTTGTGCCCTTGAGCAAGGTACTTAACCTGCATTGCTTCAGTGTATATCCAGCTGTATAAAATGGATACAATGTAAAAAGAAAAAAGAAATGTGTAAAAAGTTGTGTAAGGCTCTCTGGATAAGAGTGTCTGCTAAATGGCAGTAATGTAATGTAATGTTATGCCATATATGAATTGGCCAACTAATAGAGCCAAGTAGGCTATGGAAAAGTTGAACAAATGAAGCAGGGTAATGTTATTCAGATTGGGTAGTGACACAATTTTTCAGAACACTGAAGAGAGCAGTGAAGTTGAATGTTAACAGACATTAAACTAATTCTGCTATTTACCTTTCTGTTGCAATTAGGTCAACAGCTAAACCAAGGTGGATAACAAGCCCAACAACTGGGATATACCCTGTTGAAACAATGTTGCAAGTTCATCAAAATACTTTGTGTTTTGCTGAGCAAGATCTTACAAATTTAGCAAGTTGTCATCCGTTTCTTGTGTTCCTCTTCGATTTTACAATGGCCAGCTCCAAAATGTATAGCAAACTGAGAACAAAAGCCAACCTAAAGTAAATGTAATATATGTAATATATAGTCAGATAATAATAATGTGCAATTTTCCAGTTAGCTTGCATCAAAGACCAAGAGTTGATCTAGCAACCCAGTTTTTTAGATTTTGAAAAAGTAATTAAGACAGCTAACATACACCATCAGTAAGAATGCTGAGAACAGAAAGAGCTCCAAAATTATAAATAAATTATATTTATTGATATAAATAAAAACATTTTGAATATTGCTTGCTTTGTTTGCTTCAGTGTTAGACTTTGTAAAAGTAGTTATCATGCAGACATTCATGCATGGTGATTATTTTATTGCCGTGTAACTTGGTAGCCATTGTGTAGATGGCTCCAATATAAAACATGCAAGAAAAGAAAATCAGCAAGTTCTCTGCAGTGGCATTGTTATGGCACAGTCTTACTGGTGGAGCTGGCACAGAATTCTGGTGTATTATATTGAGCATGGAGAGAGTGGTCTTGTGTGAAACCTTGGTCTTGCCCCAGAACCACATACTAAGACCAAGACCCACACCAAGATCTTGACAGTCGAGACCATGACCCAGACGTTGAGACCTTCAGGCCAATACCATGACATGAAGACGCCTCTCTCTCTCTGCTGTGCACGCATGTGTTCCTTTAGACTCACACCCATGTTAAGTGCATTTAGACAATGTGGAGAGGGAGTGTCCCAAGGGTCTTCACAACTTCTGAGTGAGACGATTGCTCAGTCTTGTAACACTGCCTTAGGGAGGGAAAATATTAAGGAAGGACGGCTGGAGGCAGGTCTCAGGACAATGTGAAACAGGGTGTTCCCCACTGGGCTACACATTACTTAGCACTATCACAGTGTTGTCATTCATCTCTACGTACCCTTCCACAGCAAAACCTTGTCCCAGACCAGTGCCATTTCAGCAATTACAACTTTCTATCTAAATCATATAGGAGAACACAAATCCCAGAATTGATTCCAATTTAAACCACATTTATTTTCTAATTATATTTATATAACTTATTGGGCTCAATTTTCCGTCAAATTTGTCGTCAGTGGGCGTGGCCTGTGATTGTTGGTATTTTTGGGACCACTAGTGAGCAACGGAGAGTGGAAAGCACAGTGGTGCACCTAGAGACTGGGTTGGATTATATTGAATATATTATCAGTGGGTGTGGAGCAGCTGCATTTGTTAACAGCCATTGAGATAACCTCTTTTCAATCCCTTTTTAAGAGCCGTGCGCATAGTGCAGGGTGCATGGCAAAGTTCTGCGGTCTACCACTGCAATGGAAGACGAGGATGATGATATACTAATTAGAGGTTTCTCATAAGACATTCTTTTGTGGGAGGTGTAGAGTTGGCCTGTCAACACATGTGATTTTCTTCTGTAGAAAATGTATGACCAGTATACATTTATGAGCATTATTCCACATAGATGACTGTTTTATTGTGAATCTGAGAATGATTACCTATTTTGATTGCCCCTGTAATCTTGATCTAAAAAATAATGAGATTTGTGGGCCGAATGGGTAGTGTAGAGGTATAAGCACTCGCCTACCACCGGAGGGCCGGAGAGACCCGGGTTCAATCCCCGGCAGCGGTACTTCCGGCTTGGTCAGACGTTCCTACGAACACAAATGGCAGTGTTCGTGGGTGGGAAGCCGGTGAGGGTATAAGTCATGATCGTTGCATTAGCAACTCCTACTGGTTGGTTGGGGCGCCTGTTTAGCAGGGAGGTGATCTGGGGGAGAGCATGAACCTCCGCACACGTTACACTCTCTCTGTGAAACTCCTCGCTGTCAGGTGAAAAGAAGTGGTAGGCGACTCCGCATGTATCGGAGGCTGGCATGCGGTAGTCTACACCCTCCCCAGATCGACAGAGGATAGCGCATCGACCAGGAATGTGATACACACGGGAAAAGACTAAATGGGAGAAAATGGGAAAAATGGCAAAAAAAGGAGACTTACATCTCCATTATTCACAGTCATACAGACTGAAAATGATGCCTCAGTAAAAGGCGGTTATTTCGGATGATCATTGATAATTAATTTCTCAATAACTATTTGCTATCTGGAGCCCAGCCTTAGTTTTAGTCTTTACGGATAAGTAAGGAATATGTATATTAAAAATGAAGGGATTCTGAGGAACAGGACTGACTGGCTGATTTATTTCCCATTGAATGACTGTACTGCAATGGAAGAGGTGAAGAAGCCACATACAGTGAAGCAAAATGACCGACAGGGCTGGTTCAAAATCCAGAGTCAAATTTGGAATTGCTTTTCCCCAGTGGAAACTAACTATGAAAAAATGGAGATATAATAAAAATAAAAACAGTATAAAATGAATATAAAATATAAAAGCGAAGGTGAGTGGGTAGGGTTGAGAACAGAGGAGGAAACCTCTTTGATTGCAAACACAGGACCACAGCCAGGCTAATATCCTGCATAGTATGCCTCTAAAATATGAAAACGTGAGATATTCAGGCATTTTCATTTAAAAAATAAATTTCATATAAAGTACAGCTCAACCACAGATTCATAAAATCTAAGGGTGGATAAGTAGAACTACTAAAGATCTATGAAGCAAAAAGCATCTCCAAATCTATCCAAAATGTCTAAATTATGCATTGCTGTAAATCACAACATATTCATGTATTTCACTACAAATCAACTGTTTTGACTCAAGAAACTCACTGCTGCATCATTTTCAAGTGGGATTACAAGCTATCCATCAGTACAGTGGTCTAAAATATCTAGGGTCCAGAAACATTTCCAAAATCTCCAAAAAGGAGAATATAATGCTTTTTTGTCCATTGCAAAGCATATAAATGAGCCCCTTATGAAGGTAGCCTATAAGATGAAACATTGATATCCGAGTTTAAAAAGAATGCAAAAATATTGTCACACAATGTTGCACAGTACCTAAATGTGTAATAATTAACTCTTGTATGTATTTCTATACCCTGTACTCTCGTATGTTTTCTTGTATGGGGATGGGATGACAAGAAAACAATTTTCAACGTTCCACCACATTTTGGCAATGTTCCAACACTCTCGTCATCACTGTTGCATGCGTCACAATAACTATTAGTCTACCAACGAATGTTTACATTACAGTGTGAAATATCCTCATTAAAAATATCACTAACCTATTTAAAGACACTCAATTTCAAAAATAATGTGTATAATAATGAGCAGTAATACTTACATAGCAATGATGAAATCGTATCTGTTCTCAGTCGATAGAGACAGAGACAGTAAATCAATGATAAAGTTATATCCGCTTCTGTCTTACACCAGAAAACAATGTCAGCTAGGTCTATCAGCAAACATGTGGTTTAGCTATGCCCAGAAGTCCTGAATAATAATAGTATTTTCCAAGAAATTACGAAAAATCGTTGACAAGGTTTCGTTAGGTGCAGCGTCTTTTACTGCTACCACAGAGTGAATGCATACGTGAATGCGATGATAAGAACATTTTCGATTACACTGACCTATAAAACGCTATTCCAAAAGCAAAATTAGACATGTTATACATCGTTAGAAAGCTTATACTCTCACCTACTGAATAAATGAACTGTCAGTCAAGCCAGACTGTACTAAAAAGGGAAACAATGCCGTAAACAACACGTGTGGTATTACGCACAGCGATTTTGGAAGATACCCAGGCACCACAAATGCGCGTATATTTCACGAACAGATCGTCCAAGACAGTACATGACCACTCAGTCTCAAAAGGGACATCTCTACGCGTAAAACCAATGGCTTGTTTATTTATTCAAATTTAGTCCCAGATATTGATTGTAGAATGACATGGTATCATTTTTTAAAACTTTCTCTCAAATATTTCATTATTCAGTGAGCAGCATTTTCACTGCTGTATTGGCATATCTTAGGGCTATTGTCGGGTTTATCTTGTTGCTATGACGGAATACGATTTTTTAGTGGTGAAATAATATTTTTATGAATGCCCAGATATACAATATTGTCCATTATTTCATGGGTGGGGGGTGTAGTTGCAGGTGAGACAGCAGGGAGAGGGTGCGTGTTAAATGAACGACCAGAGCGACAATGGTGGTGCTGCGAAACTCCATATTCGGCATAGTTGTCGTGTATGGTCTACTAATGAAACTAAAACAACGCGTTTCTGTTTTTAACTTGTACTTTGGTTGCAGTAGCACTGAATGTCTGAGTTCAGTCATCTCGGCACACTGGCGTGCCAACCACTAGGGGCTTTGCGCTAAGAGGTTAAATAGGGTACCACCTACATGGGCAAAGACTGGCCAGATTTGGCATGTGGACTAAGGGGTTAATAATAATGTTATCTGCAAGCTATTATCATCACTTTGTAACCAACTTTGATATCTTTGCTTCTCCCCTCATTGATTTTATCCAAAATAACTAACCGGTGTACAGTGGATAGCATATATGGACCTGGCATTCAACTGGCTGAAGGAAGGCTTGTGTGCTGGGCCAGTTCTTGCCACACCAGACTTCTCAAGGAACATGGTCATCCAAAAGGATGCATGTGAGCCTGGGTTGAGTTCGGTGCTACCACAAGAATTAAAGGGAGAAAAACATCCCGTCATGTGAATTAGATGGAATCTGTTACCAAGCGAATAATGATATGCTGCTGTGGAAAAGGAATGTCTTGCGATCAAGTTAGCCTCGGATATCCACAGTTATTACCTCCTGGGCAGACTAATCACCTCAGTGACTAAATATGCACCCTTGATGAGGATGGCATGGAACAAAGAGAGACACAATCAGGGGGACCAGGTGGTTTCTATCACTACAGGCCTGTTATCCACCAGACTGGAAGTGTCACAACAAATTTGATCCGGGCTGCAAAAAATGATCCAGGTGACGTAATGACATTCTAAAACCATTGTGACTGGGTCTGAAAGTTTTGTTACAGCGTCTGTTGCTATGCAGAATGTTGCCAGCCTTGCTACATTCTGTGGAGACAAAGATTCTAAGAAAACTCAGCAATTTGGGTTATTTTCCAGGCTGAAATGCGACTGTATTAGTAATCGGCTACACATGAAATCTAACTTGCAAGTAGTTGGCTACCTCTCTGAATATGAATTAAATCTTTTTAACAGAAAAAAATAATAATACATGCAAATTTATCCACGGAAATGGCTATACAAAAAGGCAAAATAAATGTTGTGGTTGTGATTGCCATCGTATATATCATAAGAAAATGTCATTGACAAAAAAAGTTAAGTTGGCTCTCTTTACAGTGACAGTGGTAACTAGCTGTAAGAGCGGAATAAACATTCCGAAGTGAGGCACAACACTGCCGACTGATCGTAGATAAGATCTCTGAGCTTACTTTCCCTTGAGGATTTCAGCTTCATGCTCCCATACTGAAAATGCTGCAGCGGTGGCAAGCTGTAAGCGCATACCGGCGTATGAGTGCTGTGTGTGCTGTGTTGGCCAGTGGAGCAGATAGCAAGTTGTTATTGTGCATGTGTGTTCACAGTGTCACAGTCTGCAGTGTTGAAGTCAAACCCAAATTTAGCAATATTAATCTCTTGTCATTGAATGGGAAGGATAACTATGAAACACAAATAGCCTACTCATACCACTTTATCACCGAGGTTCAGAAAATGTAAGCCTGTGGTTAATTTAATCTCATAAAAAACACGTTTTCAATGTACAAAAATGCCAAGTTACTCAAAAGTATTGATATCAAAATGACGCCAAGTTATGGTACTACAAACAATATAGGCTATCTTGCCTCACAGAAATAACATAAGATGTATTTCAAAGCAATGCTACCCAATATTTCCTCAATTCTCACTTGGCCCTGTGTGTATAAGCATGCACTACATGGACAGGCCAAACACATGTGTGGATGGCTCTCTCGCAGTCAAGATTGATTGAATAGGCGTGTATATGTCCAATTTGTATTGGTATGTATGTATTTCGCTGCCCAGCCTTTCTGTTGCGTGAATGATAGTATGTTTCTTGGTATAAGTGTGTGTTCGTAAATGTGAATGTAACATGCTGCGAGGGAAATGTCCCCATGGGGATAAAGAAGTTCTCTATGTATGTATGTACAATATGTATTTTACATGCAGTATTTATTGTATGTAGCAAATATACAATAACTTGCACATGTACTCAAATTCAGTTCAGAAGCAAGTATAAATATGTTTTCTGGAGAAATATGCTTCCTGTAGTTACTCAGCAGCAGTTCTGTACATTAATTTCAATGTGTTCCATGAGGCAATTCGAAATATTTGACTCTTTGATCTGACACAAAGTTTGCATGACATTGTAAAATGGTAAGATTACAAAACACAGGGCCAAGTGACTTGAAAGAATTGAGGAAATATTGGGTAGCATTGCTTTGAAATACATCTTATGTCATTTCGGTGAGGCAAAATAGCCTATATTGTTTGTAGTACCGTAACTTGGCGTCATTTTGATATCAATACTTTTGAGTAACTTGGCATTTTTGTACGTTGAAAACGTGTTTTTTATGAGATATCATTTCTTTTTGCAAAGCGTTTTATTATGAGAGTGAGAAATGCGAAGTGACCCTGTAAGAAACGATTGTGGATTATGGCTATCGTTGTGTGAATTTGTATACAGTCTGATGAGCGTGTACCGTTCAGCAGTTTCGGTTTGCTATATATGTAAAACAGTGGCTGTGAGAAAGGGTGTGGTGGCGTAAGCGTAAACGCATCAGAAACGCAGATGAAATATGGCCAGTGTATGTATTCACGGATTTGACGTCCATCCAACGAGCCTTGACTGACAAAAGAATCGGCAAGCCCGTAGAATTATAACTTCCTAGGTCGCAACTTGTGTAGCCTTCTGTCCTGCTCCGTTGTCTGTTATTTCGTGGACATGCACTTTTAGTGTTTGTAAGGTTTATAAGGCATTTTGATAGGCTTATCTGCAGGTAGGAATCCTCTTCGCTGTTTTGCTAAACTAGAACCGGAAAACATGATAGTGGAGAATAGGAGCAGACGCATATGTCCCAGCAGGCTTTGCATATGAGAAAATAACAACAGTGTGAGAGAAATTAGGATGAAATAATGAAATTGCGTAGTTGAAACAGTATGCTTTTAGCAGAATGGGCATGTAGGTGAAGGTTGACATGATCACGGAGTATAGTGTGAAGTAAATGGAGTAACCATGAGCGAGCTTATATTCCTTATCGAACGGTATATATAACAGTCACTATAAAGCGTTAGCCGTTAAAGTGGAGGGTTAAGTAACGTGTGAAATCTATTGCACTGCTGTGTTTTTTTCATGTTCAGTACTAGTAGTTATAATTATGAGTGAATCATGATTTTAAATGTAATGTTTTAATGGGGAGTTGCAGAACGTACATACGTAGTAATTGTTTGTATGTGGCTAGATAGAGAACAGGGCGAGGTAACATGAATGTAGAAACGTGGCGTTTGCTGATAAGAAGGTTTTGTACGGTAGCCAAGTGAAGAAATGTAGTTAGTAGAAATGGCACAGCGGTGAACTGGTGTAACTTTTTAATAAAAGGAATACATTTGCTGTCATGAAATGCATATGGGTGGCCATGAGTGAGTTTTGGTAAAGCAAATATAAGCGTAAGAGAACGTTAGTGTAAAAGAGGAAATTATCTGCCTGAGGACGAGGCGGGATTCAATCGTTCAACCGGAGGTTTACCAGTCTGTCACTTTGTTAGGGCAGCACCATGACATAGCTATGCAATGCGTGAAATATCATTAGCAAACCTGTCCGTGGTTTTAAAGAAGAACACAGGCCAGTAAGCACAGAAAAGCTCCCGTTGAATCCATATGGCTTCGCAATATTGAACAATTGAACGTGCAGACGGTACGTCATAATACAGTGTATACGTTCGGGGAACGGCTGGTAGATATGGTGCAAAAGCAATAATTGAGAAGTAGTAGACAATTATTAGTGAGGGTAAAAGCAGGTTAAATAAACGCGTTCCTAGCTGGGCTTGAACCAAGGACCCTGTGTTCCCAAGACTGTAACCTTACCCACTAGACCACAGGCAGACTAGCTGTTTGTACTGAAAATGTTTCAGAGTAAAAAGGTATGGGTATTTTGCGTGTGTATGCAAGTTTTTCATTGGGTCGTGTAGGTGAAGATTTGGCGGGTGTCGGTAAAATGTCCAATGGGGAGACATGTTATTAGTGGGATAGGCGGCAGGAAAAATAAGAATGAGAAGAAGAAGAAGAAAGAGAAGAAGAAGAAGGAGAAAACGCAAAATCCCCTTAGTTTGGGGCTTTATTGTGTGGACATGTGAAGTTGTTTATGAAATCTGTCTGTTGAAATGGGGTCAGAATGTACATAATTTAATGTTTTTAAGGGCTGTTGTGGTTATTTCTGTGGGGAACCCTGAAAAGTGCCAAACTCTTGGTGCTGTATAGGTATGGGGCATGCCCCCGCCAAGGCGTAACTTGGCGGGATAGCATACCTGCCATCCCAATTAGCCAATGCAAATTCAAGTTCAAAAGCTAGGGTTAGACGTGGTGAAATATCAGAGATGAGACCGCTGACTCTACCTATAGGTCTACCCTTTATATCGCAATCCTCCTTAAATAATTTCTAGATTACAGTGGCTGTATCAAAGGGGCAATTATGGTAACAGTAGTCGAGTGCTGGTTTCCATCTGTTTCCATGAACAATAGAACTACAGTAAGAAATTGTGGTGGTGCTTAACATTGAATTATGCCCACTACTGGCTATGCAACTCCACCTCCAGGCACCAACTCACTGGTCCACAACTCACCACAATTTATTTTGCCTTTTTGTATAGTCATTTCCGTGGATAATTTCACATTTATTATTATTTTTTCTGTTAAAAAGATTTAATTCATATTCAGGGACGTAGCCAACTACTTGCAAGTTGCAAGATGATGTCTCGCAGTTTACGAATACAATCACATTTCAGGCTGGAAAATTTCTGAGTTGTCTTAGAATCTTTGTCTCCACAGAAGGTAGCAAGGCTGGCAGCGTCGGCATAGCAACGGACGCTGTAACAAAACTTTAAGTAGGTGACAATGGCCACATCAGCTGTTTTACATCGGTTGTGCCACCCAGTAATTTTTGCAGCCTGGATCAATTTTGTTGTGGCAGAGCCAGCACCAGAAAGCAGATCTCCTGTCACAGTGGGCAAAGGCTGCTTCTCCCACTGGATTGGGGCTGAAGAGGGGGGTATGTGAGGCAGAAAGATCATTGATCATTAAAAGCAGATGCATCACTGCAAGATGGCTCATGGACAGCCCCACACCCTTATTGTGAACACCTGACCATGATCTCAGCTTCTCAGCAGCATATAAAAAAGGAAGCCAGTAGAATGCTGAATGTGAGAAGGTGCAGGAGTTTTGTAACTGGCGAGAAAACTGGATCTGCTGAGTGACTGTCTGACTGAAATAACTTTTTTTTCTGTTCAGATTTCCTTCTTAGCACAGGGAATGTGTTACATCCCTCTGCCCCAAATGGGGGCGCTGGTTGTCTAAATTTGTATGGGCCTGTCTATCTGTTTTTAGGGAACTGTGCTCACCTGCAGGATGCTTTCCCTATATAAGGACCACATCAGAAGGAACTCAAGCTCTATTTCTCTCCAATTGCTCACTTTGCTTCCCCCCTGCTGGGGAGCACACAGGCCTTGTAGCGGGGCTGTGCTCCAAGTTTTTTGTTGTAACTTTTTACCTGTCTGTCAATAAATATTAGTTATCGTGCAAACCGGGTGTCAGCTTCTCTATGTTTATGGTGGTTGTTTGCAACCGTAACAGAAGGTAATTTTGTTAAATGTTAGGTACAGAGGTAAGACCATCATTTGCTTTCCTGTAATCCCACTGAGCGTGGGACCAGTTTTTTTTTCCAAAATAGAAGCCCCGATGCCTCACTGTCTGGAACATATCTGCTATGGTGTTGTGCCAAATTATTACACAGCTTAGTCATTCCCCGTGGCCGAGTTATGGGGAGGCATGCAGTATATACTCCTTCACAGTGAAAAAAGTGTCATCATCGTGGCAAAATCATCAGAAAGAGTCGACTTTCAGAGGGTTTTGCTATATGTACTTTGCATTATGGAACCCATCAACAAAATGTTCATATTTTTAAAATACTTTTTGATAGGTTAAGTAAAGATAATGCTATATGATAAAGGGAGAGGCATGGCCATGCACATTCTCAAGTAGATGTAAGGGAATAAGTGAATAAGACTACAACAAAACCTTGCTCAAAACATCTCATTACAATCATTAGCAAACAAACATCTAATTTATGGGAATGTTCAGAACCTTACATGCTGCAAAGCACTTGTATTTTTGTTTTGTGGTTTGCTATAAGATTTCTACTTTTAATTAAATGCATATGGTCAAACTTAATTTAAGGGTGATTTGCCTGACTCAAGTCAACGTATCCTATTCTTTAACTTTCCAATTACAAGAAATAGTTGTAATCAATACTTTTAACAGACACATAAAGAGCATATGGTCAGGCTGTCAACCCATCATTACCAGTTATATGTTCCTTTTCAGAGTACTGTGCTCCTGTGCCCCCATGTTACTTCCTAACAGCTGAATAAAAACTGAATACCTTGATCATCAAGAGTCAATACTGGCAGGTACTCACTAAACTATCAAGAAAATATGAATCCAGAGATATTGTGATGAGCAGATGACCACACTAGTTTATTTATATTCCTGCAAGGGAATAACAGGCTCTAAAATTTCAAATGCATCTTCACAATTTCTGTCACCTGCGTGGGACTGTAGTTCACTTCAGAAAACAACTCAACAAAGGAGCACACAGCATTTTTTTGAAACCATAAAAAGGAAAATGATTTTTTTTTTTTTACAATCTGTCCAAGAATATGCTGTTTAGAGCAAGGTGGTATGTTCTAAACATTTTTTTTTACATTTGTGTTGAGCCAAACATGCTTAGCCTGTCCGTATGTAAATAAATGAACCAATAGTTTAGCTAAACAGCATGTATGATTTATGGACAGGGCTACAAGTTGAAGCAGTGCTACTTTATATTTCAAGAGAGTAATAAAAACTAGAAAAGGTGTCAAAACTGGGCATAGGCCTAAATATGAAAATCAGTAGTCTGTGTAATTGTTAAAGTACTCATGCAGTTGCTATTTTCACTTCACAGCATAAGCAGATGCATGATACTCACCTTGTGTTTTTCCATAGTCATACAACTGACTGACAATCATAGCATTATTCTCATGAATGCTAATGACAAATGAAGATTAAAACACTATAGAAAAAAAGAGCTTTGTTCAGTGATGCCTGTTCATTTTGTGAAGGTTAACCATTCCACTGGAGATCA
Organism: Anguilla rostrata; assembly: GCF_018555375.3. Lineage (NCBI taxonomy): Eukaryota > Metazoa > Chordata > Actinopteri > Anguilliformes > Anguillidae > Anguilla > Anguilla rostrata. The sequence goes on along the minus strand of NC_057940.1, from coordinate 45,292,583 downwards.
TTGAACGATAATGCCAATGCTGAAAATGGAATAAGTTGCAGTTACAGGAAGCAGAGCTGGCACGTGGCATAATTTCAGCACAGTGGCCATAAAAACTGCAGTCATTTGCGGTTTTATTAGAGCCCTGAGTTGCCATGTTGTTCGCTTCTCCGTTTACTCAGCTCACAACATCCCTTTGGGCACTAATGAAGTCCCTGTGGATTGAACTAGCAGTTTCCTATAGACCTTCCTTTGCCAAAACAATCTAGGGCAAAACGTAAACATACATCTAAATCTTCCCAATATAATATTTTAAATTGCAGGGACAATCAGTGTCAGGAAGGGCAGGTTAAGCAGACTCCTGAAGAAAGCATGTCCTGAGAGACTCAAATTGCATACACGAGCACACATTCCAGCAGCAGGGATACAATGAACCACATCTTTTTGATTTAGGAAAAAAAGTGTTCCTCCAATTTAAGGAGGGCAAAATCCATTCACATTGATTTACCATAAAAATAATGTGGAAATGCACTGCCTAAAAATCTATATTCAACTAGCAAAACTTAGTGCTGTGTGTATGGCACCTGTGACACCTGTAGCAGACTTACATACACCACCCCCTCCCCCCTCCCCCCTCCCCCCTTTTAAGATTCAAGTTGTGACTCTATTGCCACTTATACTGATGAGTGGCCTGATGTTTTGTGCTGGAGTTTAGAGGAAGAGCAGCATTGTAGCAGAATTGAGTATAGAGTATGTCTTGTTTTTTGTTGACCAGTATGCATTGGACCTCCACATAGGAGGAAGAGAGTCCATGTCAGGTCCAACCCTGCTTAATGCTGTTAATCATTGGGGTTTTGAACAGATGGGTAAATAATGCCTGTTTATTGGGTTAAATCCTGACTTAATGACTGCCATATGGAAAAGGCTACAAATCCATCAATTCTAATATGAAAGGAAAAGTGATGCATCACTCTGCTTGACATGACTTTATATGTGCCAAATGGTAAGCATACCCCACCAAACCAAATAAAATGGAAGACATGGATTCAGTACATGAGCAAGTGCTGAACTGGAGGTTATCATACCACATTGAGGGAGTGGGAAGCAGCCATCATTTTTGAAGCCAGTCACGTCACCTGCTTTTGTTTCATTTTGACCTTCACCCCTCTGACCAGCAGCATATTTGGTTCTGTGGCATTTGCCCCAGCACTGCAACTACTGTATATGAGCAGGTAGGTCAGGAAGACAAAACCACCATGAAGCAAGGTAAGAAATGTGGGACCCAATCCATTCCAGGGTCTCAAAAACACAGCCATTGCAAGAGTATAGCTCACAAAAAAATAAAAATACATGAAACTTCTAACTTCTCTGGCTCATGTAGGTAGCTATTGCAGTGAGTGTTGGGAAAGTTTTTTTTTAAATGAATGAAACTCATCATTTATTGCACTTGCATGTCTTCTGTGAATTCAGTTTCATTAATACCCATGGAGTGTTCTGTAAATGCCAGCACGCCTTGTAGGTTCTCTCACAAAATGAGCTGATGCAGGATTTATTTCTTGATTCTTGTTTAACTACATTTTTGGAAACGATCTGAAATGAGAGAATTTGCTGCACATTTCACACCTATAATCTTGGCTGTCACATTATTTGACTGAATGGCCTGGATATACTGCAGTTCCAGCAACAAAGTTAGCATTTGTATGACACTTAGTAACTAGAATATTAAACCTCAATCAGAAGAGTGTTTGCCTTTTTTGAGCAACTTTTTTGACAGTTACAAACAGTTTTTGCAGGGTCAGGTAACAGTGAAAGGATTGCAGGTAATCACACTAAATCGATGGCACTTTTTAGACATGTCACATAATTCCCAAAATCATTTGTGAAGCTTACTCTGGATGTTGGCCAACATACGATTGGAGTACACACGATTTGTCTCACCTACTGTATGCAGTTCTTTATGCTTTTTGTTTTTCTCTTGGTTTAACACTATACCCGTGTCTAAAACAGAAGTAATGGACATAATACAATCTAGTAGAACCCTAGCTGTTGTTTCAGCTGGCAATTATTGTTATTATTATTATTATCATTATTTATTATCTAAATAATAATAATAATAATAATAACTACTACTACTACTACTACTACTACTACTACTAATAATAATAATAATAATAATAATTGGTGCATCCCTACTATCGGTACATAGTAGGGATGCACCAATATGAAAATTCTGGGCTAGTACCAATACCCTATTGTTCAAACAACACAATTGGCCAATAAAATACCAATATTTTGTTACGTTATCCCATTGTACGTACCCTGCAGAAAATTCAATGGAACAACGTGTATTGTAACAGGGTCTTTCACACAACGGTGTCTTTTTTTGAAAAACAATTTAAATTATTGTTGGAAAGGTTTTTTTTAGCCCTATGATTGGCTATTATGTTAGGCAAGGCATGATGAAAAGAAAAATAAGAAATTAAAATGAATGAATTCAGGGTAGACAGGCATCAGAGAAATAACTGGCTGGGCAGTTCAATATACACCCCCAGCCTCCGAAAGTTGATCTTTCAGCTGTGGCTTTTTAGAAACTTGTACTGTGCTACAAGTATTTTAAATGGCTGATCAGATTTAATGTATTAAATTCCAGTGGCGTGTTCCCATGGAAGCTAAGGGAAGCTTGGCGTCCTCTGATAAAAAGAGAAAAAATGTTTAAAAGAGAATGTATTTCTGTATGTGTTTAGCTTTATATTGAATGTTCCTTCAAATTCATTAGTGATAACTGAACAGCAGCCAAAATTATCTAGTTAACTACAGTTACCTTGCAATTTATTATTTTACTGTAAGTCATAAAAAATGTTATGTGCAGGATCTCTATTTACCTTACACTTTATTAGTTTAGCCTACTGTAAATCATGTAATAATTCAACCTGCATGCAGGGTTTTCTTCATTTACCTTGAATTTGATTTTTTTACTGCTCCATGAGCTAATTGTTATGTACAAGATTTTCTTAGTGTTTCAAACCAAAAGCCTTCTCTGGTCATAACTGAGATCAGTATGAAATGGTAGGCATATCATTAAAGGCTACAACTCATTGGTGAACACCCGGTTGTTGTTCTTGTGGGTGTGTGTGCTTGTATGCATGCGGTTTTTCCTCCCATGAAAAGGGTCTTTGGTGCCCACATTATTGGGCCAGAGTTTGTTTTAGGTAGCCAACCCCTAAGTCCATGGATGTTCTTTTTATTTATTTTGCATAAGAAATACTGAGTCAAATTGAATATTGTTATTCAGTAAAAAAAATAAAATAAAATAAAAAATACTGAGATGTCAATTTCAGGCCATATTAGCCAGCACTAGCTGTCATCCCACTGATTAAAAATGCAATCCAGCTAACATTTTGGATGAAGTATAGCATGACCTGCTCCATCATTTTGAATCGTCTGACCCAGAAACACATTTTGGGTTTTATCATTACTGTCACCAAACTGTGTTTTTTAGAAAAAAGGTAACACTGTTAAAGTGCCAGTTCACTCGTTAGAACATGTTTCCTAATGATTAAAATGCTTGCGTCACTGATTAAAGAACTCAATGGGACTGAGTCTGCATATGCTTTCTCCCAGCACATACCTTGACAGTAGGCTTGACAGTAGGCCATCAAAAAAAACTTAAGGGCACGGTGTAGAATAAATCCCAGATAACCCCTCATTTCTTCTGTTGCTAATAGAGTACTGTTCCATTCAAATCTGAACATGTTTCAAACAGACTCAACACTAATAGGTCCATATATTTAGAATTATCAGCCACGGCCATTGGTTGATTGCAGTCAACAACGCAAATATCGGCCAATTCCAATAGTCAACCAATTTATTGGTGCAACCCTACAACGTATTCTTTAGATGGGCTGTGCCAAAAAAGGTCACGGGGGGAAAGGGCTCTAAAGTCAAAAGCAATAGTGTTACTGTACTCTTATTTATATAACAGAAATGTATACAATATACTAATATTGTATACATTGAGTTAGAGCATCAGAGTGCTCTCCTTTTCCACAGAGATTTCTGTGAAGAAGCCCCTCAACAGTAATGGGAACAAGCACCACTGAGAATTATAACCAATTCAATTCTGAGGTACAGTGAACTACCTGCCCCCCCACCCCAACCCCCCCAACCCCTTGTTCCTCTGTCCTGCCCCCAGGCAAACTGCATAACTAGCCTGTTTCCAATTTTCTCAAACTCTCATATTTAAAGATACCCTCCAGTCCTGGTTAAGCCTTGACCCCTTTATTGGAGAAACAACATGTCTCGTACTTCTATTTCCGCTTTCCCCAACAATGACTCCTTATTGACCCTATGCTAAAGAGCAGACTCTGAGGCCATTGTTAATTACCTCTCCAAAGTCTTAAATACAGCAGGCAAAGACATTTAATTACCATTGCTACTGTAAATCTCTTCAGAGAGGGCAGGACGGAGACACCGATTCCAGAGGCGACTGCTGACATTCAAAACCACTGACATGTTATTTGAGCAGAAGTCATCATTCCTATGTGGCAAGCATGTGGAGTGTGTGTGTGTGTGTGTGTGTGTGTGTGTATGTGTGTGTGTGCGTGCGTGTTTGTAAGGATTTTTTCTGGTATAAAAAGGGTCTTTGGTGCTCCCCATCATTAGGCCAGGGTTAATGTAGCTACCCAACCCCCTATCCACGTTTTTTCTTTTTTTTTTTCGCATAAGAAAATAATCACATTTAATATTGTCATTCAGTAAATAAAATAAACATTGAGATATCATTTTTAGGCCATATCACCCAGCACTAGTCTGCTGCCATTCCCCTGATTAAAATGCCATCCAGCTAACATTTCGGATGATGTATGGCATGACCTGCTCCAACATTTTAAGTAGTTTTTGACCCAGAAACACAGTTTGGGTTTTATATATGGCTGTGAAGAAGAGCTCATTTAAATCATGCGTTTGAGTGTAATTTAATTTAGTCAATACCTCTGATTTAGTTTAGCATCAATTGTATTTGTATAATTTCCAATCCCATATTTGAAATCGAGAGAAATGTGCAAGTATGCTATTTTGTAGATAAAATAGCTCTACAAGCTGAGCATTGCAGAACGTCATTTTTAGGAAGTTAAAGATATTGCCCAGTTAAACTGAAGTGTTTCAGCATTCTACATAAATACATGAAACCCTTATTCCAAGTTAGAATGTAGAGAAAGTCAATTGTTTTCAGGTCCTTCTTTCACACTGACAGTTTTTGTTTAGCATGTCTGCAATGACATGTTTACCAACTTCACACACATGTAACATCTATTTAGTATAGCCTGCAGCTGTGCATAGTGTGTATACAATACTTCCATTCCCCCAGGTCTTTCAATGGTATAGTTGGACACACAACATTGGAATTAAGTGTAATTGATCATTTGGTCTCTTCCAAAGTGTCAAACTAAATTCCATTCCAATTGCCAAGAATAAGGCCCACAATTGCAATCTAATGGCCAATTACACACTCGGTCACACATCTGATCTGGAATGGTCCACATAGGATCAATTAAATTTGGAACTAACTCCAGCTCTGGCAGTTTACACTGCTCTTCTGACAATTATTTGCAGCAATAAACCAGTTATGTGGGCAGTGATTGCACTGTGGCTGCTCTTCATTGATGAGTGTTACAATGGTTCAGTTAAAAGCCTCACAGTTAAACCTGTTAGTTTAACTTGGGGTGTCCCTATTTTCCTTATAGGGAAGATGGCTGTACAATTCAAATGGTTTTGCTTTATATGAACAAATAAACTAGTGAAACTAAAGTGGAATCATCACTCATTTTACAAATTATTTAGTCTAGCAATGTCTTATTTTTACTAAACTACATTTTACACCTCAAAGACAGCAGAGTGGGGAGAAAACGGCAAATTTACTGTAGATTTTATAGAGTACAAAGTTTTTGGTAGACAGAAAATGAATGAAAAGTCCTAAGGTGTGTGAGGGCTAGGGATCAAGACAAAATCATATGGGATAGCAGGCACGTCGAGCAGGTATCCTTTTAGCACATGGAAAATCATATTTTTGGGAGAAAGTACTGTGATGGCTATCACCACAATCAATAACATTACTGGCAGTCCCCAAGGAGGTGAACAGACAATGAGACCACCATCTCTACAGGTAGAATGGTGTGTATATCACTGGTCATTAGACGTGTTTCTTGGGAGGCCCAGAGCAATAGGTTTCAGGCCTTTCCCAGCACCTCCAATTCTAATGGACACAACAGTGACTGTTTGGAAAGAACAATTTTTTTCTTTCAATTTTCTTTATGGGAGCACCAGTCCTCTGGGTTCTTTCAGTTCTGGAGCAATACAACTTCCAAAATGCCAGAAATCAGAGAATGACTTAGTCTTGACATTTGGGTTTCCACAGTTAAAAAAAAAAAAAAATTTTAAGCACTGATTCCTTATGAACAAGGTATGCAAGCAGAATGGATAGTTTAAAAAACAGCAGCAGAGTTATGTACTGTGTTGTATTTCAGGTGTTGGTTTTTCAGGTCAGGTATTTGTCTAGAACAACAATAAGCAGACTCACTGGGAGCAATCTGCTGGAAGCCAGATGGCATGGAAATAAAGTAACACACCATAGATTTGGTTGGGGGGTCAGTGGCACAGTGAGTACTATTATGGAGGGGTTTTCTTTTTCTTTTAGATGTTTCTGATCTTTTATTTCCAGTTTGGAATTGTACACAATCTCCTGATTCCGATGTATGCAATGACCCAGTAACAGGCCACATAGCACAGTACACAGTTCATTGGTGGAGGGAGACGATGCTGGAGCAATCTAAGGTACACTGGCTGGTCTAAATCGGCCCTACCTATGGTAGGACCAAGCCAACTGTTTCCTGCCATAGAGGACTCCTGGTCAGAGTCAGTAAACTAGTTAATCCAGAGGTTTGAACATGCAATATCAAACCTATAGGGTCCCATCTGTGGCAGGGGCATCGCTGGAAGGAGTGCACAGTATGGAGGCTTTCTATGATTTTTTTACAGGCCAAAGCATTCTTCTGATTGGACATTTAAATTTTTCACAGACAGAAATAACCGTCTGGAGAAAGGAAAATGTTGATAATTATACGTTGAGGTTTAGGAAGCAACACTCTACACTCTAGTTAATAGAAGCTTTCAATGCAACTACAAGCCCTTTCAAACAAACTTGGATATGGTCATATGGAAGAAAATTAACATTCATTTAAATATGAGTTCTGCCCTCTCAATGGCTGAGACACAAAAAATTATGAAAGAGAAGCATTAATGCCAACTTGATATTCTGACTTTTTTGAGCTAGTATTTGATTCTCATACTATTTCCTGAAGTAGACGGATGACACCATGAAATTGGAGACTCACAGGCTTCTGGGCCCATAAAGGCACTCTTTTACACAGTGAAGAAAGATCTGGTAGTCTGTCGTAATCAGTGCATTACTGCTATTAAAAAAAAAAAAAAAAACAACAAAACACAATGTTTCACAACAGGCATAATACTATCAAGGGAGCCATAGTCAGCATATTTTAACCATTCACAATAAGCCAAACCTGCACCTGTGAACTGCACAGCCATATTAAGTATCATATTTAAACTACTCTCAAATGCAAAAAATTAACTGGCCCTAACCTTTAGGTTATAATAATTAAATGGCACATTTTACATTGAGGATAAAAACAACTCAGTACAATAATGCTGGTTGCTTTGAAAAATGAGAAATGAGAAATAAGACTACTTCTCCAAAAAATTAAGTACTGCTGTGTAGGCCTACAGACGGCGTCAGACTCTCCTATAAATGTTCACAGCAGTTGGTCAATGTCATCACATGGTTTTGACAAACAGGATGAAAGGCAAAAATAAAATTCCCAGCAAGAACAATGGGCTTCCAGATGGTGACTTGGACGCCAAATGAAAATGTGTGTTCTCCCAGCATCCGAACTGTGCCTTTTGTTTTGTACAGATGACAAGCCACATAGAGGTGGTATTAATTAGTTTCTGGGAGGAGTCAAATGACTCAATTGTATATGGTTATATGAGGGGAGACTGTCATGTTCTACCCAGGGGTGAGTGAAAATGATGCAGGCTCAGAGAGAGTAACTAAAGGCAGCCCAGGAAATGGGGAAAAAAACAAACCTGTTTGAACGTAGTTATTTTGAAGCTCTTATTATTGTGGCAGACTTTTTTTTCTTGTTCATTTTTGTGTAATAGATTTTTTTTCTTTTTTTGATTTATGTGTCTTCCTTTTTATGGGAAATGAATTTTAAATACCGTTTTTCCACCAGTCATGGCTGAAAAGAAAAAATGCCTATTCACTATTTTGGACTTCTAAGTCTTCCTGCCACTTTCCGTGACTGTAAGGTCCTGTTACATCTTGACAGGAAGACATGTAAGCTGCCAATTAGTTACGCCAATCAATGGATTTACTCTTTGAGGTAGCGCTCCACAATTAGCTTATATCATTGAAGGGTTTATCACGTGCTGGCTTCTTATGCTTCAAGAAATTTCCTTTACCTCATTGCTGCACAATGAATAAAACAATTTCATCCATACTGTGTACTGGGAGCACTTGGCCAACAGAGTTCTCAGCTTTCCAATATAAAGAGACCAGGTTGCAATAGGACATCATGGGAAAGCAAAAACACTTGTCAAATTGTCAAAACCAAGCTATTAATGAGTTCTCATTTGAACATGGTGCATTAATTACATCTAGAGGCAATACAGCATGAATTTGAATACATATTCAAAGTCAAATTAGCCCAAGTAAATTATACTGCTAAGATGCCATTAGCCATCCTCACCTGCCATACTTAATAAATCTGTATGTGCTTGCATGCGTGTGTGCGTGCGTGTGTGCGGTAGGTGGGATCAGTCCTCTGATAACCCAGTTATCTATAGTATTAAGTCACACATACAGACTTACAGCAGGATCCCTATGTTTGTTATGTACTGTGTACTTATGTGCTACATCACAAGGACAACAAAGGCAGTCCCAATGAGAATTTAATACAATTTGTTTTGCTGATGAAAATGGAAATGAACGCAGAAGAAAAATAAATAAAATGTGCAAGGCTTAATTTCTGGGACAAAAATGTGCTGTTGCGCCCAGTTCTGCACTCCTGTGTCTGTCTTGTGGAAGTCAGTTTTCAGCTGGCGAAGGTCACAATCGGCTGTAGAAATTCAGCGGGGGGAAAAAAAAAATCTGTTTTGTGACAGTGACTATCTTGACATTTACTGTGACTGTAAAGTGCCCCTGAAGGAAGATGGATTTGTTAAACATCACACATACACATGGCCTTCTTTAAAACCCACAAATCTTAGGCCTTCAGAAAAATATGTGTTGGGAATCGCTGAAAACATTGAATGTCAAAGTAATTTTTCTTCCTCTGTAGCCAGAGGGAGAGAGTGAGGGAAGGGGGGGGGGGCAAGAGAGTGGGAGATCATACGAAAAAAGCGATCAGGAAAGAGAGAGAATGCAAGAAAGAACAAGGGCTGGGGGGGGCGGGGGGCGGGGGGGGGGGGGGGGTAGGGTTTGTCCTGTTCAGTCTACTGGCAGTCTTCCAACATCTCCAGATTTCAATTCCATTGTCTTATTCCCCGCAATATATTCCCCGTGGAAAAAAGAAAAAAGGTGCCATATATTGAAGGATGAAGAAAAAAATCTGCAAATTAGACCTGGGCCTCCACAGCTGCAGCCAAGCTATTTAGAAAGCAGTGCATCACTGGAACAGGAGCTTAAAGAAAATCAGACTAAATAAACCCATACAATATTAATGTAGTCTTCATTGAAATTTTTGTTTTTCAGGGGGAATACAGTAGCAACTGACTTTCAAACACAGTCACCACATGCATAACAACACATACCAACACATGCACATGTACTGCATGCACACATGTACACATGGTCACAGAAACACATAAACAGCCAGATAAACTGTGACAAATACAATGAGTGCTCACATGTATGACTGAATTTAATTTCCATAAGGCAGGTGCTTGTGATGAGTTTCTGGGACTGATGCAGCTTTTTGGAGACCAGAGGAAATGACTGATTAATTACAGATCAGCCAATATTGAGTTTAAGACACTGTGAAGTTTCAACTGCCAAAATGAATAACACACAAAGCTCACAGTAGACTTCCAATAAACATTACCAATGACAAATTAATGTGGAACTGCAGTCCACTTTCAAGTTGTCAGCTGCAAACAGAATAATTTGAATTGAGATATGGCATGTGCTTTGACATGCACACTATATCACCAGAAAAAAAGAAACATCAACAACTGATCAACATCAGTCAATAGCTACCACCACAGAAAAGCACACAACAACAAAAAAGAATAACTGATCCTGATGATGTGACAATGTGCTAATAATACCACATCACAAAAACACCCACCTGACAGCCTACCATGAGTTTCTCAGATCCCAGCTATGAGCCATATGTTCACCCGTCTACATTCAAAAAATAAATAAATAAATAAATTAAAAAATCCTAAATAGTCAGAAGAATAATTTCAAGGCACTAAAAGTACCTAAAAGCAGGGGCCGGTACCACAGACTTTCAGAAAAATTTAATTACAAAAGTTTTCCACATAAAATTACTAACACCTGTATGTCACGTAAAAACATTATCTGTGTGTAAGCTTTATGGATTCTTAAGCATGAGTGTTGTCTTACAACATCAGGCTTATGTCAGTCATTCTCATCTTGCCCTTGGACAGCTTTTCATAATTAAGCCACACAGATAAGTTAGCTTCATGGGGAACCCCCTGCTAATTTTTTCTTTCTTCGTTTTTATAGTTTGTTTTTATTGTGCAAACACATCATGACTCATTTATGATGATTTGCTTTCCCAAGAAATTGAGTTTCCTTGAGTCCTGTTATACTTTCTGAAACCAACAGTTACAGGAACAGTGAGCTGCTGATCGCAAAATCTTTCATCACACTCCACGGCAGCCATAGAAACCAAAGGCTGTTTACCAAATGGAAATTCAAATCACAATAAACTGGTGACTAAAGTATAAGTGGAACTGAAGATACAGTATATCTGCGTACATCGGTTTTGAGCTGTTTGAAGATTCACAGTAATTTCAGCATAACAACCAACTGCGTTTTTATAAAAACCACAAAGTAATCTTATACTTTCTGCAGAACTGCAGGTCAAGGACATGTTTTAATGTCATGTCTCGATGTTTTCTTAAACCAAAACTAATTTTTGGAAAACCTCTTTTATCTTTTATTTCTTTTACACATATGTTAATGCAAAGTTAGTTCTTCATAAACTAAATTGATGTAAAAGAAGTTAAAGGAATGATCTACAGTCTGAGGAAAAAATACATTAAGGGTGATTGTAATAAATCTGCACCTCCACCATATATCTCAGAGGTTATCATTCATATTACATGATTAAGTTAAACCAGATGTTTTACATCTCACCTCTTCTAGCCATCTGCCAGAATTCACACAGAATACAATTTATCTTCTACATTTCTCTAGGAATCAATCCATGCATGCTTAATCAGGGGAGAATTGACACAAGCAACAGTAATCATTGTGGTGTTTGTTTAATGGGGGATCATTTAAAGGTAGAATTTAATGTTTGAATCCTCTCTCACTCTGTCTGGTGCAGACCCTGTGTTTGAGGCAGCAGGCCAACTCTTGACCAAGTGCTGGCCATGTGAACTAGGGAGAGGCAAGGGGGGGGGATGCTTTCAGAAGCCTGTAGAGAAAGAAAGGCCCTTTTTCTTGTCTGGGGACTGTATCTTACACAGGAAATGAACACAAGCTTTCTGTAAAGCGTCCAGCTTCTGAATCAGCTGTTCCTCGCACCCAGTCCCAGCTTTTTCATTTTTTTTCCCCAAGTCAGTAGTTTAACTCTAAAAGACAAGGAAGAACAGGACCCTCTTTCCACACCACCTGATCCCCCCCTTCCTTTTTCACCCCTGTCTCTCTCCCAAAAGCTGTACGTAGTAACTGGGGTGCTGAAGGGGACTTCCAAAACATTGTTTTAAAAATAAGTTGTACTATCAGAGTGAAACAAATGCAAATGAAGCAGACTGGCAGCCCAAGAAAGAAAAGGAAAGAAGTTTCTCTCCTTGTATCTCAGAGCCTGGACATGGGCCAGGATTAGTAATAAAGTGCTAAGCAGAAGACAGGAAATACTGGAGAACTCGAACAATGTTATGACAATACTTATAACTTTTACAGTCCCGGCTGCACATCTGCACAGCATCAGGCGCTCGACGGGCCTGCGGAGAGGAAACCATTTTTATTCCTGGCACAGCGACTCCCACCAGATGTTATCACTTTGCCAATATCTCTCTTCAACAAACAACAAAAAATATAAATATACATTTTTCAAAAGAGGAAATGGAGTCTCTTGTTTGGAAGAAGTGGTACAATAAATTAATAAGGGGGCCATAATTGATTTAGCATGAAGGAATCTGAGATGGGACTCAGACATGGGGAGATGTTTTGCCCGCCTTTGATGTAGGGAGTCCTGCTCAACTTGTTATGCATCTATCTGTTGCTGAGCACATCCCTGAGCTTGACTGACACCTATCTTTTTGCTTTTGTTACTTCATTAGACTGTTATAATGTCTTTTTTTTTTGTCTGGATGTGCAAATTCCTCTCTGAAAGGTCTCATTTCATTGAAAATGCTACTGCTTGTATTCTTACCAGAACAAGGAAATTTGACCTTATCAGTATAGTGTTGGCTTCTCTCCACTGACTACCAGTTATATTCTGGATAGATTATAAGATACTTCTCCTTACATTTAAAGCTTTACAGTGCATGCTCTTGCCCCTGTGTATCTGAATGATGTCCTCCTAAAATACCACATGAACGTGCCGCTCACAAGAAGCAGGCCTCCTTATTATTCGCAGAGTAGCTAAAAGTGTCATAGGTGGTAGAGCCTTTTCCTATCATGCTTTTCTTATGGAGAATTTTGCAATGTTCATTGCAATGTGGTCACTGGATCACGCATGATATATCTCTGTGTTAATACAGGCCAGTGGTGGTCTGGTGGTGACTGTCTCAAGGCTGCCCTCATGTTCCTCTAGCTATGCTGTCATACATTTATTCTACTGGGGTTTTCGTTATTGCACACAGACACCTCTATCTCTCCTGCTTGGCTCACCGATATTCTGAGGCCTGAACCCTCCTCCAGATGCAATTGGTACAGCTCCAGCACCAGGCCTGTCCCCTGCCTGACAGTACCACCCGCTGGCCTTCCAACTCGTCTCTCATCATGAATAGAGTCATCCTTGCCCGGCTTCAATTACATGTTGTAATTGACATCTATGTACTCTCATTTTTCTGTTTATTATACACGTATTTTTATCAGCCTTTTTCAATTAACCGGTGTGAGCCAGTGGCAGATGGGATCCCCCCTCCGAGTCAGGGCGTCTTCCTATTATGAGCCTGGGAGTTTTTGCCACTGTTGCCCTAAGATTGTTCTTGTGGGGTTCAGGCCTGGATCTATGCTTTGTGACAATGCATTTTGAAAGAAAGAACTTAATTGAATTTAAATTAATTAACTGTCTGTAAAATCACAGTCATCTGAAAGGTAACAATGTACAGGGCTTTTTTGTTTTCTTTAAGTAAATGTTACCTATGTCTAGTTGATTGCTCCTGTTCAGTATAAGTGTAGCTCATCACCTTATTAAAATAAGAAAAATTCTGACAGGTCCTTTCCATTTCATACTGTCACTACCACTGTTCCCAAATAGCACAATGGTCAGGGAAGGAAGATGACGCATTGATATGAAAAACATAGGCCTCTTTTACAACAACAGAATCACAGCTCAACTGAACAACAGGTGGGTAAGCCTACATCTTGTCAAAAATGCCCTGGTTTTTCACGACTTGGCACATTTCATGTTGTCATACATTTCTTTTGGCAAGTCAATTAGGGCATTTACTTTGTTCACATCAGAGGTAATTTTAAAACAATTGATTAGAGACAGATTTATTTCAGCTTTAATTCACTATATCAGAATTCCAGTGGGTCAAAAGTTTACATACACCAAGTTGACTGTCTCTTTAAACAGAAATTGATGTAATGACTTTTTAGAAGATTCTGATTGGCCAATTGTCATAATTAGGAGTTACAGTGGGCACTGGTTTCAGTTGCCTCTGCAGCAGCAGTTCTGCTGGCCAGAAGGAAATACATGCGGGGTTCTGACAGTAGGGGGCAGCCATTCAAATATTTTTATGGATCTGGTAACTCTCTTTTTTAAAAATTATTACAACAGTTTGCAAAATAAAACTTGTAAGACCCTAATAGGGACGTCAAACCCGTTTTGGTGATTTTTCACCATCCCAACTGTTAAGCGGCAACATCATGTTGTTGTGGGTGTTTTGCTGAAAAAGGGACTGGTGCACTTCAGAAAATAGATGGCATCATGAGGAAGGAGGATTATCTAGAAATACTGAAGCAACACCTCAAGAAATCAGGACAATGATCCTAAGCATACCTCCAAAGTTGTAATAAAATGGCTCAAAGACAACAAAGTGAAAGTATTGGAGTGGCCATCATAAAGCCCTGACCTGAATCCCATAGAACGTTTGTGGACTGAACTGAAAAAGTGTGTCCGAGCAAGGAGGCTTACAAGCCTGACTGAGTTACACCAGTTCTGTCAGGAGGAATGGGCAAAAATTCTGGTAAAGTATTGTGAGAAGCTTGTGGAAGGCTACCCCAAGCGTTTGATTCAAGTTAAGCAATTAAAAGGCAATGCCACCAAATACTAACAAAGTGTATGTAAACTTTTGACCCACTGAAAATCTGATATAGTATAGGTTTTGCGGTTTCCTGTCTGTGGTTGAAAGAGCGAGGAGTTCGATAAACTTTGTTACAGGCTTATATTGTGCTTTCAAGTGTGTATCGACACTATTTTGGGATTTTGTATTTAAACAAAACCTAAGTAAGCATCATAAGCACCTTACTACTTTCTCCGGATTACTCGCCAAAGTAAATTGTAAACCAAACGACGCGAACAACTGAAGAAAATACGGTAAGAGCGCATCATGACTTCCATTCCCTGCATTGTTTGCTGCATGGTTAGTCTTAGCTCTGCTGCTAATTTTACTAGTAATGGTACCTGTTCTAAGTGTCTGCTTAATTTAGAATTGGCACAGAAAATAACTGAGTTAGAGACGCGCATCCGGACTTTGTATCAGATCCAGGAGAGTGAGACTTTCTTAGACTCCCTTTTACCCGAGCCGGATGCTAGTTTAGATGCGAGTGTTTCTCCGCCGCCAGTGTCCTCGCTGCAGGACAATTTTATCACGGTACCAAAGAAACATAGTTGCCGGCCCAGGGCCGCCGAGCACCACCCAACTCGCGTTTCCAACAGATATTCCCCACTCAGTAACACACCTACTGAGAAAGCCCTGATCATAGGGGATAGTATTTTGAGAAACGTGAGATTAGAGACACCAGGGACCATAGTACAGTGTATTCCTGGGGCCAGAGCCACCGACATTGAGGCAAATTTAAAAGTGCTGGCTAAAAGTAAACGTAAATACTCTAGGATTGTTATCCACGTCGGCACAAACGACATCCGATTGAGGCAATCGGAGGTAACCAAAAGTAATTTTATATCGGTGTGTGCAGTGGCAAAAAAGATGTGTCGGGAAGTAATTTGCTCTGGCCCGCTTCCAGCTCGTAGGAGCGATGAGGTCTACAGTAGGCTATCTTCGCTAAATCTCTGGCTGTCGGAGTGGTGCTCATCTAGTGACATAGGCTTTATTAACAATTGGCCTGATTTCTGGGGAAGGCCTGGCCTATTGAAGAGAGACGGACTCCACCCGAGCTGGAGAGGTTCTCGTGTCCTATCCAACAACATAGCTGCTAGTCTTAATAAGGCCAGATCCTGACACTCCATCAGGGCACCGGCCAGGCCGCAGGCTTCTAACCTTATGTTTTTGCCTGCTCGTTTCTTTATACCTGTGTCCCAGACTTATGGCCCCACGCCTCTGTCTGCAAGGTGCGTTTCAGAGTTAGTTCATAGAAATAGTATTTCAAAAGCCCCTTTAATTAATACTCTTAAACTAGAATCTGATATCTGTTATATTGAGACTGTGTCTGTTCCACGCATCTATGCCAAACATAAAGCTAACCGTGGAATTGATGAGGATAACTTAATTGTCATTAAAACACGGCACGCTGCTATTATTCATAGTGAACCATCCTTAAAAATTGGACTATTAAATGTTAGATCACTCACTCCAAAAGCAGATCTTGTCAACGAATTGATAATAGACCATAATCTGAGTGTACTATGTCTGACTGAAACTTGGCTAAGACCTGATGAATATGTTGCGATTAATGAAGCGTCTCCTGTGGGTTTCATAGGTACTCAGGTGTCACGTCCATCAGGGAGAGGGGGAGGCGTTGCAGTTATTTACCAGTCCTTATTGAGTCTAGCGCCTAAGCATGGCTATATGTTCTCCTCTTTTGAAGCTCTTATTACAAATTGTGTACAGCCCGATCTAGCTAATGAAAGTGCTAGCCGGCAGTCCTTTTTTCTTGTGTCTGTTTACAGGCCACCTGGGCCTTATTCTGATTTCTTAAGGGAATTCGCTGAGTTTTTATCACACCTTGCAATTTCAGCAGATAAGGTCATAATTGTTGGTGACTTCAACATACATGTGGATAAAAATGGTGACCCCCTAGGAACAGCTTTTGCCTCTATTATTGATTCCATTGGTTTTGTCCAGAATGTTTGTGAGCCTACTCACTACCGTGGCCATACCTTAGACTTAGTTCTGTCACATGGTATTAGTGTGGTAAATCTTACCATCGCACCTCATAACCCTATACTGTCAGATCATTTCCTTATTACGTTCAATATTAAGGCATCAAATCCTCCTGTATCACAGCCTAGATATTACTACAGCCGCTCAATAAACCCTGAGGTTATTCCAAAGTTTTTAAATATGCTTCCGGAGTCATTCCTCTCCATAGAAGAAAAGACTGATGAAAATGCTGATGAAGCCGATCTGGACCAATTGACCAACCAGCTAACCTTTACCCTCAGGAACACTCTTGATGCCGTTGCCCCCCTTAAAAGAAGAAACCCTAGTCAGAAAAAGCACACTCCGTGGTATAACGATACCACCCGGGCCCTGAAGCAGTCTACTAGAAAATTAGAGCGAAAATGGCGATCAACAAGCTAGAAGTATTTCATCTTGCATGGAAAAACAGCTTTCTTCAGTATAAGCAAGCTCTTGCTTCTGCTAGATCTGCCTTTTTCTCAAAACTTATTGAACAAAATAGACATAACCCAAAATTCCTATTTAGCACTGTGGATAAATTAACTAAAAAACAATCATCAGAGTTTTCATCTTATCCTTCCAACCTTAGCAGCAATGCCTTCATGAACTTCTTCGATCAGAAAATTGAGGCTATTAGAGACCAGATTTCCAAACTGTCTCCATCATGCACTATTCCTGTTCTTGCTAATAAACAGCCCCGCACCTGGTTACAACAGGAAGATTTACAGACAGCAGTACTGAGCTGTTTTATGCCCATTAGCATGATTGAGTTATCCGAATTAGTTATGTCTTCAAAACCGACGACTTGTGTACTCGATCCTATTCCTTCAAACTGGATTAAAGAACTATTTCCAGTACTAGGCCAGCATATCCTAAAAATCGTTAATACATCCCTAGTCACAGGATACGTACCTGAGTCACTAAAAGTGGCAGTCATTAAGCCATTATTGAAGAAACCAAACTTAGAACCCGATAAATTGGAAAATTATAGACCTATTTCAAACCTTCCATTTCTTTCAAAATTATTGGAGAAAATTGTTGCTAAGCAACTAAGTGCATACCTTAGCTCTAACGGTATCCATGAGGTATTCCAATCTGGGTTTAGACCCCACCACAGCACAGAAACCGCACTTATCAAGGTTACAAATGATTTACTACTGTCAGCCGACCGTAACTCTGTGTCGGTTCTTGTGCTCCTCGACCTGAGTGCAGCTTTTGATACAATTGACCATGGAATACTCCTGGACAGACTCCAGGCCTGTGTTGGACTTCATGGACAGGCACTTGCATGGTTTGGTTCATACCTCTGTGACAGGAAACAGTTTGTCAAATTAAAAGAAGATGAGTCCAGCTCCTCAATAATGAAATACGGTATTCCACAAGGATCAGTACTAGGACCAGTACTCTTCTCGCTATATATGCTACCACTTGGCAATATTATCCGGGGACATGGCGTAGAGTTCCACTGTTATGCGGACGATACCCAGATTTATATTTCAATGAAACCTGGCGAAGCACTGCCGCTTTCACGGTTAGAGGCCTGTATTGTAGATATCAAGGTTTGGATGCTTTCAAATTTTCTGCTCCTAAATTCAGACAAGACTGAAATGTTGGTTTTAGGTCCCAAAATATTAAGGGAGAAATTGTCTACTCTCACCTTAAACTGTGATGGTTGTTGGCTGAACCTAATATGGTCGTTAAAGACCTTGGTGTCACCATTGATCCTGATCTATCTTTTGACACCCATATAAAAAACACATCCAGAATTGCCTTCTTTCAGCTGCGCAACATAGCTAAAATTAGACATTTCCTGTCAGTCGAGGATGCTGAAAAATTGATCCATGCATTTGTTACGTCTAGGTTAGACTACTGTAACGCCCTGCTTTCTGGCTGCCCTAATAACTCGTTAAAGAGTCTCCAGCTTGTGCAGAATGCAGCTGCTCGTATCCTGAGCAGAACTAAGAAGTATGAGCACATTACACCAGTACTAGCGTCGCTTCACTGGCTACCCATTAAGTATAGGATAGACTTCAAGGTTTTGCTCCTGACTTTTAAAGCTCTGCATGGACGTGCACCTGTGTACATATCGAACCTGCTCCTACCTTATAAGCCCACAAGGTCACTCCGATCTCAAGACGCAGGCTACTTGGTAGTCCCAAGAATTTCCAAGAACCTAAAAGGTGGTAGGGCTTTCTCCTACAGGGCCCCACTACTGTGGAACCAGCTTCCATTATTTATAAAGGAGTCAGACACAGTCTCAATATTTAAATCTAGATTAAAAACGCACCTCTATGCTCAAGCTTACAATCAGTTATAGTCTGGAGACAGGGTGCGAGAAGCCTGTAGTCATAGAGCTTTCTAGGTGGCAATCCTTTCCTTACTGTCACCTGTCAATCAGCTGTGACCCGACTTTACATGGGCTGGCTCTTGATAGGCGGGTATGGTTGTCTACCCCTCATGACTGCATGGGCTCTCCATCCCTGTCCTAGTAGATATGCAGCCATATTCTACTCCTGGCGGCGTCCCACAATACATAGCACTGGCACTTACTCACTGTCTGGTATATTGCAAATCCCTTAACTGCTGTTTCCACCCTCTTCCCCACGCTGCCGGCGGGGCTCTTGCCCCAACCCTCGAGAGTGCTTCGAGAGTCGTCTGGTCTCCCCCACCTCTGCGGTCCAGCCCCTCCTTCGTCATTGCCTCCACCCTGCCCACATCTGCCGCCACCTGCTGTTCCCCATCACCGCCACCTGGCCCCACCCATCATCTGAGCCACATCACTTATCATATCTTCTGCATAAACTGGCTGACATGCTGGTCACCAGTCGGCACCCTGAGCCGACCAGAGGAGGATGGGTTTCCCCCTTGAGCCTGGTTCCTTCCAAGGTTTCTCCCCATCTGCCACAGGGAGTTTTTCCTTGCCACTGTTGCCTTAGGCTTGCTCCTGTGGGGGTTTAGGCTAGGGCTGTCTGTAAAGCGTATTGTGACAACTGTTGTAAAATACGCTATATAAATAAAATTTGATTGATTGATTGATTGATATAGTACATAAAAGCTGAAATAAATCTGTCTCTTAGCTATTATTTTGAAATGACCTCTTATGGAAATAAAGTAGATACTCTAATTAACACAGGAAATGTATGGTAACATGAAATGTGTGGATTTAGCCTAGGTGTATGTAAACTTTTGGCCTCAACTGTACTTAGACAGGCAAGTAGAAACTAAACGTTATTAGAGATAATTATTTCCAGGATATGAAAGCAAAATTGTAGCATTGTTTTCAGCTCACAAAAAAATAAAAACCAACCTCGGGTTTCTGCAATAATGAGCTTTATTAGCAATGCATGCCTAATTGTGGTCGACACAGCAACACTGTTGAAGAAATCTTTTGTTTGGCCTTTAAAGCCATTATACCCTATGCCAGAGTAGTTTTCATTCTAATCCCCACTTTAATTAATAATAATACATTTAATAGCATTTTTATTTTAAATTTCATCATTAAATAGTGATCAGGCCTAGATTCACTAGGGATTACAGTCAATTCTAGTTGAACAGCCTCTTGATTGATTGTCAATATGTGTGTTCCTTTTTAAACTGACATCAAAAAACTAATTTAATTTATGGAACATGAAAAAAAGGCTCTCATATCCCAGAAGTATCCCTCATGACAGCAGTGCATTCTAGGCTATGCAGCTTTTACACCCTAGACACACTTGTCCTGTTTTTCCCCACATCAATAGTGCAGGGCAACAGGACAGGGCAATCACAGTCCCATAAATAAACTTGCTATCCTGGAAAGTTCACTAAATATCCTCACCATTAGGTACCAGGGCAATGAAGAATTCTAAAGCAGAGAATTTAAATTGAAAATGTTCTCTTCATAAATTTAGCAGATTGGCAAGAGGGTTGTGTTGGGGGGGGAAGTAGAAAAGAACTGAATGAAACGCTGAAGCCAATTTATAATGCAGGGACACCCAGACTGACATGCCAAAACACAGGAATTCCAACATTTACCTATGACATATGTGAAAGTGTAAGAGGAGAGAGGCACACAGCAGGACAGCAGCCTGAAGTATGTCAGAGTAAAACAGAGCCAAGAGCATTCACATACTCCATGCTCACCACCTGTTTGCAAACACTTGATTATGCCTAAGTGGAGGGAAAGTAAAATCGAGCCAGCAATATTCAAATATTGAGCGTTTGTACCCCATTATGGCTTATATTATGCATACACAAAAAAAGGTAAAACTCCCAACAGTAGTCACAGTCTCCATGCTTACTATCTGTTCTTGATTACACTTGATTATATGAAAATAAGGGGGAAATTAGAAAGGCAGCATGCATGTTCAAACACAACTCTATGGCATTTTATTCTGAAAAGGGCATTTATTCATGTAGCACGCATCCAATTGTGATCCAAGCAGCAATTTTAAATGTAATTTGCAAATTGGGGCAGGGTAATTTATTTTAAATAATCATATAAATACATACACACACACACACTGTATAGTGCTTTTTACAGAAAATTGTCATAGAGACGCTTTACTGAGAAGCATAAAAAGAGCACAAGCCAGGCCTGAACCACGAAAATGGCAAGCACATGAGGAAATTTTATATAAGCATTAAAAAGTCATCAAAGATGGTAGCCTCGCCCCATTGAAAAAGTGTCGCCATTTTATGAAATGGCACTCAATAGATAAATTTACTGTAGAGCAAGTGTTTCATTAAGAGAAAGCAGATGAGTCTTAGAAGAATGTCAGTCAAAATCACAGGCAGAAATGAAATCCAAAATGAGGACAAAGAAAACGTGAACACATTTCCCTGATTGGAACCAATAAGCACCAAAAAAATTATTTTGATCATCATTCCCATACATCAGTGTTGTTCCTGGAAATCTACTGTCCTGTAGGTTTTCACTCTAACCCTAACAAAGCACACCTCATTCAACAGCTAGAGTTGTTCAGCTGCTAATTAGTAAGAGTCAGATGTGCCAAATTAGGGTTCATATGAAAACCAACAGGAAGATAGATCTCCAGGAACAGGGTTGGTTTCTGCCATACATGTTTCCATTAAATCTAGAATGGGGGAATGAGATGAAGATGAGTACTACTAAATTTTTCATCCTTGCATTGGTAGAATTAATTTCTGCAGAGTTGTTCAAAAATCCAGAACAACTGACTTTGAGAGAGGGGTGACTTCCTTCCAGGGTTGCAGATGATTGATGATGCTCTTCCTCCCAATTTTATCTAGCGCTCAATAATGCCATTGAGTTCCACAGCTGACTTACAGTAGCAGCTTGCTTCTTTTCAAAGTACAAGCTTCTGCTGTTCACAAGATTGAGCTAACAAGAGATGCTGTATGTTGCACAACAGTGATTTTTCTGTTTTTGGTATCAACAGTTACTGTAATATATATATATATATATATATATATATATATATATATATAAAACTGAATGTAAAATAAATGGCAAATAATTCAGGATTACACCACATAATTTTTAAAAATATGACAAAATGCAAGGAACGTGTAATCTTCAAAGCAAGAAAAGTGGTGTGCTTTGTGAGTTTGTATAGACTGTCTCGCACTAATGCTACAATAATACAGCACACTGATATATACTTTCTCCAATATCAGTTTCTGGTGTGTTAAAAAATACTCTGCACATAATATTCTGCACATGGGGCATCTTGGTGTGAGGGACAGTCTTTTAACTGTCCCTCACACCAAGATGCCCCATGTGCAGAAGGCAAGGGGCAGCTAACAACAGGGACAGCTTTGTGCATGGGCAGAGTGGTTAGAGCCTGATCGTCTGGACGCTGATGTGATCTGTATGCAGCTGTCTCCAGAGCACGTGCTGCAGCACACAACCACTTTGGGTGATGCTGTACAGCTGCTCAAAAACGATACAAACTCTTGCCGACTTGCAACACTATTCTGCAGCTGTCCGCAAATAAATCAAAGAATCTGTGATTGCTGACAGAAACTCACCTGTAAAGGATAATATAATATAATATAATATAATATAATATAATATAATATAATATAATATAATATAATATAATATAATATAATATAATATAATATAATATAATATAATATAAAGACATAAGCAAACATAATTTCAATGGAAATAAACAGAAGTGAATATAATGTAAAAAGTGGTTAAAATAAATACTGGAAGAAAATGTGCCCATGTGTGGCCTGTGTGTTCTGTCATAGGAAAGGCACTACAGCATGTGCATCAGAAAGCTCCTGAAAACAGAAGGGAAATAGAGCTCCCCTCCCTTAGCGTATGTTTTGACAGACACCAACAAAAGGAAATGTGTAAGCCCATTTGCTTCCACCGATCTGCCGGGTAGACATTTGCCTTAACTGCCCCGCAGGCACCGGAGCTACAGACTGCTACAGAAAACGAGAATGAAAAGAAAAAAAAAAAAAAAATAGAGTATTCATTCCAAATTTAGGAGCCCAGGCATTTTCAGACCACGTGTGGATACATGCATCACTCTTGCTGATAAAGAGTGGCCTTTCACACTGAAGCATTTAAGCCAGCTGGAATGTGATAAGCAATGATAAAAAATGTTGAAACATGTTTTCCTTTTGTTTAAATCTGCTGATTTTTTTGTAATATAACACTGGGTACAGGGATCTGCCTTATAGCTTTATTCAAAACACATGTTCAAAGGTCTGCCTTCAAGGGAGACTTTATCATTCCATCAATCTGGAGACATTAACTGACCCTTTTTTTGGTGGAGGTAGTGCTCATACGGCATACACACATAAACATACGTCGTCGGATCTCTCCTCTAGGCATTTCTTA
The DNA here is from genome assembly GCF_018555375.3 of Anguilla rostrata. Taxonomy (NCBI): domain Eukaryota; kingdom Metazoa; phylum Chordata; class Actinopteri; order Anguilliformes; family Anguillidae; genus Anguilla; species Anguilla rostrata. The sequence goes on along the minus strand of NC_057940.1, from coordinate 45,268,975 downwards.
TTAAATTAAGGTAAGTGTACGCGCATTGCATAATACATTATGCTTCTAAAGGCAAAATTCATGGAACAAGTAATAGAGAAGTTCCAATTTAGTCTTCTTATATTGGATACTAGCACACATATTTTTGACAAAGCTAGCCACTTCAAGAAATCAAATATTTAAATCTAGGGAGACTTTTCAGAGACTTTACTAAAGATTTTCCCCTGAATAACATGCATTGATTTACAGCATAAACATTTGAAAAAACACATTTAACACACTTATAATAATAGAAATATATCATCAATAAAGAAAAATCATCGCAGCATTCAACCGCGGTGTTTCATCCTGCATTCATGTAGCAGCACAGCCTGCTTAAACATGAAGGCAACAATTTTCTCAGCTCTAGGCTACAGAAATTCTTTTCTATTTTTGCATTAAATTATTTATCAATTCACTTGCCCTTTGGAATGTGCAGGGATATACGGTCTTAAACAGTCCTGCTGCTGATGGGCTTACAAACAGCATGCTGTGGTCACTGGAAGCTCTAAACTATGATGATGAAAACCTACTTTAACACACAAAAACACATATTTTGTATGGAGCAGTGTATTTCACACCCAGAAAAATCAATAATTTCCTTCTGGAATCTACTGGCAAGACAAAATGTCAACTCAAACAACTTAATCATATATGGTATTAAAACAGCACTTCTTTTGCCCCCTTCCTGAGTTTTCACATTGATTTATTACTTAAGGAAAATGTGACTATGAATATGAAACAGGCCATTATGGATACTGGACCCATTCACTTCCCAGACTGTGAATCAATTCAGTGGGATTATAGATTTTCAAAACTCATTTTCATATGCCCTAACTGACTTGGCCAATTCTGATTAGAGAACAAATAAGCGGCCAGAGATAGATAAACACCCAGATTATGTAAAATGGAATGGTTAAATGCTCAGGAAGGAGGTTGTCTGGATGACTGAGAAGCAGAAATGATGATTACAATAAAACCAAAAAGAATAAAATACTTTGTTAATGTGCAAGAATAAAATGAAGGAAAATCAATTTACATCTTCTGCCATTTAGAAGACAGGCACAGTCACAGAGACGGATGTGCCACAAGTTTTTTCCCATAGGAGCTACTACGTACATATAACTGGTAAACATTATGTAAACTGCAGTTTACTAATTCTGAAATATTATTTTAAGATGGGGGTGGGTGTTGATGCATGTGTGCGTATGTGAGTGTGTGTGTGTGTGTGCACATACCATCTCTTGTGCAACAAGGACTTTTTTCAATCAAATCAGTTTGTTTTTTGATGGAGGGCAGACAGACACAGTGAAATCATTGTTCTCTGGTAACCATCATCCTTGCTCTGTGAGCACAGTCTTTTCATCTCCCTCCATTAATAAATTCCCATGCAGACTTAGCATGTTCCCAGTCTAATTGGACACAGGTAAACAAGCGTAGGGCAGTGAGCAGAAAAGCACCATCTGTACACAATGAACACATCTTCAACTTTCACTCCGCCATTACCACTGCCGACCACAGTGATATTGCACCATGCTGTCTAGCAATCCAGCCTGTTGCCATGGAGTCAGGAAAGAGCTGGAGCCAGCCTTGAAGGCAGCCATTATTAGTTTGCCCTCCTCTGGAATCTTCTAACTTCGTATAAGAGTATTCACATATTCTACTGCACTCACAAGAAAAAATGTGGTGGAAGGGGGGGGGGGGGGGGGAGGCACAGAACAAATGGCCTTCGAATATGACCACTTCCGTTTTACCCAGAGTGGGACACACCTTTGTTCTGGGCACAGAAAGGAACACAAACAGGAATGAAGCTTCAGGGCTCGGGGGAACAGTGTCAGGTGGGCTGTTTGTGTCACTGAGGGAAGTCTGATGCTGCAGATTACTGAGGCACAGTGCCTGAAGACTTAGAAACAAAAAGGATTCAGGAACTGATTTTATTATTGATCAATCCTGTTACGTGGCAATTGCCCCTGCATGATAAAAATGCATGATCGCTGATTTATGCTGATGGTGGACTGGGACAAGTGTCTAAAAGAACCATCAAAGTGGTATTATTTGTAAGGAGATGCATGTACAGTAGCCTCATCAAATTATGACCCAATAGAAGTTTGGCTCAAATAGTTTTGAACCACAAATTCGACCTGCCAAATGATGACTCACCTACCTGAGGGGGACTGAAGGCACCTCATTAGAATTAATGAAACCCATTTCCCATAATTTCAGGCTAAATAATGCCTCTTCCTCTCTCTCTAAATGAGACTAAATTAATACAGTTGGCAGCTCTATGATCATGGCCAACTCCCTCAATCATCTCTGCGGCCATGCTACACACGTGTCTTAATTAAAATTATTAGCACTTTTTGTTTTAAGGATTCTTTCAGTCAAGGTATAATTACAGCCATTTAGCTACAGCACACATCACACATTATGCCAAGCCTACGGCAAATCAGGCAAGACTTGGTCATCATTTATAATTCATACATTTCTGTTGTCATAAATTCTGTCATTCATTCAATTTGACCAAAAGAATTAGCTTACAATGTGCCTCTCTGCTTGAACTTAACACATGTTTATGCATGGAACAGGGGGGCTCATTCAGGATATTATGCATGGATGTGAATCTTGAATGTGACCTGTGTTACAGTCATGTGCCCATGTTTAAAAAAAATAATGCATGGGTATTGATGAAGGGTTCATAAGCATAAATCACTTTTGAAGGAATTCACTATGTAACATTTTTTGATTAAGACAATGTAATGAGCTCATAATAGTAACTAGTAAATGTTACTATTAAAGCACTTGGGCACTTCTGTTCATCTTAATGCCCAGTAGGCTATTATTTGATAGCATTTCGTAACTGTTGAAATTGATTACAATCAATCATTCTTGCATAATTGATGGCTTTCTTAACTGATAAACTATATTGGTATGCAATTATGTCAATTTGTCAAATGTTGTTGCAGTTCCTCACGTACATCTCCTAATGCACTTATAATTTTAATCACGGCATCCACAGAAGCAATCCCTGAAGAAGGCAAATACAGCCAAAATGTTTTATTCTGCCACATAAAATATGAAAGCAAGAGTGTGTGCAAGAGAATTCACAGAAACTAAAAAACAAAGCGAAAGTGAAGTGAGAGTGAAAAAGTACAGGTTTTAAACTGATATGTCTGTTTCACCCCGTTTAGTACAAAAGCACATGCAAAGCATGTTTATGCGACAGTATGTCTGCCACCATGCGTGAGATTACTGAAATGACCACAGAAAATATGGCAGTTTGCTATTTCAGACCGTGAATGAACCCATCCATCCATAAGCAACCCCAACACGCTCCAGAGAAATGCTATTGGGGTGTTAACAGCTTGGAATTTGGGGAAATGGACGATGTGTGTGTGTGTGTGTGTGTGTGTGGGTGGGTGCATGGGTGTGAAGGGGTTGGGGACATGAAAACAGTAGCATCTCTAATCAGTACTAGTTACTCATCAGGAGGTGGTGAACAAGCACTCTAAATAAAGTGACAATGACGTGGCATCTGTATAAATTCAGCTCCTCTGCAAGCTCAAGGCTAAGCGCCTTTTTTGCTGTATTCATCCGATCATGAGATCTTTCCCACATGTTCAGAGCCCTCCGTAATGTTTACTTTCGCACAGATTTCCTGCTTGGAACTAAAGCATCATGTGGACTATGCATTTGATCCCCGTTTCAGGGTATGTTTAGAAAATGTACTAAATAAGTACTGAGTGAAGGACCAGGGAAATGGAATGCCCTTTGTGCTACATAATTACTTCAGAATTAATGGTACTGCTATTCTGCATTCTGAAATATAATATTCCAGTGAATGTATTGAAATTGCTCATTCCTCCAATGGCATGCTATCCCTGCAGCACCAGCTGTTAATAGGTCTCCGGAATAGTTTTTTTCTCCCCCAATGAAATGCTCCTAAATAAAAGCAGCCTGGCAGGCCACCAGGCCTGATCCCTCCCCGGCTGGAACAATGAAGTTAAAAATAAGGCCTCCTCTGGCTGAGACAAGCCCTATTTCTCGCTGCTTATTTTTTCCTGCTGGATTACCATGAGTCCATTAACTCAAAATCCTAACACACATCTGCCCCCTCAATTTCCCAGTCCCTCTCTAAACTTTGAGACACAAACACTACACCACACAGCCAGCTGGAGGAGCTAATGGTGGCTCTTTTCATTCACTGAGCAATATTTCCAAAATCCAGCACTCTGACTGACTTCTCTTAACACAACTGAAGTAAATTAATAAAAAGAAAGTATATCAGAAGTATGTAGGTATTTTGACAGTGACAAAATTTTTGTTGTTTTGGCTCTCTTTTGTTGTTTTTGGTTCTCCAGCACATTGTTCTTTTGTATACTCTGCATTGGATTTGAAATTAAACAATGAATACAGGGCTAAAGTGCAGACTGTCAGACTGTTAGGGTATTTACATCCATATTGGGTCATCCCTGTAGAAATTCAATAAATAAATAGCCCTTTTTTATACACAGTCCAGCCCTATTTTCAGTGACCAAAAGTAGTTGGACAGTTGGCTGCAAGGCTGTTTCTGTGTGTTGTTGCATCATTAGTTCATGCACAAAAAAAATTAACAAAATGTCTAGAGTTGATTCTAGGTGTGGCATTACATTTGAAGTCTGTTGCTGTTGTCTCTCAACATGAGGACCAAAGAAGTGTCAGTGTCAATGCCAGTAAAGCAGGCCATTATGAGGCTGAAAAATCAGAATAAATTGAACAGAGACAACAAAAACAGTGGTTTGTTAAAATCATCTGTTTGATGCCTTGTTAAGAAGCAAGAACGCCACTGGTGAGCTCCTGCAAAAAAAACCTGGTAGACCACGGAAGACCACTGCAGTGGATGACAGAAGAATACTATCAACTGCAAAGAAAAAACCCCTTTTCAACCCTCAAACAGATCAAGAACACTACCCAGGATGTAGGCATAGATGAGTCAAAGACAGCCATAAAGAGAAGACTACACCAGCTAACTGTAGAGTTCTGGAACAAGGACTTATACATGAGTAATAACGTGTAAAAACCTTTACGAAAGTCTTGGAGAGAGGAAGGTGTGGAGAAAGAAAGGAAATGCACATGATCCAAAGCACCCCCCCCCCATGGTGGAGGTAGTGTTATGGCTTGGGCCTGTGTAGCTGCTACTGGAACTGGATTACTCTTTACAAACCTTCTCACAAAAGGAGTAAAGATACCTAAAATGTAATGCATCATAAACCAGGAGCAGGTATTTTCCAAAGAAATCATCACCTCACTCAAAAAAGCATTGGTTCAATCACTCTACAGGCCTCGTATACAATGTGTAAATCCAATGTGAAAGCTCCGTCTGTCGCGTGACATCAGAGTAAGCCCCCATCGCCTTCTTAATGAAAACTTTTCCAGCGAACCATGGCTCTAGTACATAGAGACCAGGCACATGGGGGGGGGGGGGGGGGGGCTGGAGCAAAGACCTGTGTTGTGGGAGGCACGACTGTTCACCCTTGACAGGACATAAGGTGGGTTAAGAAAGTGCCACGGGTCACTGCCCCTCTTCTGACAGGAAGTGGCGACATTTTAACAGTGGACCATTTCTGGACACAATAGGTTTTTGCCCACGGAGCTGCAACTGATTGCACTTCACATGCAATAAAAATAAGCTAGCAGACATAGCAACCTCCCACTAATGCAGCATTAAATACAGTGTCAGTTTTAAGCAATAAATGAATGATTTTGTTCTTTTTGTTTCCTAAATGACATACTGCATGTGGTGCTGGTTTAAATAAAATATACTCCCTTCTTCTCCCTGAAGAAAATCTGTCCAGAAGACATAGGCAAATGATCATGCCAAATGCTCAACACAAACTAAATAAAAAGCTGCTCTCCATTCACAATTAGGAAGATAAACAATGCAGCACAGTGACACGTAGAATACAAACATAAAAAAAACAGACTCTGAATGGGAGGAATACTACCAACTGGAATCAAGTAAGTTGAGTCGGCAGTGGGACTTCTTTGCGGTAGTTCTGACCTTCGAGCCAAGCTTTGCTAATAATGGGAAAGAGCAACATCTGTTGCGATTAATAACCTGTTTGTAAAAACATACATGTCCCTAATGAGGCTTTAATAAAATGAAAATTAACACCATGTTTACAGCCTTTACACTGTCCAAGTCAGCGTGATGGCATGAAAGAATGCAGAGAAATATGTGCACAGTTGTTTAAGAATGGCTTTTACAAGTTTCCCAGAACTTCTGCGGAGGCCTACGCAGTGCCTGCACCCTCTGTCACACACTGACCTTGTGAGCACACAATATTTGCTGAGAGTGAACAATGGAGCTCCACATATTATCACGTGTGCTTTTGATAAACCCAAGGAGGGCTTAGGAGGTGGGTGGAGGGGGTGGGGGGGTGTCAACCACAGTCAATACCTAGCAGTGATTTAAACTTTTTTAGTTTCTTTGTTTTTCGTTTCAAGTGAATGGAGCGCAAGCGTTAATAAAATAATGATGCTGCAGAGGCATTTTCCCTATGGATTAAGAGGACAATTCCAACAGGTTAAAAGTAAGTCACTATATTTCACTCAGATATGATCAGACAATCTGTTTCACGTACACGCATTAATGAAATAAGCCTTTATAGTTCAACCGTATCCTCAGTCGAGATTTGGTCGATATGATTCAGGCATCACCTGTTGATAAATTCAGAAACAACAAAACACATTTTCCAATTTATCTGCAGAACAGCATTATAGATGACACACACACTGGTGCATGAGGTCTCTGCACTGAAACAAAAAGTTTCCCTTCTTGTTGGCAAAGTCCTTGCCTTTTTAGAAGTAGGTTGAAATAAAATGAACAAGGAGAATATTCTGCATACTGCTTGAACACAGTACAGAAAACAACTGGAAAAATCTAATAAAAAGTGTCAAACTGAATTCATAATCTGAAAGATTCCCATGGGGAGAAGCTGTCGCTTTTGAGCAAGCCCAAGCTAAAAAGGAGAATCCTGTGTGACAAACAATTAGATATCTCTATTAAACCCCAAGCTGGTGAATGGTCTGTGAGTGGGATTTCATTAAATGTATTTGAGCAAACTCCTCCACCAGTCCCTACACAGCATAACAGACAATTTAAGGCACCCACTGAATTCAGTATATACCTATTTTCGGTTTTTCTGCCTTTTCGTTTTTATTTGAAGTGCAGCAAATGACAAACATATGGCATGTGCATGGACTATTTCTGACCTCCTCATCACTGGTGATCTCTTTAAAAAACCCAGCATGGGTGTTGATGCCTTTGTGTCTCTTAAGGCTCAAGAAGCCCTGTGGGTAACAAAACACTGGGCTCTTATGTCATGGCGCAATGGGACTTACTTGCACGCCTGACAATGCCATGAAGGGCCTGTGTTTCTATGGCAGCAGCAGTGCTTTCTCCCAGCCCTCACTCCCATGGAGTTATAAAACAAAATACCACGCTGAGGCCAGCCTCTAGCCACCAACTTAAGCCGCTAATAGGAAATAATCTACAGCTAACAAACACATTCCTGCAGAAAAGCATATTTTACATCTTTTAATAATAAAACCATCTGCAGAACCCAACTCCCCATTTTTGATACTATGGCCTCTCTCCAAACAGTGTAGAGAGAGAAGAGAAGGAAAGTTTACAGGGAGAGGATGCGCGATAAGATACTTCACACAGACACCAGATATGAGCACAGTTCCTGCTTAAAAAAACCAAGCAATACAGCATGCTTGTACCTGCAGAATAATGAAGTGAAGGGTATGGGAGGGTCATGTAAACCGCAGCATACAGAGTTTAAATCATAAACAAAGCAGGGAAAAAGATGATGCCAGTGAGGCAATGAGAGTGTTGCACTGGGAAGCCCAGCCAGTCAGGGCAGACTGCAGAGTCAATAAATGGAAGAGTCCTTTTTGTCAGCTTGTTTGTTTAAAGTAATAATCTCAAAGATTTTCATTAAAACAAATGTCTGTGAAGTCACTATCTATCGCCGAATTAGGTAACACAATGGTGATTGAGCCTATCATTATATTATACTATATTTTTATTATTATTATAATTTATGATTAAAGAACTGGGTGTCTGTGGTGACATTCCCGGGAAAAAATCACAAGCGGCGCATAGTTAGTGACGCGTTTTCCATCACCCATCAGTGGTTGGTCCGCCTGAGAGGGTAGGCGGAACTAATGCAACAGGCTCGCTCTTCAACTCACTTGTGTGTGAGCGGCGTACTATTTTTTCCGGTGTCTGCATGCGTTACAATAACAGAGAAAGGGGAGGTGGGGGGAGTTATGGAACCCTAAAAAGTTTTTGTGTAACATGAGAGATCATATTATTTGTTGATGTTGATTTCGTATTACATTTAATGGCAATGTAACTTTACTAAATTATATAGCTATTTACACAGCTAACGCTAGCTACCGGACCAGGTCAAGAAAGACAACATTAGTTTAGACAACGTTGCGCACAGTATCCATCTCTCGTATCAGGTAACATTGCGTTAGCTAGCTAGCTAATGTAATTAACACAATCTAATGTCAGCTAACAATTAGAAAAAATGCTAGCTAACACTACTGACCGGTACCAACCTCGCAAACCGTCTCTCGAATGCAATGCTACCTTGTTGCAACGTTGCAGTGTAGCTAACTAAAGGCCAGTTCAGATCAATGATTCGCAACGAGACTGGATGCAACTTGCAAAATTCCAAGACGTCTGATTGTAAACGTTCTAAAACTGCACTTGGCGATTTGACAAGGTCGGTCTTTTAAAACCTCAGGGCAGGCAACGGCTCTGCTACTAGCCAGTTCACACCGCTGCAATTTTCTCTGCAACATTCGTTGCGAATCATTGATCTGAACTGGCCTTAACATTACCATTATTTAAATGGTAAATGGTAAATGGACTGCATTTATATAGCGCTTTTATCCAAAGCGCTTTACAATAGATGCCTCTCATTCGCCAGAGCAGTTAGGGATTAGGTGTCTTGCTCAAGGACACTTCGACATGCCCAGGGCAGGGTTTGAATCGGCAGCCCTCCGACTGCCAGACAATCGGTCTTACCTCCTGAGCTATGTCGCCCGCCCATTTACATTGCCATCGACTTCATCAATGTATTATAATGATCGGAATAAAGCCGGGGTATGTGGAGCAGAGCCGGGTCTGATTTCTGAAGACGGCACGCAGGAGAAAACTAAATAAAAGAATACGGCAGTGTGGATTAGCATTGTTATTATTTTATTACGCTTCCTCATATGTTCCTTCAGCTTTAATGCCCTTTTTGATGAAATCGCCTTTGTTTTTGTTTTATTCTTCTTGTTCTGATTGCTAATTTAACACCCAGCTCAGCTTTATTCTCGAACAGTTTAGCTAGCAAAACCAGAAACAAGGCAGTTGTTTAAAAAATACCACACAACAATCATTCACGAAAAAGACTGCTTATTGTACACGAGATACATAATTGCACGAGCCACAGAGAATCCTTCTCTGCAGTGTAAAGATGTTCATACCGGGGGCAAAAGGTGGATAAAGAACGTTTGCAGAAATTGATCATCACTAATTCTACCCCAGGTTTGCTACGGCATTTTAACCCGGCTCGTCAGTGTAAAGACATCTTAAGTTAGCCTAATGTTAGACAACGAATGAGTATGTACATAACGTTACTTTTATAACAACCGTTATTTATTCAGTAAATAGTAAGTGTTATAGTTGGCGTGCCAACTGACTGACGTCACACAGGCGACACTGGTTGGATCCGGTTGGATCTATGGGAAGTGAGGTCCAAAAACACACCTGCAATTACCGCTTCTCGCCATTGGTACCGCCAAAGAGAACGAAACTGAAATCTTCGAGATTGTAACTTTAACATCCTGAATCTATTCTTTGGCCAAAGTCACAATGCAGCTTGTACAGTAATCCTGCCACTCTCAACCGCATTTTCAGCAAGTGGCGGAACTGAAAGTCATAAATAAACCAAGCAACTTTGCAACAACTTGCAATGCATTTCTCAATATATGATCAACTGCTGTTCTGCAACTAAAGGGAAAAGATTTAGTAAGATTGCATGGCAAAAGGCCTCCTTTTCACTAACGACTGGCATAGGTTTGTTACCAAGGTAAAAACACATTTTCCCCCTCAAGAAGCATGGCTGCAGAATAGGTGCATTTTCTTATGAAGCCAGTACCCTTGACAAATACAGTTTCTTTGCTAAAGCCAATATCACCCAGAGCAATGATAACTGTTGAAGGAGCCGGTGGCAATTTTGTGTCAACATCAGTGAAATAAAAACATGAGCGGGCAATTATTCCCTCCATCTCCTTTCGATTTATACATCGGAAAAAAGATTGAGCAACGTAAACACGTTGAAAAATGTATGCTTCTAAGAGAAGCCATAACACAGGAACCGTGTCAACCGTTATATCAGCTCTGTAAGGACTTCATCTAGGCATCTAAGAGTGTCTTTATGCAGTATGTTTCAGGCTCATGTTCAGCTCAACAATGCAAGATACATGGATGGTACACTAATGTTTAAAAAATAAACAAAATAATTGTGTGTATATACACAGTGGCCAGTGAAAACACCAGTGAAAAAAGCCATTCAATGCAAGTTTTATTTTCAGAAAACAATGCAACTTAAAAGTAAAATTAATTACGCAGAATATTACACATTTTGCTGGAAAAAAGGAAACTGGAATCGTCGGCTTTGTCGATCCTGAAAACATATTTGATCAGCATTCTGAAACCACAGTACACTGTTCTTTTTTTCCTTCCCCTGCAAGTGGAAGGGGAACCTTGCAAACTGAGTCCATTTTCAGCCAGGAACAGTTGTTCCACTGTCTGTCTGCAAATAAATCTCCTTGGTAAATAGCTCCAAGGCTCTGCTAAGGAATATTGTATGGATCAAAGAATTCATGTCTTCCTGTATAAAACGACTAGGCCACAAGCTTGCTTGTTTGTCTAAAACAATTAAGCCTGGTATGAAGGGGGGGTCTTGACAAATAGCTTGCAGCTGATAGTGCTTTACCAAATATGTGAGGGGGAGGGGGTAGAGTAGGGAATAAAGAAGGGGGTCCAAATTAATGATTGGTCAGGGTCCAAAGCTCGTCCAATCTCGGCCAATTGCTCCCTAATTATGTAAGGTGCTGCCAATTTCAGCCGTCTAACAAATCAAGACCAGTGTGCATTACTCTTATTTTAAGGTCTGATTGAATCTGGTCATTATTTGGGCTGATCTCATTTTCACACATGGAACCGATATGCCGTCCAGATGTTCATTTGCAATTGGGCAGTGAATACAACTACTCATCTACACGCAAGGCTTTTTCTGCACTGCGGCACAGCAGGCTGACACTCCACCCGTTTGACAGTGCTAAGCTAAATTCAATATCAGTCCAATAGAAACAGGGGGGAAACTATGGACTGGTTAGACTGCTGTCAGGTCAATCAGTTATACATTGTGTAGTAAACAGAGAGGACTTCTGTTTCCAACCCGACTGTGGCTATACCTCAGCATTCAAACATGTAACGCACCATGCTCTTTGTTCACCAAATCAAAACTACAATTTAAATAAATGCTGAAATTACACTGCGAGGTGGAAATATATACATTTTTTCCCTCTAAAATTTCCAACTCATAAATAACTTGGTTTGGAGTCCAATTTCATTCTCCCATTATTGGGTCCACCTGTCCATTTCTGGCAGGGGCTGAGAGGGAGCCGTTCTCATTTGAGAGAGCGCTGTTTAACGCAGAGATGCGATTTAAAGTGACACTCGTCACAGTCCAGCATGAGCCCTCTCATTTGATTCATTTCATGAATACTCATATTTGGTTGCATATAAAAGCGAGTATTCAACTGCAAAAAAATATTTTACCATCGTGTCATATGTACCAAAAAGTTCCGTGGAAAAAAAGGCGGCGGGGGGGGGGGGGATGGCAAGGGTATATGTTTTTTTTATTTTTATTTTTTTTAATATCAGCTTGGTAAGGACTTCATCTAGGCATCTAAGATTGTCTTTATGCAGTAGGTCTCAGGCTCACATTCTGCTCAGCAATGCAAGATACATGGATAGTACACTAATGTTTAAAAAATAAACAAAAATAATTGTGTGTATATACACAGTGGCCACATATTTAGGTACACCTATCTACAGTATTGTGCAAAAACCGCCCTTCATTTACTCCCCAGTGAAAACAGCCATTAAATGCAAGTTTTATTTTCAGAAAATAATGCAGCAAAGATAACTTAAAAGTAAAATTAATTACACAGAATATTACACATTTTGACAAAGTGCACAATATCAAATCTTTCAGTATTTAGTGAGTCCACCCTTTGCCTTTATTACAGCTTCAATTTGTTTACGGAGACATGCTTGAAGTTTTTTGGAGATCTGCAAGGGTCCACCTCCAGGTCAGTCTTAGAAGTTGCATTTTCTGCTTCTCTCGATCCAAGTAATCCCAAACACATTCAGTGATGTTGAGGACTGGACTCAAGTTGAGTGGGCTTGGGGTCATTATCTTGCTGTAGAATGATTTTGGCATCTGGACTATAAAACTCTGTCCAGACGGCATTGCATGATATGTTAAGATTTGTTGTATTTATTAGCATTCATGAATAAGGCTTCAGTGATTTTTACCATTTGAGGAATTTCTACAATTTCTGTGATTTTTTCAGCAGTATTGGGTGGTAACTGTCAACATTAATGTAGCCTACAGTGCTATTTGTATAGGCCTGCAAATTTTAACAATATCGCCAAATACTGGGAAAACAAAGTGTTCTATACAGATTTGTGCTGGGATCAAGATTCCCATCCTTGTTAGTAGTTGGAATCAGATGTTTTATGGCCCCTGTCAACAATGTCGATGCTCAGCGCTCCTTCCCCCATTACGGTAACATTCAGTGATAAGATGCACTCCATCAAAGACCAAACCTAGCGGTTTGCACAACATGGTGTATCAAAAAAAACTGTAAAAAGATAAAAGCAGACCTGTACCCGTGTTTTATTTCAGTAATGGAATTTGAGCATGCTCTATTACGTTATATTAAATTACAGCCAGCATGCTCTTTCTTTCCATGATGGACCACATTAAGCAATTAAATGCACCAGCGTAGGCTATTTGTTCCCTGGAGTCGGTTACTGCCCGTTGATTTTTCTTTTTAAAACTTCAAGCACTTGTTAATATTTTTATTTTTTATTTTAAACTCAACTTTTGCTTTTTTCCAGTTTTCTGTGATTTTCAACAACTTTGGCATAACTGAGTCAGGACTTCAGCCAACATTTTCTGTGACAAACACCTAGTCCTAGTATTCATGATGCCTTCAATCAAAACCAAATCACCAACTTCAGATTTTGTTATACAACCCCAAACTTGCACTGATCCTGCACCATGCTTAACTGATGGCTGTAGACATGTTTCTTTCAGTGCTCTGGCAGTGTACATACTGCTTTCTCTTATTTTCAAAAATCTCAAATTTAGACTCATCGGCCCATAAACTCCACCACCCAGGTGTCCAGTTTTGGAGTATGAATGCAATTTTCATCTCTTTTGTTTATTTCCTTTTCTCATTAGTGGCTTTTTGAAAGCTACACAGACATTCAGGCACATAGCATTGAGTTTACAGTGGAAGGACTAAGAGAAACACCAGTGGACTTCAGTTCGGAAGCAAAAGTGGAGCTTGATTATTGACCTATCGCAAAAATCTTCAAGTACTGTCTTTGTGATGGTGATATTTTGGTGGACTACCAGTTGCAGGGCTGTTGGGAGTCCAACTTCCAGTTTTGGAAACACTTGTTATTTCACTTATTTTACTTTGACTTTCACCTTCTTCATGCAGTTGAATTATATCTAATCTCATCATAAATATCTCCTTCACCAATTTTATATGCATATGACAAAGAAATCTGCAAGGCAACTATGTTCTAACATAACATCATTGACACTTTCTGTAACTTTTGTTGGGAGGACACAGCTGTAACTCGTTAGTTGATCGGAAGGATGGAAGACTTAAAGTGGTAGTGGGGTGCACAAAAGAATGAGAGGACAAATACTGATAGATTTGATACTATATGTACTGGGGGAGGATTCTCTGTAATCCTCTGTTAAATATATATGTTTCCTGCATAATTGTCTGACACTGAAAAAAAATATTTCAGTGAATGGCTGATTTGACTGGAAATTGAATAAATGAAAGGGGAGTCTTTGACTTTTGCACAGAATTGTAATACCAGGAAAGACCGCCTTTTGTCTCCAGGTCAGCCTGAATATTGCATGGCTTGTGCAGGGCATTGCAGTAAACTGAAATCACGATCATGTTCATGAAACCAGCTTGAGATTATGCATGCTTTGTGACATGACACATTATCCTGCTGGAAGTATCAACTTAAAAAATGGTAGACTGGGGTCATAAAGGGATGAAAATGTTCAGCAAAAATGCTTAGCTATGCTGTGTCATTCAAATGATGATCAGTTGTTAATAAGGGGCTTAAGGCATGCCAAGAAAACATTCCCCACACCATTACGCAACCACCCTCAGTCTGTACCACTACTAACAGTCAAGTCAGGACGGCTCAATAGATTCATGCTCTTTTCGCCAAACATGACAGTGACTTCAGTTTACTCCAATGGCCTGCACAGTCCCAATATCCAATAGAGCACTGTTGGGATGAGGTGGAACAGGAGGTTGAAAGCATGAATGCATGGCCGTATGGCATGGACCAAAGTCACTAAAGAATGCTTCCAGCACCTTGTTGAATCTATGCTGCAAATCCATGCATGCATTTTGTTGTTCTGGAGGCAAAAGGGGGTCCTACCCAGAGCTGGTGTATTTAATAAAGTGGACACTGAGTGTGTGTGTGTGTGTGTGTGTGTGTATTTATATATATATATATATATATATATATATATATATATATATATATATATGGTGTAAATATAAATGAGGCTAGAAAAGGTTCTGTGATTCAAAGCAAGTAGCAATCAATCATCCACAGAAGGGCACGTAAGACCAGACAGACAGGAGGCAGGACATAGACACGGCATACAGCATGCATAATAATGTCCAAAGATCAACCAATATTTACATTTCCCCAATGCTGACACATCAACATTCAATGTAATTAGAGCCCTCCCCCCACCACCATTACAAAAGGGAGATAAAAAACTTCTAGAGGATTTGTTTACCCGTGATATTTGTATAGGTGCCAATTTTATTTTATGAATCATGCAGTTTTCTTCAATATAGAACTAAAGCATAAAAACAGCTATGCTAAAAAGGACTAATTATGGTCCATATGGAAACAATTCATCCTTCCTTCTGGAAGTGCCTTCAATGAAACAAATTTTTCCTCTAAACAAAAACTACTGAGAAACACATAAGCATCTCTTAATAATTGAGCTTCATGAAGATTTGCATGAGCAAAACTGGGAGAAAGAGGCGTGGATTTGCACAGACCACAGCACCTGATACTGATCTATCTTCCATGCATGTTAATTAATATTTCTGCTGTATTCATTCAATTCAGCAGAAAACTTCTAATAAAAAGTTAATTCAAATAAAAAGCTTGATGCCCAACTACTACAACAACTACTACATCTATACTAATAATACATTTACCTACAAGCAGCAATTAAGGGGGCCAATTACTCAGTCACAAATATATTTGCATATGCAAAGGTAATACATATGAATATTCCTAATGAGGTGCTTAGTCAGCCTAGCAAGTATCAAGTACATATGAAAAACTGTAATTTTTAGTGAATTTCCCCATTTTGAAAATCTTCTGAGCCTTTGGTGCTTGTCCCCTAATAATGATGATGATGATGATGGCCAAAAAGGTTCAGAGAAGACATAAAGTATGTGTACTATATAAAAAGAGCATACAGAACACTATGTGGCTCATAAAAAATAAATAAAAAAAAACAGCATTGCTCAAAGGAAGTATGCCTGTGCTCAGTACGATGATGTCAGAACTTCACAAAATGTACATTGTGAGGGATCTTTTCCATCCCGCCACCCATGCAAAGCCACAAATGTTTCTCATCCTGGCAGAGCATCACCTCCCCCTCTCTTTTGCCTGCCTGGCAGGGGTGTTGGTTTGTTTCTGCTGCAGTCAATTTTCCCATCACTTCACAGGCAAAAAAAATAAATATGCCCTGGAAATTTTCTGAAATGGCCCACTGTATTCCTCCTCTGGTGAAGTCATCATCATCTCCAGGCTTAGCCACGACCAACAGGGGTAACTACTAAAGTTTTTTTCTTTGGTGCCCATAATATGTGGCACTCTGCTATGAAATTCAGCTGCAGGTTGTGGAGGAAAGTTTGCCATTTCCTGTCTCTGCTGTTTCAACAGATGACTGTTAGCCATAAATCATTCTCTCTCTCTCTCGCTCTCTCTCTCTCTCTCTCACACACACACACACACACACACACACACACGTCACAAAAGCATAATAGGAATAAACTGAGAAGAGATGGGTATACAATCTGAGCACACGTGTCAGGGCTGGATGATGTCAGATGGACTGGGGCACATGTTGGGGGAGGGGGTGCTACTGTGATGCTATTGTGACAAGAGCGATGCTCTGGATAATGTCATCTTACAATGTGTGGCACTTGAGAAAATTTATTGCTGCATACTGAAGCTTTGTTGACAGACTGGAGTGTTCTGGAGGACTGCATTAACAGAAGCGCGATCGCACAACACTGCACTCAAGTCACAATCTAATCAGCGCACTGCAAAGCCACTTGGCACCCATCACTTTTTCATCACAGCTTGCCAGGTCCCACGAGGGAAGGATCGGGGGCCAGCAGAAACATGCCCATACAATCAATACCAGCATTATTAATGACTGCTTTTGATTTAACATTCTGGCGTCTCAGATGAGACTATCCTTTCTTTTACTGGGTGTAATCACAAGATGAAAGCACAGGAGAACTGTTGAGAATCTTATGTATGCAGGCATGATGCAAAACAGGATGTTCTGATTTCACATGGCTCCAGGAGATGCAGATGATATTTCACTCCTGGTGATGACTCTAGCTATATCAATTCTGGATGAAATCACTAGTGCATAAAAACTCATGGAGAGGGAGAAGCATCTTCTCTGCCCGAACACATATATTATGCAGATGGACACATACAAAGGCAACCAAAAGCCACCACAATTAATAAAATTAAATAAATAAAAAAACACACACACACAAATACCCTTAATCAGCAGCAAAGACTTGAGTGAAAGAGGGATAACAGTGTTTGATTGAAGAGGCCCACAGGAGTACTGCATTATAGCAGAGCTGTCACTGTATTTCCATTGCTATTGTCAAAGAGAGAGAGAGAGAGAGAGAGAGAGAGAGACCACTTCAGAGCCCCTTGCAAACCATTCCCCGCTCCTCCACAATTGTTTCAATTGATGTTCAGTGGCCATTTAAACAGACTGAGCCAGTGAACATATGACATGTTCTGTCCTCTCAGACACAGGGGCGGGAATGGGGGTAGGGCATGGTCGGTAGCCATTCGCGCCCTGCATGACCCTAAATCCAACACAAAGGAAGGCCCACAACAGCATTGCAAGAGGCAACGGGTCAAAAGGGTTAAATGGTACGCCCAGCCCGCTATTTTGCGGATCTTATTAAACTTGACATTCTTCCTGACGGGAGGAAGAAAACCCATTGGTTTCTGCAGGACAAGGCAACAGTCTTCAAGGACTGGCTCAGCCAGCCTCCCTGAAAAACAGCTCATGCCAGACACTTCTGTTTGGGCTTGTCCATGGCTAAAATTCAACATCTTCCTCATCCTCTACACTTTGTGGTGCATTATCCAAATGGACAAAGCGGACCTCTTCCACAGGCATTACATTGACATTTGAACAACAGAAATATTCTTTATTTAGTTTTACTCTCCTAGTGTGATTTTTCCCTTTCTGCTTTTTGTCATTCAATGGAAAACCGCCATTCATTGAAGAAATGACAGGCATTGACATAAATCAATGGGAATGAGTCAGCTGGAAAAGGCTCAAGAGAAACAACCAAGCCAGAGTAGTATATGACTGATAATGCAGTTGGACGACATCACAGAAGTGACGGTAAAATAAGGAAAGGGAAATGGCTCTGACAATAACACCATCCAACCTCCACCCAACACTCTAACATGCCAGATTCATATAAATATAGACCCATGACCAGAGGGGTGAGCTGTCTGAGCTGGACTGTTTCTGATTTTTGGAGAACCTCACCTGCAGTAGCCATATGTATGCTAAGAGGCCTCATCCCCGCAGAAAAGGCTGCTGGGAGAGGGCCATGAAGGAAATCAATCCCTGCTGGACAAAGGCTGGGTACAAGATAAATCCGCTTCCAATTTATGAAACTACAGAAGCTGCTGGGTATATCCATGGTGTATTTTTACTGTCCTATGGTCAGTGGCGAGTTCTTTTCCTTTAATTATCGCTGGGACAGAGTCGGGCCCTGGCAATCAGCCCACTTTCTCAACAGATCACCAGGATCAGTCTGACCCAGTGACTATCTAGGACAAAGTCACAGAGAGGAATTGCACTTTGATCAGATTTTTGGGACCAGATTTCTCTCTCTCTTTTTAAAAAATTGTATTCATAGATATATGATAATATAAAGTATATGTTAATGACAAACTAACTGTATATTGATGTTTATGAAAATGAAGAAAGGAGAAAGTCAATAAATTAAGGGAACTGGACTCTTTAACGTCATTTAAAACTAAAGAGAGCAGACTGGGAAAATATGGGTATGTCGTTGTCTGATTCTAAGTGGACACATTTACTTTAAAATAGTCTTAAAAAAACATTTTAAAGAAAAATCTTAATGGCTAATGTGCAAGCACGTAATTGATAACATGCAAAATGATATGAATGAACTTAAGCATAGGTATAACCATTGTATCTGTATCATGCTGGGAGGCCTATTTTAACTATGCATATGACTTCACTTAGAGAAAGCCAAGTATACTTATGACACTTTCCATCAGTTCTAATAAGGGCACTAAGATCAAAAGATGTAAATGAACCCCAAAGAAAAAAAAGTTCTCCAGCCTTCTCAGCCTGAATCACCTTTTTAGCACCAGACTCACTATGAGGACTGTTCCAGTTAAGTTTTTTTTTCTCTTACATGTCTACAGATAATGTGCCACTGTGGTTAAGTATGACAAATTCCCACTTCTTCTTTTTGTGTTTTGGCTTCATAAAATGTTTCTTCCTAGCAGCTCTGTCAACATTACATTTAATTGCTGTGATTGTGATTTTTAACATGCTGCATCCCAACGGCACCAGCCTTTCTTGAAGAAACAAAGTCATTTTAATCACTTCCTTTCTCCAGAGATACTATCATCACACCACATAGGCTAAGTGTAATGCAGGAAAGGTAATGATAGGCTATATCTGACCCTGGAAATCCTTTGGATACAGTGGAATTCAGCAGGTTAAACTCACATAAAATATGAAAATGTAAACTATGGCAAGTTTAATTTCATTTCATATCTGCCTCCTTGTGTACCAATAACTAAATCAGGAGGCCAGCCCTGTAGCACTGGCTCAATCAAACCATATGGTGGTGCTACAGAGAAATTCCCATAAAATTATTTCCAGAGATTTGAAACCTCTTCATCTAGAATACTACAGGCTCACTGCATAATCACCGCTTGCAGCTATATTTAGTCTAATCATAATAATAATAATAATAATAATGTTTTACTAAATATTTAATTTTTAAAAAATCTATAAAATGTAATAAAATCGTAATTTAAAAAAATGGAATTAAGAGATATTGATCAGAAAACAGTGGAAACCGTGATTCTGTGGAGGCAGCAACACCAGTGTTGCAAGGCCAGTGGCCCAAGCATGCAGAAACAGCTGAGCTGCCGTGCAGCTTCCCAACACTTGTTCACTTGTGCTGGATTGTGCCCGCCGCCCCCGGCAGAGTGCCATCTGTTTACCCACGACTGCACACCACGCTGGCACCTGCGACACTGCTCTCCCGCAACTCCCCCAGTCTCAGTCCCTGATATGTGCCACAGTGACAACCCTCATTTCCGTTATAGAGTCTGCGCATAAATTTTGCCAGCTCAAGGTCCCAATGCACCATGCAGGTTTGCAGCATCTTCCTTTCTGTAAACAGAGCATTAGACCAGTCCCTCAAAATTGTGTGACAGAACCGGTCTCAGTCAATGTTAGCTTCTTTAATGCATTTTAAAAGAAAGATGTTTTGCCACAAACTTCTGCAGGGACAGAAAACTCTCAACAGAAGAGGTATATGGCTCTGTCACTGTGCAGGCACTTTTACATTATTGATGTTCTCGGTCTGTGCCTTCTTCTAACTACATAAATGTGTTCGACTAGAACATGATGTTATAGCAGAAGGCTATATATTTAGCTACTGTGGTACATGGCTGGGTCTTGTTTGTTTTCGTTTTCCATCTTTCTTAATACTGGAGAATAAGGCCTCTCTTCTACAGTTCACCTACAGGCCCTGAGTAAACACAGACACCTGTTCTCATTACAGCCTTTTTGCAAGCTGGTTAAATCATATTTCAACATTTTGCTCCAGTTGCTGGTGTCCAAAACAAGGTGTCACAGTATCTTCTGAGCATGACTTGTCACATCAGGCCTATCTAATGAGAAAGAGGCACCTTAATTAGCCCCTGTACACAATCTGTATCAGCGTGCTCTACATTGCACACAGACTGCACACATTTTAACGAATCAGGACTTTTGGTGGGGGGTTGGCATAGTATTGAAACACATTACCATAATCTTAACACCATGATTCCATTAAAATTTAACATTAACATATAGAAGTATAGACATTAACCAAGAGGGTGTTACAGATTCGTGGCAGTTGAGGTAAGCCAGCTTTCAGTGTGAAGTGAGCTGTAAATTGCCTTAATTAATTAAATAATTAAAATAAAGGCACAACATATTCAAATATTTCAAATTCAGTCTTGTTACTTCTGCAGAAAATAAATTGATCTAGCCAGATTATTTTAGCCATGGCTTTCATCCCTTAATTCTTTGCTCAATACAAGTTCAACAATAGATTCAAATAATTAAGAGATGTATATTATCTGCTCTGGTATCACAGCTCACATCAAAGGGACTGTTTTATTTAGCTCTGAAGCTGCCAGGCATTGACACAGATGAGAGAAGATGATTAAGATCAATAGATGTAAAATGCAGACCTTAAACCAACATTTTTCTTCTTCTGAAAATAATTTACATTCTAAAACAAAACGCACAATGGCTTTAGGATGAAGAAAATGCAGTATGCAGAATATATATGGAAATGACAGCACAATAATTCTGTGGCAAAATATGCTGGAGACAGGGACAAGAGATTATATACAACATTGTCCACCAGAGCTTGGAGAATTATTTCAGCTGCCTATAAAACTAAGAGATGAATACATGTTACCCTGGCAAGTACATTGCTACCACAGAATTGGTAATCAGAATTTCTTTACAACCACTCATAAAATAACCATGTGTCCAAATTATATATGATTCCCACAAAAAACTATTCATGCAAGTTGTATGCCCAGTACCTTCCCGGGAAGTACATGCAGAGTCCTGCTAAAACGCAAACTGACCAAAATAAAGAATAAACATATTAGTATGAAAATGAGAAATACAATGTAAACTGATGAGACATTTTTTAAGAGCAGAGATGGGGAAAATAGGTGAAATGGTTCAAAGTAGCTCTGGCTGCTGCTGTCAGCTTTCAGAGCAAAGCTGTGCTTACTCCAGAGGCTCACAATGACTTTAGCCGACTGGGGCGCTAACATTGTGGTTGATGGGTTTTAATGCAGCAGTTTATTGCTGGTAGACAAAGACATTTATTTGGGCATACATAAATGAGCTGGAGCTATGGAAAGATGTTTGTGTGTATGTGTGCACGCGCACATGTGTGTGGCGTGTGTGAGACAGAAAAAGGCAAACAGTGTGTCATGGCAATCAACACACTGGAAACGTTACGGAAAAATCCCTGGGCAAACCTAGGACTAGTAAGCTTGGGCACAGCTTTGCAGCAAATTAAATCAATTCCAATTCATTTTGACCCAGGTCTAATACGTTCAGAAGCGTTTTGCTTTTTTTTTTTTTTTCCAATCTCTGTTGGGGGACTCTACCACCAGCATTCTGAGTGGGCTACCCAGAACGACAGAAAGTCATGGAGGCCCCCTCCCAGAGGACCCTGTGAAGTGGGAGTGCTGAAAGAGCAGCTCTTTCAGTGATTCCCTTTTCCCTGACTATTTCCATCTTACAAAAGAATTATTGATTACAAGAAAGCAAAAAATGTTCTACATGCAAGCAGAACAATTTCAAGAGAATTTATTTATTTATTGTATGTCTTGAGAATCCAACAAAAACTGTGCAGAGAAAAGCTCAATGCAGGATTGTGCAAGTGCATGAAACCAGAAATTAGCACTCTGAATATTTATTGAAAGAGTGGTTATGTGTACTGTTGTCCCAAATCGCAGTATTCAGGTACAGGCAGACTGCAGTGTTGTAAAATGGCTCTCAGTGGAATTGGACAGTCATACTACCAATTTTTAATTTTTTACATACTACCACTTTATATTAGTATTCGTTAAATTGTTTTCTTTTACTTTAAAAACACCAATGAACATTTTATTGTTTAAAACATTAAACATATCAGAAATGTCCCTGGTTCCATAATGCATCATTTTTTTTTCCAATGTGAGCATATTTTATTTTTGTATTAGTTGTGGCACTTTATAAAAGTATGTTTATATAACTCTCAGAGAAGGTACCAGGTTAAATACAAGGTAATACAGGATGATGCCCTCAATTCTTTCTGCTACAGTTTGTTGCTTGAACATTCATGTGTCATGTGTCCAGTGCCAAGGCTGTAATACAAGCAAGTTACTGCAGAGTTACTCATTCTATTTTAACAACAACTATTAGCATAAATTGTTTAATTTGGAGGAATAACAGGAATACATTTTGTGCACAGGGCCTAGTAAGTGAATGCCAGGCAGAGAATAAAGTCTCCAGAGGCAGGGAAAAGACTGATGAGCAGTATCCTGGTTGCTGGTACCAGTTGAATCTAATAACAATCTGTATCCATTCTCCATATTATATTGGGACTTCTCATGGCTACAGTGCAGATCTTCGTTCACGCAGGGCTGGCCTCAGCTGCACACATGCTGCACACAGGCGATTATGCCTGCGCTAATGAGGAGGTCACACATCTGAAGAAAGACAACAGGCTCCTGGGGCAGCGAGGATGTCACAGCCCATTATCGCCATGACAGGCCACGCCATGTGCTTCTGGGAAAAATCTGAGTGCCGTCACGACAATCCAGGACCCCACCAATGTCTGCTATATCAACATCATAGTATGATATCAGTATTATATCAGGGAAGGGAAAATCACAGTGAACACTTCTTAGCTAAATTTAGGGGAAGGGAGTTTTTTTGTGGTGGGGAGACATTTTGTTTTTCCCAGAATAGCATCTTCTCCTTTAAACTGATTCAGAAGAATCAAAATGCTGCACCTGACAGCAGAAAGCCTCCTGGGATACCACTGATCCAAGCATTCATGAAATGTATTTATTTATTGATTGGTTTTTAACCTGAACCTGCATCTTCACAAAAATGTATAGCACAGACTGCGTTTGTTTCAAAACACTGTGTTTCGCAACACTTTGTGTGCAATATGCCTCCAGATCATCTGAACGCAAATCTGGCTTTCAGGTTCTTTCACTTTTACACCCCTCCCGGCTCTGCATGCTTTTATTTTTTCTAGCCATGAATCATTGCCACGATCCTGGTAACTTTAAAAATATTGTGACGGAGGACATAGAAACCTCAACCTTTCTGCGCTGCCCAAAATCTGATTCAACATTTCCTGAAAGTCATAATATAATCTCCACCTCCGCCCTGAATCTCACATTCTCGGCACGCCTTGACTAATGACTAAACCACGATCTCCACTGCACCTGTCTCCAACGCCCATCAGTATCTCCCAGAATTTAAGATGGACAAATGGGACCAATGCCAAAGCTGGCTTGAACTCTTGACTGGCTTGAATTGTTCAACTGATAAAGACACATCTACACAATATACCTCTCAATGTCAGTTCTCTACTGTGGACCAGAGCCAACAGCCCAAGCACTTGTTTTGATTGTTTTCAGTTGAATTAATTTTGTTATGCAGCTGAGACAGGGGAACACAACTCAATCTTTAAGAACTAAACACATGTAATGAACTCTGATTCAGTCCAAATGAGAAACTTGCCCAGTGTATCAAACTGAAGACTGCAGTCTTTTTTAATCCAACAACATATATAAAACACCAACCGTGATCTTGACTTAACTGAGGCCAATTCTATTTTCAAAGCAACTTTGAGTATACCTGATGTACTAAAGGTTGCAAAAAAGTTCAAGTAGCTATAAGCCTAAGTATACTTTCCTGAAATGTATAATTGTTCAAAGGTAAATCAAGTACACTTCTTTTTTTCAGAAAGTATGCCATATTAGTGTGCTTATAAAACTTTGTAGGGTAAACCATGTCAAAATTTCCTTCAGCCTAAAACTGGTTTTGCAAGTAGTTACCGTATCACATGATATCATAAAATTAATTAGTGAGACTGATGGCACAGGCAAAGACATTATTGAGTAATCATTTAAAATGCATAATAGGACAGCACCTTATTCCTGAATTTGTCTACTCGGTCAGTGAGAATTTGTTTAGAAGCCCCAAACCCATAACATTCCACAATGCAAGATGCTCATGAAGCATATGTACAGCACATATTGCCTCATGGAGTTGCTGTCAATTTCCCTGCAATGTTAATCCCGACCAGAACAAACAGTTCAGACACTTGAGCAGGTCCAAAAGATTTAGGAGTGGACAATGCAATGTGGTATCTTTATATACAAAGAGGCATGAATACTGTAAATGAAGCTTACTTGAACTAGGATGAATTCTTTGTGTTTGGGGTACTTCTGGCACTGAGTGGAGTTCACGAATAATGTGCTATGTCCATGCATTTGCAATGATCTATCAATAGTAACATCTTTGTCTGTGCAGTCAGTTTCATTAAGCGAAAAACATGGCTGAGACTCACTTTGTTTATGATGGCATTATAAACATACAGAGCGAGTGATTGACAATTCTTTTTTTGATTCATGTTAGGTTTGATCTAAATGGAGTGACAGCATATAGCCATTTTTTCCAAAGATGGTATTTCTCGATATAATTGTACTGCTGTGGTAACACATTTCTATACCTGCAGCTCAGGGACTTTTCAAGGTAAGAAGACATTTTTCAACATTGCCAGTCAGATAGATCACATTTTCTAGAACTGGCTAGAACCCTGCTTGCCACCTGCAGTTCAGTCACTTAAACTCAGTGTGACCTGTCTGTCATCCAAGATGCCTCAGGATGTATGATGCTTTGATCACCAAATCTGATAGTGGAACAAATATATCATGCAGCCTTAAGCCAGCGAGTCTCGAATGGGTCTAGAGCCTGGCATAAGTTATGATATCAGCGGTCCTTATAAAATTGGCTAGCCATATAATAGTTAGCCATCACTGTCAATTGTAGTGTTTGAGTAAAACTTGTCTGAAAGTTTACCTGCTTTATTTCTTAAATGTATAGTGTAGCTGTCAATCTGTAATCCTGCTTGCCAAAACATTGACGTGCGTTCATGATTGGGTTTGTGGAAAACGGGTGGGGGTGTGGTAGCTCATTCTCTGTAGGCAGGGCCAACAGGTGTAAGATTTTCAAACAATTTCACAACATGGGGAAAAAATTTAGGGGAATTCAATGAGGTGGTCAATTATAGGTCTTAAAACTAAGACAAAATCAAGCAATATATTAAAAACACTTCAAAATGCCAAAAAGGAGCTTACTGCAAGGCATATTGAAAAACCCAGACACACACCTGCATTTATTACTAAGAAACCTGTGGCTAGCAAGAGTATAATGGCACAGGCCCACAAAATTACATTGTTTGCATTGCAACCGATTGTGGCTGCTTTTTAGGGAAGATAGGTATTAGGTAACACTAATACCAGTTTGGACTAGCAAGTTCACTTTAAATGATGAATTATTCTTGTTTAGTCTTCTTCTGTTGCTCACTGCATGAAAAAATTATGGTTCCTAGGTTCATTAAATCACTAATCTGTCCTTTCTTCATCATATTGTTTATTTATTAACTAGCATCTCATATGCGGAGGCTTAGAGAGACAGGCTTTTGAAGCCCTTCTAGAAAATGGCAGTGCATGTAAGCTGGTTATGTCCAGAGCCCAAGGAACCAGGACGAGCATGATTCAGACACACTGAGGATCACTATCTCTATGGCCAAAGCAACTTAAGTGGTTCAGTGCCCAGCACTCAAAGCCTACTGAGACATCACAATCTTGAAATAAAAGTACAAGCTTTCAAAAAAAAAAAAAAAAAGGTTATTACCATAAAGCTGGGATTCATTTTCTTAGAGAAGACTTTTATTATTTCTTTTTACATTTTTTATTTGGTATGGTTCCTTTGCTGCCCAGGTTGTGGTGCATTTCAATATTAGTTCTTACAATGTTTTTGAAGCTCATTAAAACAATGCAAGAGAACCACCTGAAAACTTTTTTCCCATAACTTTTACGTTTTATGGAATGTGTGCAAATAAAGTCTGAAATACCTTGATGGGATGAAAAATAGACTCTTCTGTGGCAGCCTCAAAGCTACACTTTGAGAAGCACAACTGAATTGTTTTTATCATGGACAGACACTTCTGGTTTCGTACACTCCATAATCAAAACTACTCCAGCAGATTCTTGAATGGCGTTAAACATCACCGTGCAGTATGTTGAAAGCAGTACAAAACCAAAGTTCTGCTCATCAATGCTACTGAGAACACAAACAACAGGCCTAAAAATAAAAGGGAAATACCTTTGCAAAAATTGGGGAAAATTTCTTACCCGTAAAAGTGACTGCGACTCCTCCTTGTTGGACTTGCTGTCTGTTGTGGTGCTGTATTGCTGCGTCATTTGACTGGCCTTCTCCGTTCCACTTGGGGGCGCCCCCTGCATGAAGCCCTTGCTGTCCGTGCCAAGGCCGAACACCAGACCAGGGGAGTCCCTGAGCATAGGGGTCTTCTGCTGGTGAGGCTCCTGAGAGACGGCGACCGCGTTGAGAAGGCCTAAGGTGCCCTGGCTGTATGGCAGAGGACTTCCCCTCAAGATATCCACTGCCCTTTCCTTGGGCACCCACAGCAGACCACGTGCCTGCTCCACTCCCCCACCTCCTCCAACACCAGCAGCCTCCCCCCAGACCTTCTCCCTGAGCGGCTCCTTCTCATCAAGGGCCTCCCTCTTCACCCCCTCCACGCCGACCCCCACCTCCACAGGCCGGGCCTCTGGTGGCACCAGGCTGTATAGCTTCAGGTCGCCTTTAGTCTCTTCCTTGATGCTTATGTTGGAGGGAACAGAGCAGCCATTTGTGGGGGAAGAGCAGGAGTCCAAAGGGTCCTGGCAGTGTGCAGAGTTGAAGTGCTCCAGTAGGGCGGCAGTGTCAGCTGCTGTGAAGCTGCAGTGGCGGCAACGACAACAGCCATGTACTCTCCTGCAGAATCACAGTGGGGAAAGGAGTCAGTGAACACACATACACACACACACACACAAACAACAGAAACAGACATGGAATTCATAATAGAAACAATTTTTTAAAAATGTGTTCATAAATGTAAATACAAACCAAGTAAATGAGACAAATATGTATGCGCATATGCTTTATTGAGTTACATAGCTTAAGCTAAATTCCCTTTGGTGTGGACAGGACGCCCTCCTTTCTCATTTTCATTCATTCAGACAGGGAGAAAGCATCGAGGCTTACAGAGAAATGCTGAAAGTGTCATGGCAGAGGACTGAAACCTCAGCAGCACAGGGGATTCACGATATATACTCACCGGTCACTTTATTAGGTACACCTGTTCAACTGCTCGTTAACGCAAATATCTAATCAGCCAATCACGTGGCAGCAACTCAATGCATTTAGGCATGTAGACATGGTCAAGACGATCTGCTGAAGTTCAAACCAAGCATCAGAATGGGGAAGAAAGGTGATTTAAGTGACTTTGAACGTTGTTGACTTTTTGGTTGTTGGCTCCAGACGGGCTGGTTTGACTATTTCAGAAAATGCTGGGATTTTCACGCACAACCATCTCTAGGGTTTACAGAGAATGGTCCAAAAAAGAGAAAATATCCAGTGAGTGGCAGTTCTCTGGGCGAAAATGCCTTGTTGATGGCAGAGGTCAGAGGAGAATTGCCAGACTGGTTTGAGCTGATAGAAAGGCAACAGTAACTCAAATAACCACTCGTTACAACCGAGGTATGCAGAAGAGCATCTCTGAATACACAACACATCGAACCTTGAAGCAGATGGGCTACAGCAGCAGAAGACCACACTCAGTACTAGCAAGTACCTAATAAAGTGGCAGATGAGTGTATATCACTCACGAGACCTCCAATCTATGGATTGCACTACATGTCTTGCCTCCATCTGAACTGCTTTTAAATTGTAGGCTGCAATGAGCAGGTAACATGCTAAATACCCAGGTGAAATGTGCATTTTTGCCGAACAAACCTCACTCAACTAATATGCCCCCAATATAGCCTTAAAAAAGTGGGCTCTCATTTTATATCATCATTGTGTTGGGGTTGCAAAGAAATTAGTTAAGAAAGGCTGTAAACCCCTGTGGTGCACTGTTCCTGTGTCTTTGAACTAGGAACTGTACAGAACTGTGAAATCTGAAAAATATACCGTAGACTACAGAAATACAGTATGTTATTTATATGTTAATATATAATTAATAATTTCCTTGATAAAACTGTGAAATAAATTGGTTTCGTGGCAAAAGAATGATTCACCTTTCAAAGGACCTTTGAGAAACATAAGACCCGCCAAACATAAGACCATCTTTTCAAATACTTTGGCCCTGAACTTGGGCTACCAAAGATTCCATTCTTATGCCTGTCTCTAGCTGCTGTGAGCAAAAAGGGTTTTTTCTGAAGCATGAAAAAAGACTTGAATATTAATGAATTTGTACTACTCTCAATCCCTATAATGAGAATGTGTCATTTCCTCTTCTTCCAGTTGTTTTATATCATATGCTATTGCCATCTTATTATCACAGTCAAATCCTTATGTACTGTGAATCACAATGGAAAATGATACGTGTGAGCCGTTCAGAATATTATAAAATAAGAGAAATTGCAATTTCTTCATCCTGACTAAATCTGCACGGATATTACAAGGATATTAGCAATAATTTCCACAACATGTGAAGTAAAAACAGAGAAGCATTGTTCATGGAGTGTCAAAATCTGATTTATGATTGCCAATGACAATTAAAGGGACAATTCACTTACTAGAGTTTTTTATTTCAGTTTTAGTGTTCATTCTCAATTGCATCAGACAGTTTTTGTGTGAAATTAATATATTTATATACTTACAGAAGTTTATGATGACCTGCTGCCTTTACAATGATGGATATCAGGGCATTCAGAGGTTCATTGTCTAAAGCAAGAAAATACACTTCAAATAAAAGCAGCTTGTAAAGCAATACTTTGTTCCAGGGGCTTTACATATAATAAGATGAATTTTATAAAAATTTCCAGACTTTATAGTGTGTAGATACTTCTTTCCTTTACAGTTATGGGGCGACATAGCTCAGGAGGTAAGACCGGTTGTTTGGCTGTCGGAGGGATGCCAGTTCGATCCCCTGCCCTGGGCGTGTCGAACTGCCCCTGAGCAAGACACCTAACCCCTAATTGCTCCCAACGAGCTGACTGGTACCTTGCATGACAGCCTTTCACTGTTGGTGTGTGAGTATGTGTGTGAATGGATGAATGAGAGGCATCAATTGTAAAGCGCTTTGGATAAAAGCGCTACATAAATGCAGTCCATTTACCATTTACAGTTCTCAAGGAGTGCATGCTCTTCACTCCCATGAAGTAGAGTGTAGTAATGCTGATCTAAGAAACTGCCTCAATTTCAGAAATATTTTTTGTTCTTTCTTTCTTTAAAAGAATAATCACGGAAAACAATACATGTACAACCTCTGGAGACATAACATGCTGCCTGGGAATTAGGCGGACTGGAATAGTATTTTCTTGCTTTAGACAATGAATCCCTGAAGACCCAGAAAGAAACTTTTAAAACCTTTTATCCTTTAGTGTACATAAAAACTGGCCAGGCCAATCAAAAACATACACTAAAGCTCAAAGTTAAGTATCCCTTTAAGATGTGTCCCTGCTTACCTTCTGGACAGGAGTAGAATTCCCTTATAAAAACAAATAAACATATAAAACTGAATTTCCAAACAAATGCAAACACTACAAAACAAATCATTCAAACAGAATCCACGCCCACTTTTGCGGTGTTTATTTTACTGGAATCCAAAAGAAGATTAGAGCTTTGACTTTGATCCGCATCCAAGCACAGTAACATTTCTTATGTTAGAGCTTAGTACTGTAGGGACAAAGACCTGAATACAATTACAATAAATATCATTACAACGGGTTATTTGAACAGAATGTACGTTCTGGTTCATAACAAAAATCTGGTTTGTGGACAGCTACTCTGAACAAAAGATGCAGTTCTCAGATTCAATTCAGAAATACATAAATGTTTAATTTTCAAAAGCGAAAAAATATAAGTTAAGTGAATAAGCCCTTTGTTTGCAAAGATGATCATAAGTTCATCTTTCTTTCATTCCATTTGAGGCTGGTTGGTACAAAGAAAAATGGGAATTTCCCATTTGGAAGCAAATCTGCTTCTTTTTCAGAACTTCATATTGTTTTTTATAAAGAATTTTGCAAGCGTATATACATGTGCGGCTCAACTAAGATGTAGTTTTATTTTATGATGGTCTGCCAGTGTATGTTTTTAAAGCATTAAATGGATTCTGTTCTTGTGTTATTTTTAACATTTGTTTACAATGTTTGCTTTTTTCATGTTAGTTAAGAACAAAAGGTTATGCCAAATAAACAGCAAAAAAAAAAAAAAAAACCCAAGTTATTTGGACATCTGATAACCACTAAAAAAAATTTTTCAAAGGTTTGCACAGAGGATTCAGGCACAGACAGTTGTTCTGCTCTCTAAACTAAATCTAGTTTTTGAGGAAAGGAAGTGAACAGGATTGATAAACTGGGTAGTACATGCAAACAAGACATCTAATAATTAGCTTGTCACTGTGCTGCAGCCTCTCAAGGTAGACAGATAAGAGCACATTTCCAATGGGCCGTAGCTATTTTTCTGTTTCAACGGAATGAGGCATTCTGGTTTTTTCCAATTAGAAAACCCAGAAAAAAAGATATGACCAAGATGCAGTATCTGAGCTACAAAGCCTATTAACCTGTAAAGCTAGGTGTGCAGCAGGAGCGGTCGCATTTCACTCCCACACTTGGGTTCCTGCTCAATATCTACAACCTGCCAGCACAAATTCAAGTGGCGAAGCTTCTGGTTGTGTGTCCCTGTCTGTGGTTTTTGATAAGCCGCCAGCAAAGACCACTTTGTCTCCCCACACATGCAAATACTCTCACTGTCAATATCCTGGTCATCAACATTAGTTTCAGCACTCTCTATACACAAAGCAATTCAACTTTTCTGTTGCATGGTGTGACGAGCAGCCTAATACATAAACAACAGTGCTTTATCCCTGAAAACAAACATAATTACATGCAAATTAAATTAAGGCTATAAGGGACTGAATGAAAATTTAAGTCAGATCATTTAGTGCTTCGCTAAATGAGTAGTAGGAGCAACAAGGACACAACTTCCTGGAATAGTGAGTCCTTCATCGGCAGATACTTATCATTATATCCAAGTTTTATCATCAGCAGATAAAGAGACCGCTGCAAGCATAAAGGGCAGGTGATATCCTCCATTGACCTCACTGAGTGCAAATGTAAAAGATAAAGGAAGCACCCATTCTTACACTAATTTAGCAGACACAATTGTTCTACAAGTAGTCTATAGATGTGTGATTGTTAGACTTTGAAAACAGCAAAACCGTTATTCATTCACAATTAAAAATCTGGAAATGTTTATCATGTATATGCCGACTACATTTAATTTATAGGCTACTTGCCAGCAGGCACTCACCTAAACAAGCTGAAAAGACATCCAACAAATTAATAATCAATTAATGTTAAATCCTTAGAGATGGACATTTTGAGAATACCTGGCTAGGTCCAAATTACATGAAAGAAACATGCGTAACACTGTGGAAGAAACAGCAGGTAAAGAAGAAACAAAGTAATCCAAGTACAGGGCCTTTATTGTGTGTATATCAGGGTTTGGGTATATTCAGAATTTGGGAATTGATTTCAGGTAAATTCATAAATTGGGGATATTTAATATTTAGAATTGAATTAACTTTAACAAACTTCAACTGAAATCCTGGTGGCTGTGTGTATCTGTTAACCTATTGACAGAGTAAATGACTGCAGGTCTGTGGGAAGCTGTCAGAGTTGTATAGACATGGGGTATGCCTTGTCATTTACTGTATGTATAGACATGTGGTATGCCTTGCTGTTAGGTATAGACATGGGGTATGCCTTAAAAACCCATAATTTGGTGGAGTGTGCATCACTGCAGTCATGGCATTTGAAATTGGCCCATGTGAGGCATTTCCCTGGCACAAATGAACTTTCTCAAGAACGATTACTGAATGAGGGTTACCTTGCTTAACATTATAAGGAAGGCCAGACTAAATCTCATTAGCAATAATGAAATGTGGATATGACCATTTTCTCATGTATTACTCATGCTTTAACCAAAGAAAAGAAGTGGGAAATGAAAATATTGATGGTAGAAATGACAATTCATATCTGATTAAATTCACACATCGTTCATTTCAGTTACAGACTGTCATCCAATTTCTTTTTTCCCCACCCCATACAGTGCAGCGCGTGTTTGTACTGTGACTAAATCTTTATTGTTTTGGCTCTGTACTCCAGCACATTGGATTTGAAATGTGACAATAAATATGAGGTTGTGTTGAGCAATTACTATTTTTGAGTTTGGTTCAATTTTGATTCGGTTTTGTAAAATAATCACATTATTTCAATAAATGTATTTAATTTATTTATTTGGAAAAATGAATGCACCATGGAATAATGACAACTGAATTGTTTTTGTATATTTTTTATTATAATGTTAAACACTAACTGTTCAAAATAGAGCTTTAAAACTTTCAATCTATTTTCAAAGGCTCCAATATTGTGATAGCATAATTATCACTTTGGTCTTCAAATATACTCCGATCAGGCACAACATTAAAACCACCTGCATTTTTCTGTTTTTTTCTGATTTAATATTTTATTTTCTCTGTTTGTAATCAAACAATTCACATGTGGTCAAAGTGCAGACTCAGAGCTTTTATTAAAGGGTATTCTTGTACATTTTGGTTTCACCATGTACACTCCTGGGCAAAAAAAAATGGGCCAAGCCCAAAATTATTTCTCCTGATTAATTTTCCTGTTGAACTCAATGGAAAAAATATTCAGGAGAAACAATTCTTGTAGTATCAACTGCATATCTGGCAGCAGCTCGGTGGTTTGAGGCTCATTTGATACCTTGGACCCTTGATGACTTAAAGCCATTTAACAAATGTGTTCCATACTGCATCAGCATAATTTACAGCTGAATTTAGTCCCACCCCCCAATTCCCATAGAGATCCATTCAAATGCAAAGAGTTTTTGTATCGCTTGTAGGACAACCTGACAATAAGATATCCAGACTCTGATGATGTTGATAGGTCACAAACATCAGGAAGTCATGGCATGCAAAGGATATGCAACCAAATACAAAACATGACTCTTTTATTTTACATTATGTTAATTTGTCTAAAACACTGAAATGGGGGACTACGTATAAAAAGTGCTGTAATTACTAGATTGTGAAACCAAAATGTATAAGAATACCCTTTAATAAAAGCTCTGAGTCTGCGCTTTGACCACGTGTGAATTGTTTGATTACAAACAGAGAAAATAAAATATTAAATCAGAAAAAAGCAGAAAAATGCAGGTGGTTTTAAGGTTGTGGCTGATCGGTATATCAGCCACAACTATATCCATATTATGGATTTCAGGTGTGAATATTGCATTTTTTATTTGTTGACTTAACAATTTATCTCCCTTATCATACATGCGGTTCTAGAATTAAAGACATTTTCTCTCTAGCAGGCAGAAACCAGGCTTCTATCTTCATTGTTCCTCAAGAGACGTGAGCAAGTTTAGTAACATTGGCAAAATCATTAGACCAATTTCATGGCAGATATGAGATTCCGCTGAGTAAAAGTGTTGTTATGGAATATATGCGTGTTGTTGGGTACAGTCATACAGTAACAGTACATACACATATTTAGTCCAACTTCAATAGCATTTTTGTTGTGTGAGTACTGGGTTTTGTGTGTTTCTGAACAGTAACGTTATTTGCGTGTCTGTTGGTGCAATGGATTATGGCCCCTGTAGTTACAGCGATGCTTATTTCTGCGTGAACTGTGAGCTTTTTAAAATCTACAACTAAAAAAACTAGCACACCGAGCTTGGAGAAAAACACCATTTATCCAATGAATCACGATAATTCAAATAATCGAACCAATGTTGATCGACTAATTATTTAAACACCAAAATAAAATGTAGTGTATTCACTCCACACTAATATGTGAAATTGCAGATAATCAGCTTTAATTGAATGGCATCCATATCCAATGATCCCTATAGGAATTACAGCTGTTTTTATACATCTTTCCCCATTTAAGGAGAGCAAAACTAATTGGCCAAATTGGTATAAACAAAACAATAAATGACCAGTGAATCTTGAATCTTGTAAAACCAATATATTTATATATATACTCCAGATGTGAACATTACAGAGACTTGAAAAATGGCTTAAATTAAGGAAGATATCTGTACAATTTACAGAACTAATGCAGATTAGTTTATATTCATAATTTTGGAAGAAAGTGCCACAAATGCAATTGTCTAGACAAAAAAATCAAAAATTAATTTGCACTTTTTTAGTTTTGCAATGAAATACTGAGAGATTGCATATATACAGCAGGTTAAAAAAAACTTTTTAAAAATGGCGGTTGAAATAAAATCCTGCGAGTACTCGACCAATCAGAAATGTTCAGCGCTTGCGCTCCACCCCAAACGTTTCGGTACTTTTGGAAAGTACTACCACCCGAGCAGGGACTTTTTTGGGGGTAAAATAAAGACCCCGGAACATAGAGGGGCTTAGGTTTAGACCCTGGTCCCTGCGGTGGAAACGCACTGAGTTCCTCAAAAGGTTCCTAGTTCCTGGGGAAAGTTCCTGCGGTGGAAACGCGGCTTATGTCAGCTAGGTCTATCAGCAAACATATGGCTTAGCTATGCTCAGAAGTCCTCAATAATAATAGTATTTTCCAAGAAATTTCGAAAAATCGTTGACAAGCTTTCGTTAGCAGCGTCTTTGTTTTACTGCTACCACGTGAATGCGTAATTGAATGCGATAAGAAAATTTCCAGTTACGCTGACCTATAAAACGCTATTCCAAAAGCAAAATTAGACATGTTATACATCGTTTGAAAGCTTATACTCTCACCTACTGAATAAATGAATTGTAAATCTAGTCAGACTGTACTAAAAAGGGCGACGACGCCGTAAACAACAGGTGTGGTATTACGCACAGCTATTTTGGAAGGTACCCAGGCATCACACATGGGCGTATATTTCCAAAACGGATTGTCCAAGACAATATATGATCACTCAGTCACCAAAGGGACATCTCTATGCGTAAAACCAATGGCAAGGTTGTATATTTATTCAATATTTAGTCCCATATATTAAATGTAGAATTACATGGTATCATTTTTAAAAACTTTTTCTCGTTTATTTCGTTATTCAGTGAGCAGTGTTTTCACTGCTGTATAGGCATATCTTAGGGCTATTGTCGGGTTTATCTTGTAGCTATGACAGAATACAATTTTTTAGTGGTGAAATAATATTTTTGTGAATGCCAAGATAGACAATATTGTCCATTATGTCAAGGGTGGGGGGTGATTTCTAGATGAGACTGCAGGGAGGGTGAGCGTGTTAAATGAACAACCAGAGCGACAATGGTGGCACTGCGAAACTCTGTATTCGGCATAGTTGTCGTCTATCGTCTACTAATGAAACTAAAACAATGCGTTTCTGTTTTTAACTCATACTTTGGTAGCAGTAGCATCGAATGTCTGAGTTTAGTAATCTCGGCATGCCGACCACTAGGGGCTTTGCGCTAAGAGGTTAAATGGACAAACTACACGACGAGGGTGGCACTTAGAAACTGTGCATATGGCATAGTTGTCATTTATAGTCAACAAATAAAGCTAGAACACACAGTTTGTTGTTTTCACTTTCATAGTTGCAGGAGCACTGAATGTCTGGGTTCAACAATCTGAGGATGCTGGCATCCTGGCCACTGGGGGGTTTGTGCAAAGGGGTTAATCTATAAGAATTTTGAAACATATTGAGACTTTTTTTTTTTTTTTTTTTTTTAAAGGAGCAAAAACAGTCCAGCCTCCTCCATGTTGTGGAATTGAACCCCTCTCTGCATGGGGGACTTGTGTCTCAAGTGTAGGCCACCCTATGGTCTACACCACACATCTCACCAGATTTTCAGCCTTTAATTTAAACATAAACATCTTAACATGTACTTTTCTCTGAACATGTCATGTTCAATTTGAATTTTCTTATAAATATATATGAATGTTTAACCAGAATAAAACAATTGCAACAAAAGCTGGAAGCTGAAAATAAAGCGTACACATTTACAATCTACACAAGGTTTATTCTCATACCAATTTCTCTCTGGGCAACAGAGTGAGCCCTTCCAGGTTTTTCTGCTGATGTTGAGGCAGTCTAGTGTGAAAAACAAGGGTGTCTACTGCATTTAATAACAAAAGATGTGTTAGCACTGCAGTACCAGAAACAGCCGACACAAAAATGTTAAAGAGTGCTACCCGCAGAAGACAAAATTGAGCAGCAAGCTCTACTCAACAGCTCTCGTGCAACCAACATGCATTGATCTGCCCCAGTGTCAAAATTAATAAGGCACTCCCATGAAATCAGAGGGCAGACAGCATGTTAATGGAGGTGCCTGTGCGTGTTCAGACAAGCTGTAAATAAAAATGTAAGCATATACACAATGTAAAAGCTAGAAAGCACTGATCATTTCTTTTGCAGCATCCTAACCTAATCCTGTTCCTAACACTCCTTCCCATTATCATCATACTTTAATTATGATTATTGATTCAAAAAATGAATATGGGCATGAGTCCCAGACCAATATCGATGTCAATGAAGGTATTGAGTAGCGGTAATTTGTACTTTATGAAGTCGAATTCCCTCAGCCATGCATCACTAAACAAACTCAATACTGCTATTTACGGACAGGCCTGGCCTGCTGGCGCTGTGAATTGCCCAAGTGTGACACACGCATCCCTATAACGTCAGAGAGGAAATGGAAATTACACCACATCCTGGCTGAAACTCACCAGTCTGTTCCCTGTCTTTCACATGACGGCAGGGTGGTGAGGGGGAGGGTGGGATTGAGGCGGGGCTGATATCACAGGCATTAACAGGGTGAGGCAAGTGACAAATGGGGTGAACTGTATGGGACTGGTTGGACTAATACTGTAGCAGTACAGGGCAGAGTTCTGTGACAACCTCTTAGTGGGGCCACAGGGGGAAAATGACCAAGCACTTAGGACTCTAATTTAAAATGACATTGTGTGCACAATACAAGCCAACTTTAAAAATAAAAGAATCACAAAAAGCCAGAACCAAGAGGGCTGTGCTGTTAAACTGGCATCCCTCACGCCTGCTGTCCCTCAGCACAGCTCAGACAGTAATGGCCAATTTGAGCACCACGGCGCACTTTTAATTTATTGGGATCGCCCAGCCAGCAGTGAGAAAGAGGGGCTTCGGTGGTCTGGCAAGTTTGGGAGGGCAGTGGGTGGACCCAGTTCACATATCCCGTTGACCATCTCGTAAATCCCAGCCCCTACAATTGCATTACGCCTTGGGTGACATGGTGTGCCTCGCACTGGGCTGAAACAGGCTGGGCCCCACCAGCTACAGGGAGAAGGCTCTCTGGGGACAGGCGCCTGGTTTCGTTCCTATTCCCTTTCCTCCATGTGTCATGGCATGAGTCTGGAGTACATAAAGCACCTTATTCAGTAGCCGGCACACAAACGCCACGGCAGGGCTGGAAATGTGCCCGCTTGGATTCCACAGCAGGCAGACCTCTGTATAAATAAATGCCTTTACGCAAGACTGATGATGGACGTCACACTACTAGTCCAGAGATCTAATTACGCACACACACACACACACACACACACACATACATACACACACATACACACACACAGACCTACATATATACATACAAACATGTATACACATTTTGATACAAAACCTTTGATACCAACATTTCCTCAGTTAAAGAAAGCATAAGCCTCAGGTGAAAAATGACAGCAGTGCTACTAGTGTCACAGCTACTGTGTTACTGCACATTTTTATGATAAAAGCTATCAGGGCAGGAAGCTTCCAGTGAGATTTTGGCATACATAGAAATACATGTGTTAAACCACACCAAATGTGGTTCTATGAGAAAATTCATCCAGGAAAAAGTGCTTGCTTGGATGCACTGGGCATCTATAAAATAAACCAGTAATGGTCACCGACTGTGCTTTTTAAATGACTCTGCTTTTTAAATTGATTTTTAGGATGTTATTTTTAGGAAACATGACACTGATATCAAGGCTCTCTTAAAAATCCTTGTTAAAAGACAATTATTTGATAAAATTTGATAATTCATGAGTAAATAAAAGAAGGCTTTATGTGTTTTCTTCAAGACGGAGACACGTATGGAAGATATAGACCATCTTGAGACTGTCCCAAGTGGACTACCACTTAGGTTTTCATTTCTTTGTGAGGCTGAAAAACTAGTCTAATAACAAAAACTGAAGAAGAAAAAAATATGCAAAATTATACTATATAAATGTGTACATTAAATTAAGTGGTGCTTGCTACTGCTTAAAATTTGAGCTGAGGCCAGCACTTACCTCATTCAATTTGATTACATTCAGTCATATGTAATCTATTGTGCATAATGCAGGACTGAGTGAAAATTAGGGGTTGTCACTGTGCAGGTTCAGACTGCACCACACTAGACATAAAAAATATACATTTCCAGCAGATTTTGCTTTAACAGCAAAACGTGCATAAAAATACACAACATATTGAATATGCCCATAATGTGCTTTTTAAAAAAAAAAAAAAAGCATTGAACATTCTCACATTGTTAAATTTCCTTAAATTACATATAAAATATTAAAACCATTTATTTCTCTTCTCATTGCTATCCTGAATGTTGCTGGCGATTAATAAATGATAAATAGAGTGTATCCTCCCTGGGGTTTTCTGTGCAGTGCTGATGAAACTGTGGAAACGTAAAGTGATCATTTGGTTTAGATCATCATCTCCTATGGTAATAAGATGGTGACATCATGGGCAGTTATATATGACAACATTACCCCACGGCCCTTTTTTGAGAGATGACATCAGTCCAGACCTTTAAATAGACAGAAAATCAGGAGCAGCATTTTGCTACTGCACGCAACTCATTTATACCTAACATCTGAGCCCTAAAAATAAACAATGCCAAAAACAGCTAAAACAGGAAGAACATGTAGGCCTAACTGATATCATACGCTCAGGTTATGGACTGCAATTCCTGATTTTAGAGGTTGTATTTATTATATGCACGCACGCACGCACCCACACTCACTCACATTCGTATTGTGCAGAAGGGAGGTATTTTACCACGTTTTTAAAATAGCTTGGACCGCAAGTTTAGTTTACAGTAGTTCACCAAGATATATTGCTCAGAACTATATGAACTGTGTTACTGAGAAAACTTGTTGTCCACTAAAAGCCAAATGCATTTTTATTTTATTGCTTCACTTTGAGTTAAATAAAGAAGAAAAAATACTGTCTGTGTTTAGTTAGAATATTGGACAAACCTACAAGAAAAAATGACAAACCTAGCCATTTTGTGCAGTAGAGGGGGTCCTCACCTGTAGTGACGGTAAATCTCCTCCTCAACCTCGGTGACAAAGTCACACTTGGTACAGGAGCGGTTACTCGACTCCTTCGCAGGGGTGACCCCAGCCTCCAGACGGGCAGGCTCCTCCTCCGGCTTGATCTCCAGGACCCCATGGGCACTGTGGACGCTGTCATAGTGCAGAAGGAGGAGGTCGATGTCGGCAGCAGAGTAAGAGCACTGGTCGCACAGGTGCTTGACTTTGGCTTGGGGCAGGCCGGCAGGGGACAGCTCCAGCAGCAGCAGGGCGCAGTGCGAGCAGTTGCTCTTGCGGCAGGCGAAGGGGTAGGAAATCTCGCCCAGGTGCTTCTCTGGACTGCACAGGCCGCGGGGGCAGAAGGGGCAGTGCTTGATGGTGCACTTGTGGATGCTGTGAGCCTGCTGGTAGTGCCGGAGGAGAGGCGCAACCACGATCACATCTGGCCCGTGGCTCATGGAGTACCGGAAGTCACAGAACTGGCAGTTGTAGCTGGTGACAACGGTCTCCGGGTCAGCCACCACTGCCTTGCTCAGGGCCTCCTTCCTCTTCGAGGGCGGGTCCCCGTCACTTCGGATCGAGTCCTCTCGGGAGGTGCGGTCTGTCGCACCGGCCTGGCAATGCTTCTTCTCGTAGTGCTCCAACAGGTGCAGTGCAGTGGGCGCCTCGCAGCTGAAGCTGCAGTATTTGCACCAGTAATACCCCGCCTGGCTGCCCTCCACGTTGTTCTGGCCATGGGAGTCTGCACCTTGGATTGGGACCGAGTATCCGGCGATAGTGTCATCCTCCGCTCTGACAGCCACCCGGTCGGCCCACCGCCCCGCCTCGCCGGCGTCTGAGCCGCTGCGGGGCAGGCCGTTGCCCTTGCTGTCGCTCTTCTCAGGCGACTTGCCTTCAGGGTGGGCAGAGGGCAGATGAGACTTCATTTTATTCGGATGAGTGGCCAGGAAGTGCTGCTCCAGCTCGCCTGAAGAGCTGCCCATGTAGGTGAAGTTGCAAAACTTGCAACGGAAGTACTTTGTGTTCCCCTGGCAATCTGGGGTTTTCCGGCCAATTCCAATGAGGGTGCCTCCCAGAGTCACCTGTGACAAACAAGCGGATTAATTTACATCACGCGAGGGGATAAGTTCACATAAAAATTACAATGTTTCCAGTCTTTGTCTTACACCTTCATTATGGCTGAAGACTTGAGATAGCAAAACAAAGCTGAGACTAAATAATTTTAATTTTCATATTTATTTTTCCCTCAAACAAAATATATTTTCCATTTACAAGCCAGTGCTTGTTTTTTGGTTGTCAATTTTAATGCACTTGATAAGATGAATGTGCACTCATTAGAACAACAAGCCCCTGCTTTTCCATGCATTTTTTGTATCCATTTATGCACAGCTTATTATCTGTTTACACAGCTGGATATAGTGCCTTGCTCAAGGATACAACTACTTGGGAACTTAACCTAGTTTACAAAACCGGTTCCCTAACCAAAATACTACACTGTGGCCACTCAGGTCACAAAGAATACACAGACTTTCTGTGGACTATATTGGGATAGCAGGTATGCCGTCCCGCCAAGTTACGCATTGGCGGGGGCATGCCCCATACCTATACAGCACCAAGAGTTTGGCACTTTTCAGGGTTCCCCACAGAAATAACCACAACAGCCACAGACACTCAGCCCTTAAAAACATTAAATTCTGTACATTCTCACCCCATTTCAATAGACAGAATTCATAAACAACTTCACATGTCCAGACAATAAAGCCCCAAACTAAGGGGATTTTGCATTTTCTCCTTCTTCTTCTTCTTCTTCTCATTCTTATTTTTCCTGCCGCTTATCCCACTAACAAAATGTCTCCCCATTGGACATTTTACCGACACCAGCCAAATCTTCACCGACACGACCCAATAAAAAACTTGCATACACACGCAAAATATCCATACCTTTTTACTGAAACATTGCCAGTTTAAACAGCTAGTCTGCCTGTGGCCTAGTGGGCAAGGTTACAGTCTTGAGAACATGGGGTCCTAGGTTCAAGCCCAGCTAGGAACACGTTTCTTTAACCTGCTTTTAGCCTCACCCATAATTGTCTACTACTTCTCAATTATTGCTTTTGCACCATATCTACCAGCCGTTCACCGAACGTATACACTGCATTATGACGTACCATCTGCACTCTCAGTTATTAACCGGCTACAATATTGCAAAGCCACATGGATTCAACGGGAGCTCTTCTGTGCTTACTGGCCTGTGTTCTTCTTTAAAACCACGGACAGGTTTGCTAATGATATTTCATGCATTGCATAGCTATGTCATGGTGCTGCACTAACAAAGTCACAGACTGGTAAACCTCCAGTTGAAGGATTGAATCCCGCCTCGCCCTCAGGCAGATAATTCCCTCTTTTACACTAACGTTTTCTTACGCTTATATTTGCTTTACGAAAACTCACTCACAGCCACCCATATGCATTTCATGACAGCAAATGTATTCCTTTTATTAAAAAGTTACACCAGTTCACCACTGTGCCATTTCTACTAACCACGTTTCTACATTCATGTTACCTTGCCCTGTTCTCTATCTAGCCACACACAAACAATTACTACGTATGTACGTTCTGCAACTCCCCATTAAAACATTACATTTAAAATCATGACTCACTCATAATTATAACTACTAGTACTGAACATGAGAAAAGCACATATACTTTATGCTTTATACTGACAGTTATATATACCGTTCAATAAGGAAACTATAGTCTGCGATCATGTCAACCTTCACCTACATGCCCATTCTGCTAAAAACATATTGTTTCAACTATGCAATTTCCTAATTTCTCCTAATTTCTCTCACACTGTTGTTATTTTCTCATATGCAAATCTTGCTGGGACATATGCGTCTGCTCCTATTCTCCACTATCAAGTTTTCCGGTTCTAGCTTAGCAAAACAGCGAAGAAGATTCCTACCTGCAGATAAGCCAATCAAAATGCCTTATAAACCTTACAAACACTAAAAGTGCATCTCCACGAAATAACAGACAACGGAGCAGGACAGAAAGGTACACAAGTTGCGACCTAGGGCGCTCTAATTCTACGGGCTTGCTGATTCTTTTGTCAATCAAGGCTCGTTGGATGGCCGTAAAATCCGTGAGTACATACACTGGCCATATTTCACCTGCGTTTCTGACCTTACACAAATCAACAACAAATAAGTAAGGATAAAGCACATCTTTTATTGTTATCAAATGAAGTGGGAATATGTGTTGCTGAGCATTACAGAAGGTATGGACACAATCTGTATCTGGTATTACTGGAAAAGAATGCTGTCCTGCATTACCGGAGAGACGGGGAATTGTCGCACACCTCACTCCTACATCCAAGTCCAGACCCTTTCGACCGTTGTGTCTGACTTGACCCCAGTTATGCACGGATATATAAAAGGCTGTAACATCTGTGTAACAAGTAATAATCTGCTGCTATTACTGTGACACATGGCTGACCATCAGTGTACCGGAGACTGGGATTCATATTTTAAGCCAGACTGAGAACCCATAAAGACGTCACAATATCCAGAGGGCTTATAAAGAAATTGCATTCGCCTAGGCCAACCAATAAGAGCACACCTAAATTAAAACAGCTCTACTCAGCTGTAGTATTTAAAAAGTGGAATTTTTAATGTGGACATGTAATAATTTATGCATATTTAAATTGGTATTCTTCTTTTAGTAGCCAATTAAAACATGAGTTGATGTATCCCTGGCCATGTATCACCGTCGTACAAAAATGCAATGCAGTGTAATTGTCCAAAGGCAAAATAAAACAAAGAAAAAGTGATATTATAAACCATGAATTAACTACTCTTGGAATGATTTGAGGGTATATATGTAAAGGTATAGAATTGTATAATGTGATCTAATGAAAAACATGTTTTCAACAAACAAAAATGCCAAGTTACTCCCACTTACAAAGCACTGTCTACAAGTCATTCATTCAAACTGGCTACATCTAGGCCTGCCATTAAAAGTATTCATATCAAAATGACACCAAGTTACTTTACTACAAACAATATAGGCTATCTTGCCACACAGAAATTAAAGAAGCTGTATTCCAAAGAAATGCTACCCGATGTCACCTAAATAGTTCCAAGTCATCAAAGCTGCAACGTTGTACTGTTTTAAACAAGCACACTTGTGTATATGTTCATTTTGTGTTCGCATCCGCTGTTTTCATTGGTTGATGTACGTAAAATGACCAATGGGGAGACATATTCTTTGTGGGCTAGGAGCATTTGTGGCAGGAAAAAAAAAGAAAGGAGAAAATGCAAAATCGCCTTAGTTTGGGGCTTTATTGTGTGGACATGTGAAGTTGTTTATGAATTCTGTCAGTTGAAATGTGGTCAGAATGTACAGAAAGTTATGTTTTTAAGGGCTGAGAGTCTGTTAACTAAGTCTGTGGCTGTAGCAGCTACGTCTGTGGGGAACCCTGAAAAGTGCCTAACTTGCGGTGCTGTATAGGTATGTGGCTTGCCCCACCAGGTCGCAACTTGGCTGGATGGCATACCTGCCATCCCAATATGGTAGAGTTAATATTGAAAATATCACTTTTCAAAATGCTAAAGCATTTTGGTCAGTATTTTGTAATGTAACAATGTCATTTGGTGCGACCAATAAGACAACAAGACTGTATCACATACTGAAGTCACCTTTGTACCATGTAATGATTGCAGAATACATATCACTGACTTTTTGAGGTTTCACAACTGA
Organism: Anguilla rostrata; assembly: GCF_018555375.3. NCBI lineage: Eukaryota > Metazoa > Chordata > Actinopteri > Anguilliformes > Anguillidae > Anguilla > Anguilla rostrata. The sequence goes on along the minus strand of NC_057940.1, from coordinate 45,224,022 downwards.
AACAGCAGATCAGATCAGTCACTGTCATGGAACTGCCTTTGGGACTTCAAGATGAAGACGTTGGGAGGCAACAAGCTTAAAAAGGTTTCCAAAACCATTTGCTTAGACCCTTCCTAGGAGTACCATTGTAGCTGTAGCATAAGTCCACTGTAACATAATGGAACAAATATGGCACAACACCGAGGCTATAAAAACAACCATCAAAACAGCTATCCCACCAACCTCAACAAACAGAGCAACTATCAGAGAAGTGACTAAGAGGCCAGCTACAACGCTGACAGATTTGCAGAGCTCAATGGCTGAAATGGGAGAAACCATCTAGGGATCAAGAGTCTCTTCAGCACATCACAGATTTGGCCTCTTTGGGACAGCAGCTGGATGGAAGCCACTTCTTAGAAAGGTCAACATTAATTCACGCCTGACGTTTGCCAGAAGCTATATGACAGACCATGAAAATTTTTTGTGGCTTGTTGAGGGTAAGGTTAAGGCCCTTTGATTTGTGCCAAACATTTTGCTTTATTTTCCGTCTAAACACCATCCTTATCATCAAACATATTGGTGGCAGCATCATGCTATGGGGTAGCTTTTCAGCAGGACAGGAAAGCACACACACACACACAGTACAGGCCAAAGGTACTGGCCCACTTGTGTTTTATTTTTTTAAACCTTAGGTAGAGAAGAATACAGTTAATAGCCTCCATTGGCTTTAATTACAATTAAACAAATTATTGAAAGGCTATCCAATCATTTTGCAAATGGGGGGTGGATGCATAGTTAAGTTGACTGAAATCTTATCTACCTTAAATTAAAAAAAGAAAAAGAAAAAAAAAAGGTAGCCCAATACCATTGGCCTATAGTTAACAGGTGTAAACATGTGTGTAAATAAAACAGGCACTAATGGTGCAAGAAATACGTCAAAGGAAAAAGTTAGGTGTAGATGTGCAGGACAAAGTGAAAATATTGTGGCAAGGTTATTCTCCATGAGAAATAAAAAAGAAAGATATCCAGATGCATTGTTCAGTACACACTCAGAAGGGTCCAGCGAATGGGCAGTAATGTTAACAGGAGAAGACCTGGAAGATCAAAAGGTAGTAGACAAATATTATGTGGTGTCTAGCAAAAGAAACCATTGTAAAATTGCACCACAACAGCAGAAGAACTCAGCTAGAATGCAGCTAGAGAGAAATCTGTTCCACTGACTGCAGTGAAGACCATTAAGAAGAAAAAAAGCTTTGGTGAGCTCAGAAATCACAAAAACCTGAGTAAGCTAAGGAATTATACACAGCATACAGTGAGTGCCAAAATGTGTGGGACAAAGACTTTTTTTTTTTTTTCTTGATTAGGCTCTGTACTCCCCGATTTTAGATTTGCAACAAACAATGCACATATGGTTTAACCCCTTAGCACACAAGCCAAATCTGCCCAATCCTTTATCCCATTTAGGGGATACCCTATTTAAAGCTTTATAACTCCAGATGAACACCACGGAGACTTGAAAAGTGGCTTAAATGAAGTAAGACATTTGTACCATTTACAATGGATAGATTAGTTTATATTCATAATTTTGGAAGAAATAAAGTGCCACAAATGCAATTGTCTAGGCATAAAATCTAAAATGAATGTGCTCTGTTTTAGTTTGCAATGAAATACCGAGAGATTACAAATATACAGCAGGTTAAACTACACATGTCCTGGATCAAAAACTTGACCACAAGTTCATAAAATCTAAGGGCGAATATGTAGAACGACAAAAGCAAAAACTCAGCAGTGTATCCAGCATCTCCAAATCTATCCAAAATGTCTAAATTATGCATTGCTGTAAATCACAACATATTCACGTATTTCACTACAAATCAACTGTTTTGACTCAAGAAATGCACTGTTGCATCACTTTCAAGTGGGAATTACAAGCTTTGCATCAGTACAGTGGTATAAAATATCTAGGGGTCCATAAACATATTCAAAATCTCTCCAAATATGAATCAAATGCTTTATGTCCATTTTAAAGTACACAAATGAGCCCCTTATGAAGGTTTAAGATGAAACATTGATATCAGATTCAAAAAGAATGCAAAAACATTGTCACACAATGCGGTACAGTATCTAAATATGTAATAATTAACTCTCGTTTGTATTTCTGTACTCTACAGTATGTATTGTTTTCTTGTATGGGGACGGGACGACATGAAAACAATTTTCAAATGTCCACCATGAGTTTTGTTCCAACTCTCATGTCATCACTGTTGTATGCATCACAAAAACTACCGACAAACGTTTACATTACAGTGTGAAATATCCTCATTATAAAATACTACTAACCTATTTAAAGATACTCAATTACAAAAATAATGTATATAACTGAAATATTTTGAGCAGTAATACTTACATAGCGATGATGAAATCTTATCTGTGTTCAGTAGAGACAGAGACAGTAAATCAATGATTAAGTTCTCTCCGCTTCTGTCTTACTCCAGAAAACTATGTCAGCTAGGTCTGTCAGCAAACATATGGCTTAGCTATGCTCAGTAGTCCTCAATAATAGTATTTCCCAAGAATTTATGAAAAATCATTGATAACGTTTAGTCAGGTGCAGTGTCTTTTACTGCTACCACAGAGTGAATGCGTAAGTGAATGCGATGATGAGAAAACTTTTGGTTATGCTGAGCTATAAAAGCTATTCCAAAAGCAAAATTAGACATGTTATACATTGTTAGAAAGCTTATACTGTCACCTACTGAATAAATGAATTGTCAGTCAAGCCAAACTGTACTAAAAAGGCGTTAAGACGTGTGGTATTACGCACAGCTATTTTGAAGGTACCCAGATGTCACAAATGCGCATATATTTCACAAACGGATTGTCCGAGACAATATTTGACCACTCAGCCTCAAAAGGGACATCTCTACGCATAAAACCAATGGTAAGGTTGTACATTTATTTAATATTTAGTCCCAGATAATGGCTGTGGAATGATATGGTATAATTTTTTTTAACTTAGTCTTATTTTGTTATTCACAGTGAGCAGCGTTTTCACTGCTGTATTGCCATATCTTAGGGCTATTTTTGGGTTTAACTTGTTGCTAATATGATTTTTGAGTGGTGAAAGAATATTTTTATGAATGCCAAGATAGACAATATTGGCCATTATGTCTGGGGTGGGGGGTGTAGTTGCAAATGAGACCGCAGGGAGGGGGTGCTTGTTAAATGAGCGACAAAAGTGACAATGGTGGCGCTGCGAAACTCTGTATTCGGCATAGTTGTCATGTATCGTCTACTAATGAAACTAAAACAAAGTATTTCTGTTTTAAACTCATACTTTGGTTGCAGGAGCAATGAATGTCTGAGTTGAACAATCTAGGCATGCCAGCGTGCCGACCACTAGGGGGTGCATGCTAAGAGGTTATGTGTAGATTCTCATCTTTTATGGAAGAATATTTTAATACATTTTGGTTTCATCACATAGAAATAACAACACTTTTCATACATAATCCCCCATTTCAGGGCACCACAATGTGGTGGCTTCACAGGTTTTAGTGATTATTCAGGCATGGTCAACTGCTTCATTTGTGCAGGTATACATCACTCAGAAGAAAGAGAGCACTGGTGAGCACAGTAACTCAGTAATTGCAAAGTGCCTGGTAGGAAGGAAGACCTCTTCAGTTGATGATGGAAGAAGTCTCACCATAATGAAGAAAACCCCCTAAACACCTGTCTGACAGATCAGAAACATGTGTCAGTGACTACTGTCCACACACAACTTCATGAACTACACTGAAAGATTCAAACCACTAGTCAGCCTTAAAAACAGGATGGCCCGTTTACAGTTAACTAAGAAGTACCCAAAAGAGACTGAAGAGTTCTAGAAAAAGGTCTTGAGCACAGATGATACCAAGAATCACGTGTACCAGAGTGATGGCAAGAGGAAAGTATGGACAAAAGGAACTGCCCAAGATCCAAAGCATCCCCCTCATCTATGAAACATTTTAATGTTTTTACTCTTTGTCAGTAGGTTTCATCATGAATAAAATGTGTTTATTTTCACAACAGCTGGAGATCTTTTTACAACTTTGTTCAGCAATTTTTTTCGGCTTTGTATTTCTTAATTTATGAAGACAATGTTTGCACTGAGCTATGTAATCACTGAAGGAATACTAAAGTATGTTGTGCAACATCTACAACATAAATCATACATCCGCACAAACCAAAAGATGTAGAGGCACAATCAAAAGATTATGTGCTTGCTGACTGTGGCCTGTCGCTTCATAAGAACAACACACAAATAGTGATTGCATTAGCCAGGGAATGGTTCAGCACGCATCGCTGGCTATTGACCCCTGGTGGTCAATCAGGCACCCGTAGATTGCAGTGAAACCTACTACAGCTATGAAAGCTAAAGACTATAGCTAATGCGTGTGCTGTGAAAAGAAACAGCTGGCCACCATGTGCTTCAAAAAAGAACTGTGGATGTCAACATGCTCCCGAATCGGCAGTGGGGTCCACACATGTACATAACAGCGGTTGCTAACGACTGGCCATTCCAAAGTGGGGTGGGAATTGTACATGCTCAGCCCCACATTGAGTGCCGAAAAAAAGATAATGTTTTCAGATTACTTGGTACAACTTAAATCTGCATTTGTTATAATTGGCAGCTTGCCTCTCTCGTCAGGGAAACTGACATACATTTTCAGTTTAAACATTTTCCCATATAACAATGTGAAAAATGAATTGTTCTTCTGCCCATCATATTACCCTTAAATTTTCATTTTAAAGATACATTTGAAAATATGTGTCAAATTAAGTCAGTAGTGGGATATCAGAATGAGCTGACTATTTAATTATAAAGAATGAAGAAATTAGAACATTACAATAGAGTATGTGAGAAGTAAGCAAATATCTCTGTGCCAAGGAGGTAGTCATTTTCAGAGAATACAAGCAAACCACTTGAATTGTATGCATTACATTGTTTAATTCAAGATGAAACCACAGTTTAAATTGTGCTAATAAATGTATCCAACAACTGGCTATTACCTCTTGTCATTTAATATAAACCAAGTTTCTTGTTTTAACTGGCTGGTAGTGGATTTTCACCCAAATTTGATTGGGCAATGAGAAATCAGTTTTAAGTATTACTGCATGGGAATTTCTGCAAAGGACAAATAGTGAGTGCTTTCATTTTTTATTCCTCACCCCAATTTCCAATGATACTACATGCTCACAGCAGCTTTCCGTGATTACACGTAGAAGGTATACATTTTATTTACTTAAAGAAATCATTCAACCTTGACGAGGGTGGGTCTTGTATATTAATATTATTATTATGTGTATGTGTGTGTAGCTATAAGTCGTTTATACTCCAAGGAAAATGTCATACAGGCCTGCAGTGTGGACCACAGTTTTTGTGTTAATAGAGGACAAGGTGTGCGTGTGTATGTGTGCGCGCACATGCATGCCATTTAAAGAGGATTACAAGGGCAGCCACAGAGTAGCTGCATAAATGGAAAAAGGATTAGAACAGTCATGAAATGGGTGTGTGAGACAAGCCCAATATCCTTGTTTGAAGACATTTTCAAGAACAGCGTTACATCATTTAAAAGTAAATACAAAGATTATCACTGCCACACCTGTGTTGGTTTGTCTGTGCTGTCATCAGTTTAAACAGCATTTCCCATGCTTTGCATAAATACAGGAAATTAAATAAACATAATAAAATTATCAAAAAAATTAATTCAATTATTCAACATCAGCTATGTCTTGAACTTTCTTGTACTACACGTCTTTAAAAAATCTGGTTGAGAGAACAGGCTGGTTGGAAAACGACAGCTTTGCTGCTGTTAACAGCCTTTTGCAAAAACTCCTCAAATAAAATGTGATTGCACTGATATTATTCATTTAAAAAGTAGAGCAGAACTTTTATAATTTAATAGTTTGAGAAAGGGTGCATCTGAAAAGGGGATTACTGCATTTATAGGGGAAACCCGGAGGAATGGATCTAGACTGCAAACGTACACTGTACTGCAGTTAGAGCAGTTCGCCATTCGTGTTGGAACTGCACAATGACTCATCCCCAAGTGAAAGAGGCTTGGAATCCTGACAGAGCAGGGCTTACTGGGCGGACAAAGAGCTTGTTGCCTTGACGTCAGACTCTGGGTTGTGAAGAGATTAGCGATCACTCGCACCAAGGAGTTGGTCCGTAGGCATGAACATGAAGTGCTTGGTTTGGAGGAGGAGCCACAGCAAAGCTCAGGAGGGTTCAGGGGGAAAGCTGAGGCCTTTAACCTCTTTTAGTATGGGGGGGGGGGGACATTTTCTTTTCTTGTGGGGGAAGGTGAAGAAGTAGCAAGGAGGAAATACCAAGTGAACTTAAGATTAGTCAATTTAACAGGGCAATTTCAAGGAGAGGCACAAATGGTTTCACAGAGCAGTGTCAAACTAGAGTGAATATGAAAAGGGGAAGGACAGGAGATATCAAAGAGCCGATGCCTTGAGGGGGAGGTGTTGACCAGTTATGAAAGGGAGGGAGAGGGGAGGGGGAGGGAAGGCACCTTGAGAACTCCACCCTCCTGCAGGAATGAAAAGAAATTATCCCTTTATAAAAGAAAGACTAAAACTGCAACAACCTCACGCTATCTCTAAAGCAATTTAAGGACATTGCAATTGTTAACTTGCTGTTGAAAAATATGCATTAATTATCCAGTACTGAGAGGCTGACAAATCTGAAAACATTTCATGTCCTCTCGTCTCCAAAGTAAAATTTTTAACAAGCCAGATATTCTAAAGATCGAGCAAAAATCAAATAAAAAATCTCAAACAATTTGTTTGGTCTTGCAAGAAATATAATCAGTTCAAATCAAAATCTGATAATCTTTAATAACTACCTCCTCCGTCTGCCCAGTAGTTTATAGATCTTTGTTATAATTTCCTATATTGTGGCATTAAATAAAACTTTTGCAATGTTTTCAATGAATTGCTTTCATTGAGGGGTGTCATATTTTATAACATATACCATAACATGGTAACATACGAGACATTACAATATATTATACTTTTTTATTAGTTTATGTAAAATGTTGCTACTGTTAGAAGAAATGAATTATTTTTGTTATCATGATGCATTGACACAAGAGGGGACTGACAGTGGCACCTGTCTTGGACAGTGATCAACATTCATTGTCCAGTACTCCAGAAAAGATGTGTGACACCATGATTTTTAAATATTGGTGCATGCATCTGTGATTGCGTATGTGTATGTGAATGTCTGTATGAAAGTGTGTGTTAGTGCGTGTCTCAATGAGTGAGTGAGTGAGTGTGTGTGCGTATGCATGTGCATGTGTGTGTATGTGTGTGTGTGTGCGTGTGCATGTGCACGCATTTGTGTGTGTTTGCGTGTGCGCACAGTTACCTGCACATCATAGGTGCCGTTGAGCAGCAGGGGCCGGGGGGACCCCATGTCCTGCAGTACCCCGGTGAGGACACTGTGGGAATGCAGGCGGGGAAGGTCTTTGGTGTGGCTCTGGGCAGAGAACTGCACCATGTTATGTAGCGCCAGAATCTTGGTATCGAGCTCTGCATCCTGCCGTGTGCGGTTGTGCAGGCCCAGGTGGTACTTGCGGAAGTGCTTGATCAGATCTGTGGGGTCGTTGCCATAGTAACCATAGCCGCAGATGTTGCACTTAAAGTCCTGTAGTTTGGGTGAGGAGGGCTGTTGGGCGCCTTCATCCACGTCCACATCGACGTTTGGCAGGCAGGCCCCATCTTCTCTGCTCCTGCTCAGGTGGGGCAGGTGAGGCGGCTCTTTGGGTCTGGCTCTACTGGCCTCGCCCACAGGCTCTGTGGCCAGCTGCGTTGACGGGCTGTGGGAGAGGTCCCCTTCCGCGGCGGCGGCGGCGTCATCGGGGCAGCCCTGGACAATGACGCCAGCCCCACCCTGCGAGTACAGCGGCCCCTCCTCGTCGTCCCCTCCCTTTCGGCCCTCCCCCGGGTCCCGGGCTGGGCTGCAGGCCCGGCCCTCGTCTTCATCTGGTTCTGATCTTGCCGGAGACTCGGGCCCGTCGCAGACGCCCCCGGCAGCTGGGGATGAGAGCGCCAGCATATTTCTGTCTGTCACCTCATCACGGGGGAAGGACGGAACATTTCCGCCCTTCTTGTGGCTTTCATAATTGAAGCCAGGCCTCTCGCTCTCTGCTGCCGCCGCCGCGCTTTTCAAGTCCCTTTTGATGCTGGGAGAGGGCTCCAAGACCAGCGCATACTGATCCTCCTTCTTGTCTGGCATCAGCACATCGCCCGGCCTGGGCTCGTCTTGCATGGGCTCTGTCGCGTCTCTGCTCCTGCCCCGCGCCGCGCCGTCCTCGCTCCCCACGCTCGCCGACTCACCCACAGCCGCTTCTCCTTCCGGCTCCTCACCACCGAAGCTCCTCAGAGGGGGATTCTTTTTTCGCACCATATCTGTGATAGAAAAACAGCAAAATGCGTGAAAATGCTGCACATTGCATCACAACAATCTAACACTCCAAAGGGGGAAATTCTGAAGTAATCGCTCTACCAGTTTCTACCAGTCATGGACAAAAAAAAACCTTGATACTGTAAATCAGGTTAATTCATACAGCCCTGTTTTTCAAATCCATCCTAAGAAAGAGCTGTCATCAGATACAAAAAGATGGCTAAAAAGTGTTGGCTTTTCCCTCACTTTTATAAGCTGTTTAGGCTACATTTTAAAATGTTCCTCTATTGAATTTCATGCTAGAAAGTAGTCATTTGCTCTTACCCTAAAACAATCATAATCTAACAGCTTACTCCTTAAACGACACTGATCTTCAAATATCAGTGACAATTAAGGCCATCTGGCATTGTTCATAATAATTTAATGAATAAAATCTGTGCACGCAATTTACTGATCTGGCTCACGGACCTCTGTTTTAATGCATGTACCCTTTCAAAGAAAAAAATCCATTTGGACTAGATTCTTGCTTCTTGTACTCATTTTATTAGCAAACTTAAAAAACTGATTAAATTTAAATGAAGCCATTGTTTTAACTTTGTTTTCAATGATAGACAATCTGAATAATGTATTAAGTAGCATTTTTTCTTTCAGCAAAGCAGGGTTTTGCTGCTGTAAACTGTAAAGGTTTTGATAGCACATGAAAAAGGAAATATGCACAGCATTTATAGTTAATTTCATTTGAAAATACTTGCATCTTGGCCCTTGAAACAAAAATAAATCTACAACTAGCACTCTTATCTCTTGTTAAATTAAAATAATGAGTACAACTTCCTATTTTGTTGTAAAGTAAATGGTATGAAATAAGGCTATCTACTCTATGTTTGCAAAGACAACGCCTAAAAGTAGGTTGTGCTAATAAAAGCCTTATGAAAGTCTAATATAAACCAAGAGCAAGCAAGTCTGACCACACCCAGTCCACATTCACTGCTTTTGTTGTATTCACATTGCAACACAGGCCAAACCAGTATTTTGTGATCATTATTTTCAACGTACTCACATACATACACATAGAAACAATATTCCCAAATTTAAAGAGAGCTTTCCAATGGCTGTCAAAAATCAATTAACATTATTTCATAATTAAGTATTACATTAATGTAAAAATAAAATGTAAAATTATTACTAGCCGTATCAATAGTATTGAGCATACAGAAATAGTGAAGTATAAATAACAGCGTCATACATTCAAAGAAATCAATCTATTTCTAAATTCATTAATTTGACAAGTTTTGGAATCTCATTATCATTATTATTATTAGTTCTGAAAAAATCTATAGGCTGCAAGTAAATACAAACACAAAGTCTATTTGCCACTGAATTAGATGACTTCATATCATTAGTGTAGACGAACATGTCAGGTCCGATTGTTAAACTGCCTTCCAAAATCAATGTATTCTGCTGATCTAATAATGAATAAATCCTAATAAATAAATAAACATGTTCAAAATTCTGTTCTTGATACTGTTAAAGTATACCATATGAAGTCATACAAACATCTAGGATACATAAAAAAAAACTTGGAATGAGGAATGCATACTAAGCTACTAAACAGCACACCCTGAAAATGTCTTTCGCTTCACATTGAAACACAAAGCAAAAATAGACAAAGTAGCTCCTGGATGCCTGGGTCACAACCAGGGCAAGAAGCCTGGAAACCCCTAGCTTACCGACGCAGAACAGGTAGCAGACATGTCTCATTTTCCCATGGGAGTTTAGCAAATTCCCACAAAAAACGCACTTAATACGTCAGTCTCTCTAAAGGCAGCTATTGTCCAAATAGACCATTAGCAGAACAAAACTTATAAATGAAACTGGCACTCCGGAGGCACTCCCTCTTTAATGAGTTTAAACATGAACTATTAAACAACGTATCAAACTAAAATGCTGAATGGGCACCTGGTCATCTGCAGAAAAAGTCCAGACCATCAACCCATAACCCAAAACGTCTTTAAAGTTATAGGAAAATCTATGTGAAATGAATAAAACTGTGTGGGTGGGGTAAGTAAACAATGAACAAATCCTAAAACTCCCGGAAAAGTGGACCAGGGATTTGGATTTTTAATAAACCTGGGATAAATATAACCCCTTGGAAATGATAAGCATTTCACATTGCACAATAAACTGCAAACCAGCAATGTATGCAATCAATGGGCCTCATTCACCTTTCTTAAATTCTTATAATTTTTGTTCTCAAAAAAGTTCTAAAGAGAAACCAATATGGGATTCACAACACATGCAGACCGTTGTTTTTGTGCATATCCCAGGTTTATGAGATGATGAATGCTGACTCTGTTAATTTTATGTGTAATCCTGTTCATGTGATTAGCATAAGGAAACAACCGTGAACAAACACAGATAAGAAAAAACATGATGAATGCTGAAATGTTCTTGGTAATGTTCTTACACACGGTTTACAATCAAATGTGATCGTACACATGCTTTGTGAATGAGGCCCAATGAGACAAGCAGAGTATTTATTGCACCATTCAGAACCAAAGTACATGTGAAGCCTGACATTAAAGTCTTTAATAAAGTTTTTAATCCCTGAAGCCGCCATACAATTATATTTATACTTCAGAGCACTAGTGAGATACTCCAATTCCAAACCCCATCAGAAGCAGAAACAGTCTGGTACCAGGGGTGTGTGTCATTTAATATGCATCTAACATATCAATTTTGATCACTTTTTAATTATAGAATTACAGAATTCTTTGTATATCATTGTGTTCAATAAGTTTTCAATTAAATATAATGTGCCATTTGAAATGGAGAGGGCAATCTACTTTCCTAACTAAAAGTTAAGGGGAAGGAGATCCTTCATGTTCCATAGTCCATAAGAAATGGATATCAGTGCACATTAAAGATGCCTGTGTAATTTATCCACCAGTGATCTTGCATTTCCCTTCCTCAACATGAAAGACAATATTTCCTAACTATATTAGTCATCTGTCTATCCAATGTACATAGCATTTGAGATGGTAGGAGTATGGGTGCAGAGAGAAGAGACGGTAATCACATCCAAATGGCCACTTATTGACCACCCACCTCAGATTTGCAGCGAAGAAATGGCACCAAATTATTACTGCTTATTGAGGTTAAAATATTCTGAGTGACGGACATTTTACCATTAAGGTGAGATGTGAACACAAAAGGAAATGCACACGGTGAAGCACCTTTTGATAGAACTGCGCAGGCATGCACTGAACCCAATGTCAATTTGCCCTCAAGGGTCAGCACATCGGAACGCGCACATCACCAGGGCCATCGCAAAACCTCCCTTCAATGCAAAAACACAGAACAGATGTATACATAAAGCGTCATCTATACTGTTACATTATCCATTATAACTCTTTTCAATTTGCAAGGGCCCCTACTTAGAGCCAGAACACCTTGCTCATTCTCCATCTCCAGTTAATTCTATTCAGCACAGCTTCAACCCAATCCACATCTACACAATACTAACTGTAGAACAGCATGAACTTCACAGATGAGAAAGTAGCAACTCACTGTTAGCTCTGGATCTTTTGAAGATTGGTATCATTCTCTGAGTTGGACGTGTCTCTACATTTTAATTATTTTAACGAGAGTATTTTTTCCCCCACTGTTGGTAAATTGCTTTGTTTTAATAGCAGTGTTGATTGCTGGGTTTTAGCTTAAATTTAAAACACTTGAATTATTGTGAGAATAGTAGGATATTTGTGTTTTCGTTCGTAAAACTTATCTTAACTGCTCTTAATTATTCTTACTGTTGTTCTGATAATAAATTTGCAGAAAAATCAATGTGGCATTCATGAAACATGCACTGACCTTCAATTTGTTTGTGTATCCCAGGTGTATAAGTGGATGAATGTCAATTGTTCAAAATTGGAGGTGCGTGCCTGCTCATGTTGATTACCATAAAGAGGGTCGTGTGCAAACATCAGCCTTTCATTGCCCTACACAAATGTAGGGCATTTGCACAGTCCATAAAGACGCCCTCTCTCCCCACATCACAAATGGGCAAGTAATCCAAAAGTAGTGAATATGCCATGGCCACATGTTGGGTCTGACTGCATGCTTGTGGGTCTTTATATTTTACCGTTATTTCTGTAAAAAAAAAAAAAAAAAAATGAAATTATGTGTTACCGAAAATATTATTATTGTAAACTAAGATTAAACAAAAGCTAAACTTGAAATTGAAATCAAAGTTTAATAAAATAAAAATAAAAACTATTGAAAAACTTTGGTATTCAGATGGGTGACAATGTAGTTAAAAACAATATCATATTTGGACCTATAGCCTAATTGTACTGATAAACATTTTGTTGTTACTATGAGGTCTGAAACTACTTAAATTAACTTCAAAAATAAATAAAGCATTCTAAATAGGAACCTCCGCTGTGTATATGCCTTAATGCATTTTTACAAACACACAGATTTTTATCATGCCAAAGAACATATTGAGAGAAGAAAAAAATAATGAAGGCCGAAATGTTTGTGGAAACATTTGTAAGCACAGTTAATTATCAGATCTGATTGTATTTATGTTTTGTGAATGAGGCCCATTCTGAGGAAGAAACCCAATCACAACCAAACAAAAAAAGCAGCACAAGCAAAATAATCTTGAAAGAAGAAAGGCTGATACAAAGATCACTTATTAATGAATGAGCAAACTGCATCCTTCCACTACAGTTAAATGAGTCAGATCCTCCAGGCCTGCTCCACAGGTTCTTCAGCAGATTAGCACAACTATTAAAACTAACAAATACGGGAAGGAGCACAACACTGATCCGTCTGTACCATGGGTAAAAAAAACAGGAGGGTTTTTATGTCAAAAGGGTGGAATATTTATTAGCTCTATATAACCAGTCTGACCCCTCTTAATTCAGGTGCACATTTGCAATGCACAGTGGGAAGCTCTGACTGCCCATCGAACTGGCACCAATGCCCAAATTACACTCCCTCACCAACTTTGTGATTACTCAGGCAAAGAATGGAGTCCCCAGAAGCAAAAGGCAACCAGGCAGTGCAAGTTCACTTTCCACAGTAACTGTTTCATTAAATAGCAGTAATCAAAACAGAAAATTCTGATAATACAGATTTCTCTCCCCCTTGACCAGGGAGCAAAACCGTTACATTCGTAAAAACGAGTATGCTCCTAACTGGAAAACACGAAGCAGTTAAATATGAATATAACTGAGAATTATGACAGATTAACACTATTGTTTTGTTATACTTATATTCCACAGTCTGTGCTTTCAAACAATTCTGAAAAGACAAGACGATACAAAAGATGACAAGAAAATCTTGCTCGGCTCTCAATCGGGCTGGTTTTATAATTTTTTCAACATCGACATATTCAATAGAACACATGGAGTCTGCTCCATTATGGTTCTATACGACATACCATATGCGTGTGGTCATGTCTAAGAGAGAGCTCCTTTACATATTAACTTTTTTCCTTTGCTTTTTTCCCCTCTCTCTTTTGCGTGCCGTTTATGATGTCATCACCACAGACTTTGTAGCAGGAAAGGAGGAATATCCTGGCCGCAATCTGTCTTTTTTTGGCATTTAATCTCATTTGAAGCATTAAAAATAATTCACAATACTGTCCAAGGAGTAATGTTACAACTGTGCAGAGGGTCTATGAAAAACACATATGCATGTTGTAAGATAAAGTGTTTGCCATTAATTATCATTAGCCAAATGTCAAAAGAATAAAACCAAGCAGAGAACCAATTCCCACCAGTGAGAAAGAAGAATGTAATCGGCAAGTTACAGTGTGTTGCATTAACTCATCCTTGGGCAAATACCAGCTTTTTTAATTAAAAATAAATAAATAAATAAATTTGCCTCAGCAAAATGTACACTTTTTTAGTTTCTGTAATCCAAAGGATTTTCTGTCACTATGGATGCAGACTACTGTCAAAAGCAAACAAATTTCCAAATGCAGATGCAGACTTTTATTTTAAGAGTATGGAAGAAGACAAGGCAATATTACACATCATACAAAATCACTTGTGCTTCGGGGTGGGCAAAATATGAAATAAGGTCAGTGGCAAATTTATGGTCAAAATTTGGCCTTATTCCTGAATACAGACCTTCTGGACTGCTCTTTTCCACAGAGCCATTTTTATGAAGACAACTAGTTCTGTCTTTAGCTGCTGAGACGAAGATTTGAGTTCAAATGCAGCCTGAACCAGGGAGACTCTGGGGGGCAATACACCTACCCCACCTACTGATTGAGCTGACCACGTTCAAGGGGATACTCATTGACTTACATTTTTTATACCCTTCTGATTTGTTCCTTTCTACAACTTTATGTCCCAGTTTTTTTTTTTTTTATTGCTGTTCCAAATTTTTACTATCTGACTGAGGGACCTGAAATGATGTGAAGCAATATTATTGCACTGAGACTACTGAACTAATTCTGCTGTGCACCCAAATTAATTTAGGTTCTAAATGATAAAATAGAGTGAGCATAGGGACAGATAAATTGCCAAAACATCTGGGGGTCTTCAATAACATGTGGACAGTACATATTTGCGTGTGTAAAAAAGAAACCATTTCAGTATTTTTGCATCAAGCTCTCTCTTCCAAAGCCACCACTGCGTGATGCTTTAAATTCACAACACAGTAAAATACATATCCATATGTCAACTCAAGACTTTATTCTGTGGTAGTACCTCCACTACACATCTATAGTTAACTCCATCATTGACTGAGATTCTACCTTGCTAAAGGAAAACTGTAAAATAATAATAATAATAATAATATATATATATATATATATATATATATATATATATATGGATGAGTGACAGCTGAAAGGAAACATTATCCCCCAAGTTTTCCAATAGATTATTTTACAGGAGGAAAAATTAGAAAATACAAATCAGAATCCCGAGCAGCTCCACCTTTAGACGCAAACAGGCAGGGAAGAGACGCCACTTTCTGACAAATATAATCACATTTCTTTACTCCGCAGGCTTCAGAAGAAGAAGAAGGCTTTATTCACTAAGTACAAAAAAGAGGGAAAGCAACACAGAACAGCATGCTAATCTCCTGTCCGGGAAAGAAGTCCCACACTCAGGCTTTTGAGGACGATCTGGATTTGCAGGATCTGTCTTGTTCAGATGTCCAATAATGTCAGTCTACAAAATACTCAATATTCAACAGTTCTTGAATTACACAATAAGGAAAAAAAATACCGATACACAAAATAAAAACAACGTAGCTCCTTTTTAATTCCAGAATAACTTCACAGACAGGAGGGGCAGAGTTTGATTGAACTGATCAAGCAGAAAATAAATCTGCAAAGGTATACGAGAAACCAGGCTGCTCCTTCGGGAGAATTACGCCTCTGGAGATGCACAACTGCGCTGATAGATTTTTAGCAACATATGAATATTATCTGCAGGGTTGTGTCATGGATTATAAGCACATCTTTCACAGCTACAGCTGTTAAGTGGCTGACAAGCAAATTAAAATAAAACAAAACACTAAAGAATATCTTTGATCTAAGCATATTGAATAATGGGAAAAAAGTAAAATCGTTCTCCTACATCATCCCTGTACATTAAGTTCAGCATGTGACATACATTATAATTTCACACCAATAAACTGCTGACTGGAAGACCTACTCTTGGGGCACAATTAGGATTATGCTTGTGTTTACTTTAGACAGGATCTTCTAATGCATGCCTTTTTAATTCTACAGAAAGTGAATAATAGTTAGGTTGACTCAGAGAGCAGAAGTCTCGCTGAAGCTCAAACCACACATTCACACGCTAAGCCCACAGACAGACAGACCTGCCGTATCCAAACTCGCAGTTCCAGCCTGCAGAGGGAGAAGTAGGCTACATATGAAAATAATGCATTAAAAAAACCTTCACAAAAATTCCATTCAGCCCACCATTTTCCAAGTGGAGGAACATAAAAGGGGCTTGGTCTCAAAAGGAAGGGCCGTGACTAATAGCCTCACCCGAACTTTTTACGTGGCACGTTGCTGAAGTACAATACAACAAACACAACTCTCTCCTGAGTCACACCAACTTCATGTTTATTCATAAGGCCATCCACTTCAAAGAGCCAGAGCTCTAAAAGAACCCACAGTTATAGACAGGGCAATTGGCTTCGCTCCTTTTGAAACAATGATGTTCGAGGTTTAATTTAACATAATCGCTCATTTAATCTTTTTAGGGTCTCGCCACGGTTGTGTATTGTTGACATTTTTATTGAAAAGCTGTTCAGCAAAATTGTATTGAGATGGCCCAAGACTGCACACTGCCAATCTTGCAATATAGTAATGTTTATGCATCCACTGGTTTTGTGAATTTGAATATTGGTATCCCTTTGTTGATGGCTGCTGAGCTCAAGAAACAATGTCATCATGTCGGTTTGTTGAGATGACAACATTATCAGGCAGCACATTTTAATGAGAACAGTCAGTAAACTTGAACAGCCAGTGTAACTGTCAGAAAGCATGATAGCACATTTTATCACTTATACTTCAAAGGTGAATTAGGTGACTCTTGTCCATTTCCAGTAATGTTATCTGTTGCAGGCAGCGATACTTTTTTAATACTGTCTCCTCACCTATACCCGTCCCAATTTCACATCAATATACAAATGCTTTTATCACATGGGGAAAATCTACCAAAGAGGAGGTTGTTGTTACAAGCACTTCTGGGATATTGGGTTTAGAGGCAATTTCAAGGAAGGTGTTGGGCCTTTTCACCTGCAAGTGGTTATACAGCTCCCTTGTTCAGCACCTCCCACTTCTGTCCCCTCTCTTTGCGTTGCTTCCTCCCCCTCCCCCACCTAAATCCCCCTCCCTGGGAGAACCCTGTCTGTAGTCTGAACGACCTCCCCTCAGAACACTAAATCAGTGAACGCTGGAACCGGAGACAACAGAGAACAACTGCTTCCCGCGACACTTCCTGTGATCACAGGCTGAATGGTGTCTGCGTGGGGCAGGGATCACAGCTCCGGGGACGGATGAGATAAGCGGTTCCTGTGAACACGACCAGGGAGATGGCAAGAATGTGGGCTCAGCACACACCCTACAGTTATTCTCATTGCCCTTCAACAAAGTTCAACACAGAAAGGTCCACTTTCCACCTTTGTATGTGTATGTAAGTGCACATACTAGGTCTTCTGAATTTCACGACTTAAAACAAGCTCTGATTTAAACAAGCCTTCCTTCTTTAATTTCCACCGGTTTTTGCTGGTGCAGATGGTGCAAAAGAGCGATTAACAAATGGAAGGTGGCTGAGGAAATATAAGCACTTACTGGAAATAATTTATGGCAACCAGCTCTATACAGTACAAGACTTTCCCATATTCCAGCCATAATCGCAATGACAATTGCATTTCAGGAGCTCTGCTACCTCGATTTATCGGTTTGATGTACAGGGATCATTTTTCTGTCTGTGTGTAAAATCCAGCAGCCCATGTGACACTCAAGTCTCAATGCACTCCTAAAAATATAGAGCATTTAGCAACAGGAAAGGGCCCACATGCTGGAAGGGCTCAGCACATTGCAACAGCTTTTTATGACACTGCTGTGAGACCAGAAATGAATTTTTGCACACAGATTGGTAACTTTGCAAGAGGCTTCTAATCACAGTTTCAAATGCTTCACAGAGTGTTAACTTGTGAAACGCAAGGTTTACACCAACAGCCCCATTTATATTTAGAGATGTTTTTGCATTATCCAGTGAAGGACTTTCAGACAGCTAAACTAGCCTACAGCGGGACTAAATGTTTAATTTCCTTTCTCTTACTGAGTATTTGAAATTATTACTATGGAGTCTTTATGACCACCAGTTGCTCACTCCAGAGCCATTCCCTCCAGGATAGCAGCAGTAGCTAATCCTGTATGACAAAATCTCAAGTAGTTTTAGAGGCCTAAACAAATGCCGCAAATAGAAGGTTTAAAAATAAAAACTGACAATAATGGAAGAAGTAACACCTGCAAAACACAACAGTGTCATGCAATAAACAAACAAGCAATTTGGACCAGCCAACACAAGAAAAATCACACTGACTGACTTCTGAAATTTCCTGCGATGTGAAACAGGCCTTGTGAGCTGTAAGACTGTGAGACTGTAAAATCCAACAAAAACACAGTTTAGGTAGAGAATTTTCCCAACATAGAATGTGCCAACACTTTAAAGATGCACAAGCTTTAACTTTTGTATCATTAGTGTATGTTTCTGTACTGAAAACAAAGATGGAGAAGAATGAGACAAATCACATAAAATACTGGCTTATTAAATATGCAATTAAAGGATAACCGTAGCAGTGGTGGGGAACCTAATAGTAAAATGCTACTGATGTCCTTGATGGTCTACATACACTTTGCCAAAAGCATGAGAGCAACCTGTAGACCACATGCCTCACTTCTGGAATATTAAACTCACAGGCCGTGCAACACTTCAACTATATAACAGCGCAGACAGTCTGTAAAATTCCTTGAACTGCCCATGGGATGTGTGCTATAGCAACACATGAACAACCATAGTCTGGTTTGGGCAGGAAAAATACTTTCAAACGAGGCCTTAAAACATACATCCAGGCATTCTTCTATTCCCAAAAAACAAGAGCAAATCATTTTAAAAATATGAATGTGCAACATGGGTGAACATGAGTAATGCATCTGCAAGTATTTAGGAACCATCTTAGTAAAATGTTATCTGAGGCAGCATGAAAAAACTAACAAAAAAAATCATTTTTTATTGCTTTTTAACCATAAGGAGTGCTTGTGTGAGGAGCCCAAACTGAGATGAGGACAATGTGAGTAGAGAGATAAGGCTTGAAGGCAAAATGAAATAAAGTAAAACTGAACAATCTACTGCTTGCCGATTGTATTCATACTTCGGTATCATCCTCTGAAGGATTCTCCGGCTGGATTGCCTGTCTGGCAGTTTCAGACAGTTCTATACATTTTCTTTCCTTATAATGCACTAGTAAAATAAATTCATGTGACGCCAAGCTTTCAGAATTGTTATCTCAAAATTTGTCCCCTTGTGGGTTCCTCATAACTCATTATTATACAAGGGGAGGGGGGAATAAATTAGCTCATGTTGGTTTTCAAGTATTGCACCTATTGGTTTAGTGCAAATACCACAATTCATAAACAAAATTGAACAAGGATGACTATCCTTTAACATGTCATGCTTGTACTGGCCCTTGATAGCCCAAAATCAATCCACATTTATGGTTAAATGTAACTTTTTAATGCAAACACAATTTTTCATTATAATTATATTTCTGAACTCAAAGATGGTTTTTGCATTGATTTGACAGTCAATGTAAACAAAGAAATGCTGACTAAATCCAGACCAGTGTCACTGTAGCTAAGATAAAGGCACTTATAGTTTTTAAAATATGTTTGCAAATGTCTTAAATGGATTTTGAAAGCAGTTCTACGCCATTTCCTTCCTAATTTTCCATGTCACCAATCTGTCATTGGCAGTGCTGACACCCTTGTAATCCTGGTGCAGAAAAGGACATCACAAAGTAGCATGACTCAAGTGTCTACTAATTTATCCATGATATTTAAAACCCTGTGTGGTGTGTCTCTTGAATAATAATAATAATAATAATAATAAAAACTTTTTTTTAATAAGAACTTTTTATTCTTCTTTATAAACTACCTTTTATTACAAGAAAATGCAGCTCAAAGTGCAGCACAATACAACACACATACACGTATGTATGCACGTATGTATGTGTAGATATATATATATATATATATATATAGAATAAAAGCAATATATAAAATGCAATGCAAGTGAAGGAGAAAAGGAATATAAAAGAGTGGGATATTAGATAAAACTTTCAATTAAAAGCGAGACTAAACAGGTATGTTTTAAGGTGCTTTTTAAAAATGCCAACTGATATATCCAGTTTTCCATAGTTGTGGTGCATAAAGCAGAAGGCAGTTTCTCCACTTTTTTGCACATTACAGTACCATTGGTACCTTGAGGACACTAGCAGCGAAGGATCTAAGAGCTCACATTGAGAAATACAAGGATAGGAAATCAGAAATTTAAGTCGGCGCTATGCCATTTAGTGCCTTATAAACAAGTAAAAGGACCTTAAAATCAATTCTAAGACACACAGGGAGCCAATGCAATGCATACAGGAGTAATGTGCTCCCTCCTCTTGGTTTCAATTAAAATTCTGGTTGCACCATTCTGAATAATTTATAGTTTCTCAATTGTTTTTTTAGGGAGTCCAATAAAAAAAGCAATACAATAGTGCAGCTGACTTGATATAAAAGGATGTCAGCTTTTCTGCATTTTGCTATGTTAAAAGGGTCTCATTTTAACTATATTTCTTAAATGAAAAAAGCAGTCTGGGTCACTGCACCCATGCGAGGCCTTAAAACCTACTGATGGTCTGAATCTGGAATAACTCCCAGATTTCTAACTACCGATTTTGTCTGTAGAGCCAGACTACTCAGCCTAGTAAATAACCTAAACACACCTATCTGTTGTCTTTCTTGAACATTCACTGTCTGAAATCATACTCCTCCTAATCAAATTCTGTTGTACAATGTGTTGCATTTAGGAGTTACAGGATTTGTCAGGATTTCTGTGGGTTTGATTTTAAGCTGCTCACAAGAAATAGCCTGACGAC
This sequence comes from Anguilla rostrata, assembly GCF_018555375.3. Lineage (NCBI taxonomy): Eukaryota > Metazoa > Chordata > Actinopteri > Anguilliformes > Anguillidae > Anguilla > Anguilla rostrata. Next base: position 45,202,895 of record NC_057940.1, on the reverse strand, counting down.
AAATAACTACCAACCACCTCAAGTCACAATAAGGTGGTTGTCAATCAGCTTTGAAGAATCAGTTGTCGAAGAGAACAGCAAAACTAGTTGCACACCTACATTAGGAAGCTGTCTTTATTATTTAATACCATAATGTACTCTAAATTTTGGCTCAATCAACTATGTAACTCTACTATTAGTTGTTGGTCAGAGTGCACAATATGATTTTTGAAGGAAAGTCAAGTGTATTTGTCCAATGAAAAAGATGCATCTTAACTAGCTTAGAGGGAATAAGAGCTCAACTTGCAGTAAATACACGATCAAGAATTCAAGTGCAAACTTTGTGTCACTGAGATTTGCTGGTTAAGGTAAAGTCCCTGATGAAGGAACCTAGCCTGGCATTGTAAGCAGGTGAGCTACCGAGCCTTGGTAAAAAATATTTTTCTGTTAGGTAACACTGGTTATTCCACAGTAACTTGCAAAATGCCTGACATATGAGTCTAATATAGCTCTAGACAGCTCAATCCAAGCTACATTAGATACAAAATAAGACATGATGTAGCACAGCAGCTTTTCAATGAGCCAGTGACTTAAGAGATAAATCTTTAAAAAGTAAAAAAGGTGCAGTCATATTAAGTTAACGTTACCAAAAATTGCATCCATGCGTCTGAACTGAACTTCTTTAAATGAATACTGCAAAATTTAACAAAAAAATTATTTGGATGATAAATCACACTAGCCTGTTTGTATTACAGCCATCTAAGTATATACAAATTGGGTAATGCAATTTAAAAAGAGGAGGCCAACCAAGAAGGCACATGACATGACCAACTGTAAGGACGCTCCAGTGTGTTTAACGGCTGCCCGACCTCGCTGTTCAGATGCAGACCTTAGAGCAGAGTCATTTCATCTGCTCTTGCTTTCAAAAGATTCTTGTGCAGTTTGGCTCAAGAAAATAATAGTCAAAAGATGAGACAAGGGCCCTGATTTATAGAGCATTAACAGTATAGGACCGTCCACATAGACATTTAAAAATAAAACTCACTGTGAGATTTAGTAGGTGATAAATAGTATTTTCATACACATCAGCTTCAGATATTGGGTCACTGGGGATGAGGTACTAAGATGGAACAATGATGAGACTGATTTTATACAGTAAAATGGCCACAAGTATAGATAATACTATCAATAAAAATATATTTTAACCCCCCCCCCCCCCAAAATAATAAATAAATAAATAAATAGATAAATAGATAAATAGATAAATAAATAAATAAATAAATAAATAAGAGGTTGTTCTGTACATCCCTTTTAATAATTCTTGGGTAATTCTATGTTGTTCCAATTCTGGAGATAAGCAGCATTCTGGCCATTGGGTGGGGGCCGGTTCTCTACTGTCAGACTATTCTTTCCACCCCAGTGTTCACTCCAGACTTTTCTGCAGTCTGACTGTCACCTTAAATCTTCCCTACAGGCCAACGCCACCACAGTGTTACTCCAGCACTAAAAGCCTTTGGCTGCCTTTCGATGGTGGAGCAGTTAAAGCAACGCATGGATGTATAAATAAGAACAATATCAGATAAGCCTCACGGGAAGGCTATAAACATTTACATTTTCCTTCAAGTACTGTTTATATATATTTTATCTCCTATCTGGAAGTGGAGAACATGCTGAAAGGAGACACACGAATAATCTGAGCGGGATGTGAATCAGTGCAGCAGTCCTGACAGGGAGGCAGCTAGTTTACCATAATAGGTGCTAAGGGTGCTGGGGAACACGGCAGCAGCAAAAAACACACCCTCTGCCTCATCCACAGGAATGCTAGAAGAATTATGTGAAGGTACCAAGGGAGAGGAAGAGAGCTCTCACTCACAGAAAACATGGAGGGGGAAATTGGGTATAAATAAGCAGGCAGCATCAGTGGTTAACATAAGCACAAAACAGTAAATCAGCATTGGAGTGAATAACATTGCTACCTCTTTTCAATAATAATAATAATAATTTTCATACTAGATTTTTACTTTCTACCAATTTGAGATTCTGGACCTTACTACAACTTTTGTGTCTGGAAGACAGCTACCATTTCTTTTCACCAACTGACATGCATATTCATTACATGAAGGAGTACAATGGTCCAACCAAATCATCCCAAGAAGTCACTTTGTGAGCACAGCTCCCTCAATTACATCACGTACAGGGCTGCTGGACACAGCATCCACTGGCATAATCAGGTTCTATGCCAAACCATGGGACTCATCAACACACTAATTTCCAGTATTTTAGGAAGAACCACTATAGCCCCAGGTTCACATTTTAAACACCCTACATCTCCCTCAGGATCTTACTACATACTTAGCAGACATGATAGAAGAGAGAAAGTCTCCATTCTTCTACTGGAGTGATCATCAGCAATACAAGACATTGAAGGGCATGGAACTTTTATTTGTGATCTATTTGATCGATCTATTTAAAACATACTTACATGGCTTCAGACCAAGCCAGGACAACAAATAAGCCGAGAAGAGATGTTCATTAATGGTATCTTGCAAGTACATTAGTATGAGGTAAGTCATTTGAAACCCAGGTACATATAGACATTTAGTGTGAACATTCTAAAAAACAGCTAGTCAGATCATCACTGAAATGCAATTGCATTAAAAATAAGTCATCCATTAGTTGCCACAGAAATAAAATGCAACAATGTATTATGAAGCTTAGCTGCCACATGACTTAGAAAACACTGACACTGACAATGATTTTTATAGAGTTGTGCAAGTGAAAATGATGAGGGCAACATCAAGCATTCTGTCAAGGTTGAATCCGAAGTGCACTCTGTCCAAAGTGACGCAGTGCCAGAACTCTGCAAGTGTGAGCTCAGAAGGCTTAAATGTGTTCATAAGACAGAAAACACAGCTTCAACAGAATACACAGACCTCCCACAAAAGGAGTTCAGAAGGTAGCAAATCACAGTGTGAAATGGTTTTTTGGCACCCTACTGGTGGGAAAAGTGTATATAAGGAGACCTGAAAATGGCAGGCATGTCAGTGGTAAACAAGCTGAAACCTGTGAGCAAAACCGTACAAATGTAACTTTTGCTTTAAACGTAGTACTCAGAGGTCTGTAATTGCATGGTTCTTCATCTAAAAACATACAATGATAAAAGGATGGGATTTCAGTAGTTTTCAAACCACTCATGCATTGCGGATTGAAAACAGTCCACCCATGCATATATTTAATTATAAAATAAGACAATATAACTCAAGCTAACAGAGTTAAGCTTGCTACCTAACTGCAGCACATTAAGCTAAAATGGCAAGACCCTAATTAGTGTAGAGCTCTTAAAATGTTGGATTCATTTTTAGTTAAGCTACCCTTTCTTGTTGTTCACAAATCCTGGAAAATTTGATAAAAGATTTTACATATTGTTCATTGATGCTCGTTTTGCAACCCTGACGGACCAATGTACTTTTTGTAGCCTAGCTATAAGCAACTTCAAAAAGGGACTTTGAAAGGGAACACAATTATCGTCTCCCAGCTTATACTGTAATGCCTTACTTTCTAGCCAGGAAGCAGACATGCAAATGAAATCAAAGCCCTAAACCTGTCCACAAATCAGGATCAAGTGTCTATTATTCTTCATTTGATTGGTCAACATTTCATAATCATTGGAAGAAATACCTCATCTGGAAAAGTTATACCTTATTCTTTTGGATGATACAGAACAGACATACAGGCCCAAGAGTATAATATTGTACAGTTCAGATTTTGCTCCATGTGTGATACAACTTTGTCAGAAATGTTCTATCAAGGCTGCATTCGGATTGGTAGTTGCAAAAAGAAAAAGAGGACGTCAGCCAACAAAGACGATGAAGACATTGATTAATGCAGCATGGATTTTTTAAATAAACAATTCCTGAGCATGCAGTACTTCTGACATTACTCTTTAATTTAAGAGGTTTTACTTCAGTGTTTTGTTTTTGCAGCCTCCTTGTATCACCCAGACTAAAATATGCCCCCTCCCCACCCCTTCTCTCTCCTTTTGAGGTCATTTCTTAACCATATGGTGCCGGCCTTGCGGAAACAATCCACTAAAAACAACAGCCTTGCACTTAACCATTTCTGTTTAATGCCACATGGGAATGAATTGGTCCTTTGTTTGTATTCTGTGTGCAGCTGGGCGATTTCTTGTTCTTGATCTAATTAGATTAGTTCAGTGTTTCAGAGTTTGAGGTTACTGCAATAAGGTGCGCTGTAAGGAGAGAAACGCATGCAAAATTCAGCTAATTAGCTGCCATTACCTCACATGCAGGTTGACTCAGTCTTCCAAATGGAGGTTTGCAACCAATAATTTTTTTTGTACCAGGTGTGACTTCTACTTAGCGCTACAAAATAATTTATCATACGAATTCTCAAAAAAATACACAATTCTCATTAACTATGTTATGTTTTCTAGATTTCACTTTGATGTGAACTGGGAAGTAACTGTAGAATATGCCAATCCCAAAAAGTCTTTGTGACAAAATTATTTGTTGGCTGATGCCAGTCACAAGAATCTGCATTAGACAGGGGGGAGCAGAGGTATCATACATATTACTTGGTTCTGCAATCTGACCGTCTCCGGTACAGTGAAAAGCACAGAATTTATAACTGCACACTAATCTCAGTCTTCAACTCTGCAATTTAACTTCACTGCATCTTGTAGAGGGTCAGAGCTGTACTTTCTCATAGCAATGAGGGGGGTTCAGGATGTTCTTCTCCAAAGCCTTGTGCATAAATCCCATGATTAGAGACAGCATTCGACTGACATGCATGAGACAAGACACAAACCATCCCTGAGGCTGAAATACAACTGAATTAGAACTATGAAATTAATCTCATATGGTAAATTACAAGGAGAGGCCTGGACAGAAACTGAAACACTCTCAAACTCATCATAGTAGATCAGAGTTCGCCTTGCTCTTCATCCTGCCACAAAAAGTCAAACTAAGAGGCAAGATTCCATAGGTGAGCTGGTCCCAAAAAGCTGTACAGTTCCCAGTGCGGCTGGTTCAGGTCAAAGCACACCAAATGGGCCTGCCATCTTTCCCTGCTGAAAAACAAGGTGTGTGCCCAAAGCCGTGATAGATTGAAGTGATTAAATGCACCAGCCTATCAATGAATCTTACTTCTATTTGTTACTAGCGGCAGCTGACTGACTTTTTGTTGAAATTTCAAGCACTAGTTACTGTTCATATAGTTGTGCATATTCTTTCAATCATTACCCACAGCTGTGCATGAGATCTATTTGTTAATTTAATTTAACTACTGTGATTTCTGCCTCTTTCAGTTTTCTGTGATTTTCAATAACTTTGTTGTGACTGCAAAGTAAATTAAGCCAATATTTACCATGACAAACATCCCTATTCAGAACTTCTGTATTTTTATGACACATTGCATGAACCCACGATAAAAAAAGTTTTTTTTTTTTCTTCTTACTTGCCCACTCTTGCATTATTTTCTTTTAAAAAGTCATTAGAATTCAAGCTGATCTGTAAAATTGCCTCGGAAATGAAGTCTCTGTCAGCGTACCCCCTGGCTATTTAAAGTGCCTGTATAGTGCTCTCAAAGGGAAGCTAGGAATAATCTTTATTTAGAATTACTCAGTTTGTAGGGTTAATGTGCCACATTCTAATGCAATAATGTTAAATGCCACTAGAAAATTAAATAAATATCATGGAAAATCAGAAAACATCCTGAGGTTAGCCTATGAAAAATTTGTTCCTACCTGATTGTTCATTGTCTTTTAAACAAGGAAGGTGGTGGGGTTCAGTTCATCATCAGTGTAGCCTACAGTAGGCCTATATCTAGCTACAGTACTATCAAACTACTTATCTAAAGTTTGTTTTGTTTGTGAAAATATATTTTTTAAAACAATTAGGCCTACTTAGGTTCATTGATTAAACAGAAGATGATGATGTAAAGGCCCATTTTAAGCTTTAACAAGTATTTGTCTATATTTTCCAGTCACTTCTGATTTAGGCCATGCCCACCTCTGGTTTCTATCTGAATAGATACAGAAATAGATCATTTTGGTGGTTGAACAGATACAGATACAGATATTGAATTTGTCACACTGTATAGGCCTATATAGTCAGTGGAGGAGTGAAGCACTGATTTTATTGCCTGCATTTGCCTTTAGTTAAAACAGGAGGAACTTTGAAGTCACTGTATGATAATGCCCATTTGTTTAATTTCCAAAACGCCACACCAAATTCATTGCAAACCTCAGACAGAGGAAAATTTTATTTTTAGTAAGTTTACAAGAGCACTGTCTCTCATAAAAAGGCAGATATTAATTTCAATCAAGGCAGAAATCTGAGAGCTTGCTAGTAAACACCCAAATGACTGTCACATGGTGACATGGTGGCATCCAAGATGCTCTGAGCGTTGATAAAAGATAACTGAAGCCTTATGTTGTACAAAAACCCTCCTTTTTTCTTTTAAGGGACTCAAGACACCAACTCATTACAGGACAAAAAAGAAACCCCAAACCACCCTAACCCATTATTGGTTATAACTCATAATATATCTTCTATTTATTTTCTTTCTATATTGACACCCTATTCTTCCACCCCACCCCACCCCCCCAGTCGCAATGCTTTGTCAGTAGATGTTCTTCCTTTCCCCATTTATTAATTTTTTTTTTGGCAGTCATATTATTGCCATTGTGCACACCCACATTTCCTGAATGATGGTGCGAGACCAATCAAAGGTTCCATACAGAGAGCTGCTTGTGCTTGTATTGCAATATCTCAATACATGCATGTGATTTTTGAAACACACTAACATGCCTTAGTTCCAACATCTGGAGCCAAAGTAGACTTAGAATATAGCCAAGAAGACACAACTTTCACAGACTCATTCCACTTGCACAGTGGTAAATGACAGTTACAGTAGCTTCTTTCACTTCCTGCCCATGCCTCATGATAAATATACCCTTCTTGTTCATCTTTCAACACCTCTCATCTGTCATATTTTATGTGGGTCACTGTAATGTCTGTAATGTTAACAGCAACATCTAAGCTAATAGCTATGTATGTGCATTGCCACATGTAGCAAAGTAGTTGAATGTATAGACAAAATAACTATGTCAGTTTTTTTTTAATGAGTTCACTCAAAACCACAAAGACCTAGAGGAAACTCAAATCACCTTGTCCCACATACTGTGCACTGCACAAGAATTCTTAAAATGAAAAACTCCTTAATTATGCGTATTCTTAATTTTTTTTTTTTTAATTACACAGATATGGTCCCCCAGCATTTAAGCCACATTCTCACAAGAAGCCTTTTTAAGCAGTGAAAGAAAAAAAATAGTTTCAGGTCTAGAGAGTTTTTTCCATAATCACATAATAAGCTAATCCACTGTAATCTATGAGAGGGAAAAATCACCTCTATTTGACAACTATTTGACATGATATGAGTGAAAGCACTGTTTAGAGTCTGCTTATCAGTTTCAGTGATCTCCACTCTAGTTGCCAGTTTATACATATTTCTGTAGGCCCTCAAGACAAGGACTGAAACAAACAATATAAGGTTTTCCTTAATACCAAGTACAATACAAACTGATGTTGAATATTAGTTGTTGATATCTGTAAAATGTGTAGCATACACTATCAAAAGGTTGGAACTTTATAGGCTATAAATCAGATTTCCGATGATATATTTTCTGACATAGGCACAAGCAATTCAATACTGCAAAACCAAATAAAATACAATTCCAATAATGAAAACACCTATAACCACAAAAACACAGCTTGGCACAAATAGTGAGCCTTGTGAAAACCAAGGAAAACCAAGCCTCCTTACACTGACCTCTGTAGTAAACTGGGCTCAGAGCCTTATTGGGTTAATTTACCCCTCTGCTAATCTGTCTTCCTTCATACCTCACAGATGGCAGATTGAATGCATCACACACCTAGAATACAGAAAGCGATTATGTCCATGACTATGGCTGGATTTCTTAAGAGTCTGAAAAAAGCCTTATGTTTAGAATTACATAAATCTGCTGAAATGAAAATAACTCCGGGAGAGACATTATTTTGTGCCATGTCAATGAAGGAAAGACCTTGTAGTCACTCATTGTTATGGTGCACTTCATTAGAATGTATTCACAGTTTAGCAGAATGACAAAAGGAGATTCAAGCAAAGCAGCATGTATTCAAATTATCATCTGAAACATCAAATGAGATTATAATTAGGTTATAGTAAACACTTAAAACCTTGAAAATGATTAAAATAACATGGGACAGTAAACAAAAAAGCAAAAACAATAGTAGATTTTTTGGATATATACTCTTTTCATTTAAATAGGTTTCCAGCCTTATACAAAGACAGCAAATTCTCAAAAAAAGTGAAATGACTCAAATAATCTATAAAAATGTAAATAGTACACTGATGCGCATGCATTAGAAAATATAAAGTAGCTGTAAATTATATGTGCAGTACAGCTCAAATAGCTGTACATACAGGAGTCCCACACATTTGATTACAAATAGGCTATGTAAAAAGGAGAAGAAAAACCACACAGGTTCTTTGTTTTCACTATATTGCATCCAGGTGACAGTCAATAGCACACCTTTTTTTATTTGTTTCTTTATTTGTAGGCATACTCCCTCAGTATGCATACTGATAGGAATTATATAAAATGCTATAGATTATATATATTATATATATATATATTTTGGAATCACATTATATGTGTAAAATTACACTCTAACAGTAGTAATGGTTTCTGAATTCTGAAACTATAATTAAAGAACCTTCTCTTCACAGTGCAGCCTCATGGAAACAATTTCTCACTGGAAAGCGGTTACGTGAGAAACACAAACAAGCAGAAAATTATATTTTAGTTTGCACATACAGAGAAGAACTGTATAAAACCACAAATGAACAGAAAGCACCAGCAACTTTCTGGTGAATTGTTTTATCTTTCTTTCGTGATGTGGGTGAAGGAACCAGTGTGCGCAGTCGGACACAATCTGCAGAAACAACCGGAATAGCACCACCAAAATGTGGAATTAAATAATGCTTTAAGACCTAACATATTACCAGTACATAGGCCTTATTTTCCTAAGCAACCATAGAAAGCAAGATTTCTAGCTACAGCCACCAAATGTGGAAATCGATGAACAGGAAAGGCTGCATTGAAATTCATGCAAATATATTACAAAACAAACATTTAAGTATCTCAACAATGTGATTTCTGGATTTTAATGAGTTGACAATGACAATACAGTATTGTCTTATGCTCGCTGGTAAAGTATTGTTTCAACAGATATAATGATACATAATGCCCAGGTGCAAGCCTTTATTCACCCCATAATAAAATATACATACCTCTGCTGAGAGACTGGATTAGAGCATGATTTCTAATGATTCCACAAGAAATGAGGCATTTGTATACTGCCACAATATCCAAAGCTCTGGTGCTGATTTCAAGTATCCTTTATTCCATGTCCATAGCTGATTTAAATGCATTCCTTTTTGTTTTGTTTTTTTTATTTTTTTATTTTGTTTTGTCGATCTCTTCAATTCAGTTCTTCAAAGGAGACTGCAGGTACAAATGGTCCAGGGTTCAATTGCTGTACATGTCACGAAAGCTTCTCCCATGGCAACCACACCCAATTAAAACAGAAATAAACAAATATAAAACAAAAAAATAAATATTAAGAAAGAAATGAGTATATCCATATACACAGTACATGCAAACATTAATGACCAAGAGAGTTCTGAAAATTCTACCACAGAGAAACAGGGTTGAAAATGTGGCCTATCAAAGGCTTTCGGTATCTGAAGTCAGTGACAAGAAAACAGAATTAACTCCACCAAAAACTGATAAAACAAATCCAGTAACATGTACTCCCAGCATCGGAAAGCAGATTGCTGATTAATGAAAGAGTGCATTAACGGGACGGTCCTCTGGCAAACTAAAAGCAGGCGAATAAACATTCCCTAGGAAAAGGTTCTTTTTTCCTCCCTCTCAGAGTCATCCTGTCCAACCTGTCTCAGTGCCACAGACTATGCTAAGTCATACCCACTTCACTAGTCTCAGACCACACAGAGAGGAAGACCACGGCAAGCATAAAAATATGGAAGAAAGACAGACTCACACAGAAAAAAAGAGCCTAACTGACTCATCGGAGCACTTGGACAGCAGACAGATGAGGAAAGGGCAGTTTTAGTAGACAGGATTCCCTTCACCCTCCAACCCCCTAAACGCCAGGGCCACCCGAGGCAAAGGGCAGGGCACCTCTCCCAAAAGAGGCAACACAGCGGAGCAAGTCACTACTGGAAAGAACTGAAAAAGTAGGCCCCACACAGCAGTATGTATATCTGTCTGAAGGAAAGGCAGAAGGAGCTATCCTTACAGAAGAATGCGGTGGGGTTACGAGGAAACAAAATCATTTTTTTTAAAAGGCTATCCATCAGTTACCTTAAAAAGTCAGACAGTGCTCCCCTTCTACACTGTCAAGAATCTTCTCCATACCAAAACCTATACAAGACCCGGAGAAGTACAAAGCTTAGCCTACCCAATTTGATTCTGCTGAGTTTCAGATAAAATAGCAGACCCCATTATTGGCCTCAAATGTAAAAATAATGATGTGCTCCATGTACAAGAAAGGATACTATTCCGCTATTAATCATATTTATAAATGATGGCTCAGACGGCTGCTATGAACACGGATCGTCTGTCTCCATCTTTCCCCCCAGATTATGGCCAGGATTGTAAGAGACCTGCTCTATCAAGACCATCATTTGTAATAATGAAATAAGTGCTTATCTATAACTTAGCACGCTACAGAACCCTCGCCTTACCAGACAGTATAAACTCACCCCAGGTGCAATTCACTATGGAGCTTCTGAATTGCCATTTGTAAAACTGAAATATATTCATGGAGTAGCTGCATCTGGCCAACAACATGGAAGTGAGAAGCATATCTGCTCTCCAGAAGTTTTGATCATTCATGAGAAATTACCCACCATGGTTTGAAACACTATTTGAAATGGCCTGTGTCTGCCATTTTCTCTGCTTTTCACTCCCTGCTCAAACAAAGGGGGTTTGAACATGTTAAAAGCAATTTATTTTGTTGCCCCACTAGAGCCTGGTAGACCTGGTATGAACTTGAAATTTCACACAAATGCATGGTGAGTGTATTGGTCATACTATACAGGCTGGTAACAATTTGGGGCCACCAGGCTCAAAGTGTTCTTGCCCCAGGGCAATAGGCCTCCTCTTCTGCTTCTGTCCCACATGTGTTTTTACCCTAATACACGCATCTTTTTGCTACTGCCTCACTCCTGTTCCATAGCTTCTTTCCGTTTCAATGACAAACAACATTTTAAACACTAGTTAAGTGGTACTTTCAACTGGCTGGTAGCAGCCTTTATCCTAAACTAAGCAAGTGATATTTCCTTCTCTTCAGTGTGATTTTGTGAGAAAAATCTTGACTTACTTGAAATTGAGTTACAGCTCATACATTTGGCACTTGTAGGAATAACTATAACTTGCGTGCACCTGACCTAACAAGATCTGCCCTGACTTTCAACAGTACTCACAGAAAGCTCATGTCAGAAATTATTGGGGCCATACGTCCACTGAGTATTCTGAGACACTTCTTGGAGTGAACCCCTACTTTCCAAATTTTCTAAGGGGTTCACAAAGACCTCTCCTGCAGAAACCCTTCTGAAAAAAGGCCTTCATTTGCATTCAGCAAATTTCAAAGAAAACCTCTGCAGTTTTCCTCTAACCAAAATAGACTTGTTCCTAAGCCAAGATTATTAAAAAAAATAATAATAAATAAATAAATAAATAAATAAATAAATAAATAAATAAATAAATAAATAAAAAACGATGCACAATGACATAAACACGTCTGAATAGTTGATACGCAATAGGTTTTTTGCAGGGATGCACAATAAGATAGGGGCTGCATTGTCATTGGCCGACAACAGCTTAAAGCAATAGTGCTGGCCAATATGATGGGGCGATGTGATGAGACAACATTCGATGGACCCCTGAAGCTGAAATGTTATGCTCAAAAGTAGCCTAACAGCAGAAATCTTAACCTCTTATTTAATACTAATTTCTTACCAACCAAACACAAGCAGGGACTCATTAGTTCTATAGACTCTTGCTCTCTGCTTAACAAACTGCTAGTTAATAGTGCTCACAGCAAACTCATATCAGACATTATTCAGGCCATAAAAATACTTTATATTCTAGGACACTTCTTTGTAAGTTGATGTCTGTGACCATCTACTTCATCCATGAATGTGGAAACTCAATTGTAGTTCACATTTGTTCTATAATGAAAAACAGAGTGGTATTGGTGAACAAGGCCAGAAGAAAATGGTCCAGAATGCCCATATCATACATCCCTGGTTATTTGAGTTTTAAGACAGTTGAAATGTCAACCAAACTACTGTAAGCAAGTGTCCATAAAATTATACAATACATTTACTTGGATGACTACTACTAAAACAGCCACAACTACAACTAAATAAAATTTGTATTAATAAACATGTATTCTCGTGCATTGCCGCATAAACTTAATAGCCCTGACAGCCTTCTGTGAATAAAACCTTCTCAGGGGCAAAGAAAGAAAGAAAATGTTTGCCAAGTGTGGCCGATGTGTCCATGTTGTTTGGAAAGTTATTGCATGAGGAGGCAGGGGGAGGCGCATGGGAGATGTTTTCAAACAGAAGGACTGGATCTGCTTTTGCGCGGCATTGTGTGGGTCTATTGCTTGCAGTGAGACACTTAAAAAAAGAACACTGCATCATTAAATGTCACAACAGAGGACGCTACAAGTTATAAAATCTATCAACTAGAAGTTGTCCAAAACACACTAACTATTACAGTGACTTTGGAGGCATCTTGCACAGTTCAGCTGGGCAGAATTGAAATAACAGATTTTAAAAACAAGAATAAAAATAACTGCATCAAACCCAGGCTTTCTTGCTCTGACCACAGTCCCTTTTTGGCAAATCTGAAAAACAACCCACTTGGTTGCCAGAATGAATCCAAAGTGTTATTAAAAGTTTAAGGCTACCAATTACTGCTGTCTGTTACTTCAAAGTAAACTCTGACATTACGTCAGGCAGCATTAAAAAATCGAAAGTTTCCTGCTCTCCTTGTCGGATGAATACAACCACCAGGGAAGGTGTCTAGTCACTTACAAAAACTTTTTAATGGAACATTTTTTTTAAAGACACAGTAATACCTTTTTTCCCCGACAAAAGATCTTCAATCTGTTTTTCCCACCGATAATCAATACTGATATGCAAACTTTAATTTCATAAATGAAAAAAATGTTTTTTTCTTCCTCACGCCCTATTAGTTTAACGGTGCTTGTACAAAAATGTAGCTTTACACTGAGGCTTGAATGTTAAAATTTGATATGCGACATCTTGTCATGAAAGAACTGAAAATGCTACAGCCGTATATACTGAATCGACCGACCTTGATAAAACAAGTAATCTGGAATAAATACAAAGACAGATAGTCATGTTGTTTATATACGGAAAAACAATTTTCTACATAAATCATAAGAAATGGCCCAATGCAGCACATACCACTTTGTTACCATTTCCTTGCTTAAATATAAACATAAATAACCATATTCTAGATTACATAATAATCAGAAAAGGCCACTTTACGCACTCAAAAATAATTTCAGATGAATACAAATTTATATGGAGCACTTTAACAAGGAGTCATACGAAATGTTAATCCAAGTCCAAAAGTCAAGAGGAAACTTTGCTATAGAGATCTTATTTTACTTTTAGATATTTAAAAGCATAAAAAGTTGCATCTACAAAAAGTTAATTTGATACAGAATGACTTTTCCAAATACATGTGCGATCATTTCTGTGCAGATCAGTAATTACAATGTTCAAAAACATTTCAAAGACAGAACAGAATAATACTTAACTAATTCTATGGTCGGGTAAGAAAATCACATTTACTTTAACATATTACATTCAACCGGTTGTCACTGTGTAGGCTATACTCACAGAAGATCTGATTAATAGGAAATTTTTCAAGGCAACCCTATGATTACAAGACCTTGGTCAGGGATCAATTATTTCTGGTCAAAGACTCTAGCTTCAGCACAAAAAAAAAACTATATTGGGCAATTTATGTAAATCTAATTTTAATCTATTTTCCAAACCAAGAGCAAGAATTTATCACAACTAGTTTATAATGAGCTATCCCCTATTCCTACACAATGGATCTGGCACACAATATGCAATAAAAAGAAGGGCCTCAGTGCGATTAAGTTTTCATAAGATGTTGTGAAAACTATAAAGCCATGTAGAACAAATGCAGACCACCACTGAAGTTGAGACCCAAATTCATTTGTCAGCCGTAAGGTTTCTACAATGTAAAACTGACTATAGTATGTCCCATTTACAGTTGAAATACACATTAAACTATTCAGTCACTTTGGATATGCAGAACCATGTGTCTCTAGTATTTATTAGTTTAAAGGAGTAAAGAACGGTATTTTCTTGACACTTTCAAAAATATTTTCCTTAGCCTGAAAACTTAAGAAAAGCTGCTTTCGTCTAAGACTTGGAATGGCCTATATTCCTCGGACTTAATTGAACCTCTATAAATTCCATTAAGTATTACAAGTTTATCAGATAGCTTTATAAACAATGGTTGGGTTCAAGGTTTTTTTTCTTCCATAGAACTGAGCGATTCATTTGCAGATAAAACGTATAAAACTAACATATTTATGATCTAAATTTACCCAAGCTGAAGGTCTTAAAAGGTTTGCAGACTGTTTGGCATAAAACAGTCAACAGATTATCTGTGTAGGAGTGAAAACTAAAAGCGTCATTGTTCCCCACGCTTAGTTACAAATTTAGAAACTTTGGTTTTCAGTGCAGGCTTTTCTATTTTTCTCTAAATGATGAGCAGTTTGTTTGCTTTGGCCACGTCATTAACACACTTTCTCCGACAAGAATGAGGGCTTTCAGGGGCAGAAGACGTATCATTTCCAGACACTGCGTGTAGTCGGTTTCACAGTTTACAGGAAATACTGCAATTCATCTACTGGAACCAACATGGGAATTTTGTGTCACAATAATCAGCTTTACCAACCACTTCTACAGTAAGCTCGGCGGAGAAACGGGTGACTTCTGTTGTCAGGTCTGAACAAAGTGATACTTTCCACCTCTGAAAACCATTAAGTGGAGGAAAACCAAAATAGTGTTTAGGGACCATTTCTGAAATAAAATAACTGACTAACTTTCAAAGGGTTACACACTTTCATACGCAACTGTTTCACTGTAATTTTCCAAAGTAGCGTATTCAGAAACACAACAGAACTTTTAAAAAATAACCTACGTTGTAGTCTGGAAGCTAACTGTACAAAGTAACTTGTGACAAACTGGTAATAATTTGGACAAAAACACAGCCTGTGGCACGTTACCCCCGCCCCCTACTCTTCCAGAATAATAAAGTAATTCCGACAAATTGTGGATAATATTGCATACACGACAGTCATAAACTGTAGTTATTATAAAATAACCATGCTTAAGCTTTCGATTACCAAAGAAACAGGTCAAATAGTTTTAGTAAGTTGTCTATATCATGTTGCTTAGTCACGCTAGCTACTAAAACTTTTCTGAAACTAGACTACATCACAGTGCGCCGAACTACTGCTGGTCGATCTCCATTAAAGGAGAAGTCACACTGAAAACATTACACGGATTCACTGTTAATGTGTTTAAATAATATTGTATACCGAAAGGTCAGTTGTTTTACTAAAGTGAATATGAATCTTCCTTCGCAAAGCAGAAGCAACGAACAAACATATTTAATTTCAAGACTCAAATGTAGCACTGGCTATGCAGCATAAAGTAGTGTAACTAGGCTACGAATGAAGCTGGACCAAAGAACATAAACCATGTTGAAAAGTGTGGTAGCCATACACTACAAAGTCGCGCGCGCACACACATATAGTGGAACGTGTAATGTTCATAACTTTTCTTATCAATGGTACATCGAACTGTAAAAGTTTTCAAACTTCGGAGGGAAATACTACACTAGTCATATTATCTACGCACCATTACGTTATCACAAACGGTAGTTCATTTAAATAAAGTTTTGTATAGTTTAGTATGAACTTTTAGATGTCCTCAACGCTCTTTCGCTGTAACAATGCAAATAAATGCATGTGATGCGGCGGCTAAAGAGAGCACATCTAGCTAGTTACACATTTAAAATGCGCGGAATTTGACAGGCTGGATCATTTTCATAAAACAAACCAATTCATCCGTTACAATCTTTCGAACGAACGTTTCACGGCAGCTTCAAAGAAAAGGATTTGCAGAAAAGGGAAGGAAAAAGCCACAAACCTACTGGAAATCATGTTTTTCTTCCTTGTCTCAGAACGTGACCCCTCGATTAAGGCTACTGCTTCTAGCTAGTAGCCAATTTCAATTTCTCATGCATTTGACCCAACAAAACCTAAATGCCATGTGAAATCCGAGAAGCCCTGCTCCTTTTTCATAGCAAAGTAGCTCACAACTGATTCACGAAATCCCTTAGCTCTCCCAACATTACATAACGTTAGCTACTAAAAGAGATCAGCATTCAGGAACTACTAGATATTCACATCACATTGTTTGCTGCCGCCCTACTAACGTTCATTGATTCTCTTTCTCCTTACCTGTTGATTAAATTGCAATAGTCTTTGCAGTCTGAAAGATGGAGGAGCTTTGGCGTAAGCCATGAACCGTCTTTGTGTTTGTTTGTTGATCTCGGGGTATTATTTCTCTTTTTGTTTGAGGGGATTTAAGATTTCAAATTTCTCCTATGCAATTGGAATCGGGGTGACTGTGTTTAATATTAAAAACGCCTGTGTCTGGATGGAAAAAAATAGAAGGTTAGTTTGCAGTGATCTCAATTCTTTATCAGAAATGTTATCGCTTGTCAGGACCTCAGACTCCAAGCATTACGTCAGTTTCAAGACACCAACACTATTAATATCAAGAAGCCCTTGCAGAGGAAAGCGCCACCCTAGACTGAACGGTCTTAAAGGGACAGCGACACGAGCTCGCCGGACTGAGATGAGGAAAGTAAAACGTGTTTAAATGCTACAGGTTGACTGAGTTTACGCATTTAATTTCGGTTGGTGACATCTTTGCATCGAAACTATGCACCGTCTACCATATTATCCACATGCCTGAGTAAGTAAAAGTAATGTTAATTTCGGGACATTGCATACACCATAAAATAAAATAATTTCTATACAACACACTACAACTAGGACGTGCAATTGCAGGTGTGTGTGTGTGTGTTTATTGTTTTTATGAATATGGGATAGAAAAAACGAACTCATTCATAAATTGATCTGCTGGTTGTTTATCTAGTCATCTTGCTTAATACATGCATTGTGTTTATGTGAAATTCATAATATAAAATATATTTATGTATTATTTCAGTGTCACCTACACTGGGCATGTCAGTTAAAATAGTATTATAGTATACTGACAGTTTCAGTCAGTGCAAACAATTAATGGAAAAGTTGCCAAGTATTCTCACAAGCTATATGAGGGTAAGATTTAAATAAATGGTAATTTTTTATTTTCCTTTCAAACTGCAATTTAATATTTAATTTAATAATTTAAGAAAACTGAAACTTTTAACTCCCAATTATGACCGTACAGAACCTATATTTTCCCCTCAAAGACTTTGTAAAACTTTGTACACAGTCATTGTAATACTTTCTCTGTTTACATATAACACAACTCTCTCTCTTTCTTTAGCGATATACTAACATATGAAATAGTAACCCTAAAACATTGCTTTCCACTTGCCAGAAAAGAAAGTGAAGCTAGATATAATTCAAATAATATGCAAGATACATGTAAGAAATGTGCCCACTATTTTTGTTATTTAATTTTTTTTTAGAAAGGAATATGATTTTTTTGTGAAATTAAAATAGAGGTGTGTGAATATGAAATAGCGGGACAAGAGAGATTGAAGGAGTGCGACAGGAGTCCTCCTGGAATTGTACATAACACAAAGACAGTGGCTTCAGGTATCATTAAATTGTAAAATGGTAGTCAAATGGTCTGTTTTTGATGTGTATATACAGTACAATCACATTAACTGATTGAAATGTGAAAATCACTGATGGCACTTGATGACTCACCAGTTCACAAAGCCTCACTTGCCCATACAAAAAATGTTCTACATTTCCCACACAGTGCATTTCCACTGGAGTTGCAAGAGTGGTTACTAATCGTAAAAGCTCCTTGATGGAAGAAGAATATCAAACACTATTGCCAAAAATAAATTTAGCCTGTAAATGTTACAATGAGACAGATGGGTAATTTCACCACAAGGAGCCATGTATTATGCACATTATACACTAGATTCTGTCTAATATTTTTTGCATGCAAAAGTAGTAGCAAATCATCAATAATAAAAATGTACCAAAACCTTTTCATTCTTCAAAAAAATACTTATTTTAAATGATTCATTTAAAAAGTCCCCATAGTTAACCAAAACGTATTCAACAGAAATAAAAGGTATCCAAGTCGAAAAGAAATTCAAGATGTGTTTATTTTCTACTCTTATGTTTTAATGTATGTGAATGTTATTACAGTTTAAAGCTATAAATGTTGCTGTTTCTAACATCCTTATCAGCTTCTATGGCTTGAGGCGCCCACCTGTTTAAGAGGGAAAAGTGCACACTGCCGCTTAACATCATCTCACTAACTTATTTTGATCTGATGAAACTGGTTAGTTGTGAAAATCTTGAAATGATTCTGTGATTTTATTAATTCTGCAAGCAATGATGAGATATAATGTCAAGCTAAGATATTGTTGGTGTCATGCAGAAACATTTTGTCAATTTTTTTCGCACATTTAAAAGTTTCATCCAGCAGTATGTACTGTAGTATATTGAATTAACAAGTTGATTTTAAATGCCATCAGACTCCATATTGTTGTGTTTTTAAAAAACCACAACAACAACCACAACACCAAAGGCATTCTTTGAATTTGGTTTGAAACTAATGAAGAAATTATCTTATGGGGAAGACAAAACAAATCACCCAGAAGGAGCATAGACAAGCCAATAGTAATCACATTCGCTGATAAGAAATCTTTAAATTGACCTTTATTCATGTCTGTATACAATAGGCAACCTTACATTGCAGGCACCTGCAAGTTTTATCCTTGAGAAAACACTCTTGAAATGTTCCCAATACTAACATTGTTCAAAATATGGGGCCTATAGGTAGAAATATACAGACAAGGTACCATAGAGAATTAAAGGTATAACCATGCTGTATAAAAGACTCCTAAATAACTCTGGTCAGAGTATCTTGTTGAATCATTTCCTCTCCATCTGATAACTATACTCAAACTGTCTATCCCACCCACACTAATTTCAGACATCCCCTCCAAATTGTGTTAAAATGAACAGGGTGGCAAAATTTTATGTCACCATTGCAGTCCCCACAGACAACTTGTATAATCACCAGGTTACACCAGAACATTTATATGTACAGCAGTAATGTGTGACATAGTTGTCCAGGACTCATAATGTGGACATTGAAGGTTTGATTACATGGTAGAACACTACTGTTGTAACATAGATCAATGTACCTGATCTATAATATTCAAGTGTGTAATTTCCAAATATGTAAAATTGTGCAACCATTTATTTATTAGATCTGTTGCACACTACTTTCTAAAATGAACAATTCCCACTTTTCCTTTAGAATTTAATGCATTGCATCAGATCCCCACATTTCAGTTCTGATCACTGGACAATTTATTAATAAGGGTACATTGTATCACTTTGTGGATATACACAAAACACTCTGCAAGCACTTTCAATTAATTAGAGGGCATGTATCCACATTTGTATGACATCATTCATTAAACAAACAAACAAAAATAATTATATATATATATATATATATATATATATACACAGTGGACCCTCTAAATCACAAACCAAGATAGATACCTGCCCCTGTTAAATAATTGACTGAATAGATACCAATGTGAGAAGAATTGCATTCACAAATGGCTAATCAATCTATGAACTCTTCCAGACAGGCTCCATTATCACCAAGTCATTTATGAGTTAATGAAACCTTGTCATTAATTGATTCAGTCAATGTAACTAAAACTGTTGAAAGCTGCGTTAGGAGATAACAGGGTTAGGATTAACTTGGACCCACTGCCCACATGTAGTTGAGACTTAATTCATATGCTGCAATTACAACCCTTATTCAAATAAATAAAAAATTAATTTGAGTGAGTTCATGTTTATTTTCCCCACAGCAATAGGTCCCCATATATTGGAATTCATTTTAATGAAACCTTTTAGAACAAGAACATTATTATTTTTTAAAATTAATTTTATCATCATCATCATCATTATTATAGTGCAGTACAGGCTAGTGAAAAATGTCAGACATAATCTGTTTATCAGCAATCAGGATTGGCTAATTTAATGCTGCGTCACACGCCAAGCGTGATACCCCGGGGAAGGGAGATGCGCACCAGGCAACACCGTTCTCACGGGTTCCGGGCAAAAGCATTAAACTAAAAGAACAAGCTAAAATAACAAAGACAGAAGAAAGTAAGAGCAGCAACTTTTCAGTTCCCTGCTCTGTAGCTGACCCGCCTTCCCGGCCAGGTCCAGCTCCTCCAGCATCCAAGCTGAGGACTCCTTTCTTTTTTAGTGCTCAAAATAAAGCGAAAAGAAAATTATAACTGCACTCTCGATGTTAGGTCCCGGTCTCGGCCCCGAACTGTGGAGAGCAGCACACCTTTAAGCACCTGGGCTGATGAGCTAACGCAACCCAGGTGTGTGTGCTCTCTCCACAAGCCGGCGCAGCCGAGACCAATCCGCCTCTTTGGTCTTAGACCAAACCAAATCAAAACTGCTGAAAATTATTTTTAGTTAAAAGGTGACAAGCCTCCTATAATTGAGGCTCAGTTTTCAATTGTTTAAAAAAAGGCCAGTTCTGTTTTGATCAGTGCAATCTGGTGTGTTTTCTTAAATGAGAAGGATGGACTGAAACCATGTTGCTGCATATTACTTTGAATGCAAGTATCCTTTGCAGTGTGCTTGTTCATTGTCCATCTGTATCAAGCAGCACGCTCATTTAACCTAAAACAGTTTACCCCCTCATCATAGATCTAATTTCCCACATTTATTACTTAATTCAGTAAAAGCCACAAGGCAAGCATGAACATCTAACATGATAACCTATGTCCATTTAGTATATGATTTTGGTCACTGAAGTAGTTAGACATGAACTATATGCCTACTATAAAGCTTCTGTTGAGCTATTTCCAACCCAATGCGTTCCCCACATATAGAGAACTCCAGGATCATATGCAGCAGTAGCTGTGGATACATGTGTAATCTAACTTTGTAATGGAATAAAATTCAGCAAATTATTAGACAAGGCGTAAAACAGTTCTTTATGTTAAAGTATGTCTTTGAGACAATATTTTAAATAAATGTTTGTTATCATTTAACTTAAGTGAGTTAAATAGTTCAGCAACATCAAAGGTAGATGCATCAAGTGGATCTAAATGAAATGACGATTCTACACAACTTCACTTGTTAGTAGTATCCTTTATTAGTGCTGGATTTATAATGGTTGGTATTGGGGCATTTGGTTGATTATGGTCTAAAGCAAAACAATACACTTCAAGCACATCAAAAACAGCATGTGCAACAACACTGTGCCTTAAGTGGTAGTACATGTATATATTACTTGATTAAATATATTTTTTAAATTTATCAAAATTTCAGTTGTAACTAAAATAATTAATCATTTTTAGAAAGGAGCAGTAATTTTCACTTCAGGAAAGAATTACTGGGACAAGAGAAATGCTAAAATGTATGTTTGGAATTGTGAATAAATATAAAATGAATCTGTTTCCATGTACAGCCCCTGGAAACATAATGTCACTTGACAAGTTGATTTGGAGTTATTTAAATTGTATTTTATTGTTTAGAATAATAATAATAATCGTCTCCATGCAGGCATGCTTCCTAGCCTATAGAAAATGGAAATGCTGACATTTTCTTGGTTTTTCCTGTATGGCAGTACAGTCCCAGAGTGTTCATAGAGGCACTGAAACGAATTGTTCAAGTTCGGAGATCTGAATAGTATAATCATTCTGATTTTAACTCCGAGGAACTGTGCATTAAGGAAATGTATTAAAACATTAAAGAAGTGAGAGTGACACATTCTGAACTGGGCATAGACGCTGTGTTCCTGTTCTTTAATATTCCATCCTACTGCGTAGCTATTGCAGTATGGGTCCTAAATCCAGAGTGCAGCGGCTTGAGTTAATGAAATGAGTTCTTGTAAACAGCATTTTCCTTTAAATCGAAAGCAGTTCAGTTGTATAGTCTGACTATTCCTGGTTGGTCTGTCTTTCTCCTCCACTGAAATTAACCATTCCCAAATGGTGTATTTGTGAAGTCCATCTCATGTTCAGATTGAAAGTAAAAAAGTTTTTGCATTGACTCACACTAGTTTTTGAGTCAGGTTACCCTTCATGAATGATTTCTCAGTTGAAATCAACTGTTTCACAACTACCCATAAGCAGTCTCTTGTAGTAACTTCTCATATAGATGACACGGAGGATGGGGTATATAATACAAACTGCATTTTTGGATTGCATTGTTAAATTGTTTGTAGCTCATAATACACAGGACAATATAAAATACAATGTTTTACATGTGTAGGAAAATTTGTGATATACATTCCTGTACATTCACATGGGTGTGACAAGGAATATATCTTGCAATAGTTTGCCACGTGTGTAAAGTATTGTTTTTTTTTAATGATTCTGTGGGATAAACCAACATAACACTAATTATACTTTTTAAAATAAGTTTTACAATTATTTGTGATTAGTAACTGTAAGAGCTGGAAAGGATACTGGCAGTGAGACTTTTGCTGTAATGTCTGATAAGGTTGGAGAACACATTTGGAAGACTCCTGAATCATTTCTTGTGAAGACCAAGGCCTCCTCACATTTAAATATTTTAAATGTCTCTCATAATTGACATGTGATCTGGCTTAACGCATTCTGTTATAATCATAGTATACCTTAAATGGTAGACTATGGTTATAACGTGGTCGCTCGACCCATTTGCATCTTTGTCTTGATTGTCCCGATTGCCTTGTATTACTTGTGAGAGCGTCTGCCAAATGCCTGTAATGTAATGTAATGTAATGAGTAAGCAATCAGAGCATGTAGTCTTTGGTTCTCAACTGAAGAAACTTTGAGAAGCAATGTAGAGAAAGTTATAGATGCTGCATACATAATAGTGACTAATTCTATTTTCTCAATTATATAATTGTAAGTGAACTCATTGTATTAGTAAAGCTTGAATAAGACTTAAGTGAGTGACAGCCAACTTTAATTTCAATTTTTGACATTTTTATATTTATTAATATATTATTTCCCTTTCTTAATCTTGTTTTATGTTTTAAATTTGCGTAATTGACTATGATCATTGTGTTATCCCTTATCTCCCTCTGTGTCTATTATTCCTGTTCAGCACTTTGAACTGCATTCTGTATGAAAGGTGCTACACTGTACAATCAATAATAACAATTAATAATAAAACTATTATTATTATTATTATTATTATTATTATTATTCAAGCATAATGCTGTAACCTACATAAAATGTACTTGTCAACCCACACCCTCTCCCACCTCCCTCTTCTCTCACTGCAGATGACTTTGCAACCTACTTTGACATGAAAGTAGCAGACATTTAGCTTACTCACTCCAGAGAGGGTCCACCACATTACAGAAGTGTATAAGTCAAGATGCCATAATTTATTCATTTGTCAGATGCTCTTATCCAGAGAAACTTACAAAGCAAAGTTACATGCATGCAATAAGAGTACATTTACATTTACATCTGAACAAGAGTCATAAGACAACACACAAACATATCACATGAGTGCATAACAGAGTGTTCAAATAAATAATCAATGGTATACTGGGGAAAAAACTGCATAAGTAATAAAAAAGCCAAATCATTGGTAACATGGCTAGTCCCAATGCACAATATAAATCACTGTTAACATACCCCTTAAATGCTATATTAAGAAGCAAGACTTTCATGCTAACATTTAATTCAGGACGTAGACCAGCAGCATTTTGAATGAGTTTTTGAGGTCTCACAGCACAGGGAGTGAGACCAGTGACAAGAGAGTTGCAGTACTCTAGGTAAGAGAGCATGAGTGTCTAGACCAGGAGCCAAGTTGTGTAGGTGGTGAAAAAGGAACAGATTCTACTAATTTTGCAGAGCAAGAATCTACAGGCCGAGCTCGCCGATGCTATGTTGTCATCAAAGGTCAGGTTGCTGTCGAATGTCATGCCAATGTTTTACGGAAATCATTATAGCAGCGCCACTCAATTCCAGGTCCTGCAGGCCGCAGATAGTATTTGCTCCAACCATGTACTATACCACCTGCTTTCACAAATTATTTCACCACCTTGGTTCAAGAAGAAGCTGAAAACTGAGCTGGGTGGAAAACTTAATATAATTATTGGTCTCAATCTGTTTTCATTAATTCACAAAATACCCAATACCATCAGACATAGCAAGTCTTTCTGAATTAGGTGAGTGATAAAAATGTTTTTATTTGCATCGCAAAATTGTGCACATTTTATTGACATTATTTAAAACTGTGAATACATGTACTCTTCTCCCTCCGCAATTTGCAGGTCTTGTCATTTAAGCAGTCTTGAATTGCAGGTTTTGTAGCCTGTATTTTAGGTTGTGCTGAAAGAAAACGTGGTGGTCAACAGAGTGGGTTTTTTTTCCTTACTTGATAACTTACTTACTGAACAAACTGATTTACCTAAATTTCATTTATCATTTCATCTCCTTAACATGATGTGAAGAATGAAGCTATGTGTTTGCTTTCCAATGTATTATTTAGATCATTGGCACACTTGTTAATCAATTAAATGAAAATGAATGAAAACATTTTAAAGGTTCCATCCCATCTTTTTTCAGCTCAGCAACCATCACTGTCAGGAAGTAAGCTCATTAGTGAAAGCCGGTGGTGTAGTTCATGTTTCCAGCAAATGCTGCAGGTCCTGGAGGAGAGAAGACTTGGTAAGGATGTCAAGCAACTCAGTCTTGGCCAAATTAAGCTTCAGGTATCAACTGTTCATCCAAGAGGAGATGTCACGCTGACATGCATGAGTAGACCTGTGTGTCAGAAGGGGGAAAGGAGAGAAACAGTTGAGTGCCATCAATCGGATCCAGTAAACATTGTTCAGTCAGTGAGCCAAAATCGAGGTCATATGGGCCTACTCAGCATTTTTGTACATGCCACAGAGCATGATAGGATGTTAATTGCTTAATTGTATCATGCAGTACATCTGTATGGAAGCGTCTGCATTTGTTTTGTTTGTTACATCCCAGTCTTTTTTGGGCTTTGTGTTTTGTTGCTGCCGCGTTTGTTTCTGTCTCCCCTACAGATGGAGATAATGACGTCACGGACCCGTCGCAAAGATGCTGGTCTAAAGATGCGCCTGAGAGACAACGTGCGCCATCTCTTGGCAACCATAAAAGGATGCCTGTTGTGAGGACGCCGGGACCGTCGCGGAGCAGCGATATTAGAAAGATGCAGGACTATATATTTATGATGTGCATCTTTCTAAGTTTCTAAGTCTTGGTCTTAGTTTTGGTTAGCCTACTGCCCACAGTCCACTTTTTCCATTCTCTACAACTTGTTAAAGACATATTCTATAACGTGTTAAATTGCTAATAGTAGCCTTCGTGCTCTTCTTAGTTATAGAAAGTGCATATTGTAGCGATAGTCAACGATACCCCAGTTTGTAACTCGAAACATCTGTAAGGAACTGGAGGACGGACCTTTAGGTCAGAGGACCATCTTGCTGGGTTACCTGCTCGGTGAGATCCTGCTACCTGTGATATACTGTACATGTATATACTTGCTTATAACTCCTTTAGGACAAAAGGCTCTTAAATCCCTGCTTTGCTGTATCACTTTATGCTTAATTGGGTCTTCTTTCGGGTTGTGGTTAATATTGAGGTGGCTTAGTATTATGTCCGGTAGCGTACACCTAGTTATTAAACACAGGTGAGTTATGGGACGTAACATGTTTCTCCACTCATTTATTCAGGTTTTTCCTTTAATTTGTCACCCATCTGTAGTTAATACAAATAAAAAACATAAAACAGATTATGAAACAAGATTAGGAAAGGGAATAAAATAGCATATTAATAAAAAAAAA
The DNA here is from genome assembly GCF_018555375.3 of Anguilla rostrata. NCBI lineage: Eukaryota > Metazoa > Chordata > Actinopteri > Anguilliformes > Anguillidae > Anguilla > Anguilla rostrata. The sequence continues at coordinate 45,176,570 of NC_057940.1, read as the reverse complement.
ATGTAATTAAAAAAAGGACTCTTATTTAAAGTTGGACTCTGTTGGTCACATATGCCATATCCAAGCTATACTAATACAGTGAGTACACTTAAAATCATATAATTGAAAAAATAGAATTGCTTACTAATATGTATGCAGCATGTATAACTTTACCTGTATTGCTTTTCAAAGCTTCTGAATTTGAGAATTATTTTGGTTCCCACACACTGTACATTTCAAAAGAACTGAAAATCACATGCTCTGATGGGTAGCTCACAAGCTAAATCCATTATTAATCATAATATGTCATCCTCAAAACGGACTAGCTGGAAAGCTGCGTAGCTAGCTATGCAAGACACAGCTGGGTAGTTCGCTAAGTAATACAAGACAATTGGAACAGACACAGAAGAGATGAAAAAGCTAAAGAATTACTCATGACGTTGCATTAAAATGCAATTACAAAATTAGAAAGTTTTTCAATAAATGTACATTTGAAATTCAATATTGATGTTGGCTTACCTTTATGGATTTACTGGTGGAAGAAAAATGTCAGATTTTCATTCTGGTTACGTGATTTTAGGATGCTAGAAACTTCTTGAATAGATACATGTGATTAGTCGTGAGACCAGGTTGGGCTAATAGTCACAGAAGCTGTGGCCTATTAGGGCTAGTTGCACACCTGCTATTTTGTAATAAGCAGCATTGAGGTCTCTTCTGTGAAAGACTACATTTCCCCTTGTATTTTTAAAAAGAAATACACCCTGTGGCAAACACGCCTGCCACAGGCCACCGAAGTGGCTTTCTTTGGGGCCCTCCAGCACAGAGACACAGGGAGAAGATGTTAAAACAGTCCACATTTATTCCACGAGGGTTTGGCAAGATGGTAACAGCCAAATGAGCAGATGTAAAAACCCTGTCATGACAGAGAGCTCCTGGTGTGGGTGGGGATGGCAGATTTAACCTGTGCGCAGTGATTACCTCACTACGCACAGGTGCAGCCACTCCTGTTCCTGGGTCCAATTAGCCTGGCCAATTATCTAATTCTTCACCAATTATCCAATTGGCCAGGTCTAATTAGCTTGACCCAGGGCAGGTGTGGCTGCTTAAACCAGCCATCCCCACACCACATACCCCCAACGCCAAACTGAGGCCAGGGAGAACCACTGGCCGAAGCCTACACCCCCCCCCACCCCCACCCCCACACCCACACTCCCAAGAAAGCAAGACAAAAACAAAAACACTCCAAACACGGTAAAAAAAATTAAAAAAAAAGTCAGGGTGGGTGGCCCCGGAACAGTCCAGTACATGTGGTGACCCTCCTTCGGAGGACAAGGCAGCCCTTCTTCCTCCTCCCTCCTGGAGCACGGGAAGTCCTGGGCTGCTCTGCTGGCTGGTGGGGGCGTCACCGGCTTGGGCTGTTCCACGGGCTGTGGTGGGGTGGCTGGGCTGGTGGGCTGGTGGACTGGCCTTGTGGTGCTGGGGACCAGGAACCCTCGTGGCTGTGGTGGCCGCCAGTCGGCTCTGCTGGCGGGCGGCTGCAGGCTTATCCCCTCATGGACTCCGGGAAAACCAACCAGGCCAAAACAAAGAACGAAAAAGAACCAAACGGACGAGAAAGGAAGCAAAACGGCGCGGCCACCGCTCGTGCACCGCCCGTCGCTGACCTGCCTTCTCGGCCAGGTGCAGCTCCTCAGCGTCCCAGCTGAGGATTGCCTCCTTCCCCTCCCTGGTCATCTTCCGCTCCCCATTCTTGGCCCGGAGGATCCGCCCGAAGCCCTGTCGGGAACACCTCAGCCGCCCCTCCTCCAGTGTGCTTCCTGGCTGGCCCTCCTGTGCCTCTTTGCTGTGCCGGAGGAGCCCCACGTTGGGCGCCACTGTGGCAAACACGCCTGCCACAGGCCACCGAAGTGGCTTTCCTTGGGGCCCTCCAGCACAGAGACACAGGGAGATGATGTTAAAACAGTCCACATTTATTCCACGAGGGTTTGGCAAGATGTTACAGCCAAGTGAGCAGATCTCAAACACTGTCATGACAGAGAAGCTCCTGATGTGGGTGGGGATGGCAGATTTAACCTGTGCGCAGTGATTACCTCACTACGCACAGGTGCAGCCACTCCTGTTCCTGGGTCCAATTAGCCTGGCCAATTATCTAATTATTAACCAATTATCCAATTGGCCAGGTCTAATTAGCTTGACCCAGGGCAGGTGTGGCTGCTTAAACCAGCCATCCCCACACCACATACCCCCAACGCCAAACTGAGGCCAGGGAGAATCCCTGGCCGAAGCCTACTCCCCCCACCCCCACCCCCACCCCCACACTCCCAACAAAGCCAAAGACAACAAACAAAAACAAAACACTCCAAAACACGCTAAAAAATTTAAAAAAAAAGTCAGGGTGGGTGGCCCCGGAACAGTCCAGTACATGCGGTGACCCTCCTTCGGACGACAAGGCAGCCCTTCTTCCTCCTCCCTCCTGGAGCACGGGAAGTCCTGGGCTGCTCTGCTGGCTGGTGGGGGCGTCACCGGCTTGGGCTGTTCCAGGGGTTGTGGTGGGGTGGCTGGGCTGGTGGGCTGGTGGACTGGCCTTGTGGTGCTGGGGACCAGGAACCCTCGTGGCTGTGGTGGCCGCCAGTCGGCTCTGCTGGCGGGCGGCTGCAGGCTTATCCCCTCATGGACTCCGGGAAAACCAACCAGGCCAAAACAAAGAACGAAAAACAACCAAACGGACGAGAAAGGAAGCAAAACGGCGCGGCCACCGCTCGTGCACCGCCCGTCGCTGACCTGCCTTCTCGGCCAGGTGCAGCTCTTCAGCGTCCCAGCTGAGGATTGCCTCCTTCCCCTCCCTGGTCATCTTCCGCTCCCCATTCTTGGCCCGGAGGATCCGCCCGAAGCCCTGTCGGGAACACCTCAGCCGCCCCTCCTCCAGTGTGCTTCCTGGCTGGCCCTCCTGTGCCTCTTTGCTGTGCCGGAGGAGCCCCACGTTGGGCGCCACTGTGGCAAACACGCCTGCCACAGGCCACCGAAGTGGCTTTCCTTGGGGCCCTCCAGCACAGAGACACAGGGAGATGATGTTAAAACAGTCCACATTTATTCCACGAGGGTTTGGCAAGATGTTACAGCCAAGTGAGCAGATCTCAAACACTGTCATGACAGAGAAGCTCCTGATGTGGGTGGGGATGGCAGATTTAACCTGTGCGCAGTGATTACCTCACTATGCACAGGTGCAGCCACTCCTGTTCCTGGGTCCAATTAGCCTGGCCAATTATCTAATTATTAACCAATTATCCAATTGGCCAGGTCTAATTAGCTTGACCCAGGGCAGGTGTGGCTGCTTAAACCAGCCATCCCCACACACCCCATATCACATGTTTTTGAAATCACTCTGTAAGGCAGGGATCAGAAACCCACGGTCCTCAAGGGCCGAGTACTGCTGGTTTTCCACCCTCCCTTTGCCTGGGAGTTACGTGTGAAGACAGTCTGGCCAATCAGTAGCACTAATTATCCAGGAGAAAAGAAAACCAGGGCTGGATTTGGATTTGAGGGCCAGAGTTGACGATCCCTGCTGTAAGGCATGGTACGGACCACCCTTCGCACATTCCTTCAAGCAGATGCTTTTAAGATCCTTGATATTCTGAGGATTGGGCTTATGGACTGTCAGACCACAAAAAATGGTTTACTGGAAACTGATATGGCTATTGTAAAGGGTTCATCTTGCATTCACAACAGGAACCATTTCTGTGTTGACCTTGTGGTATATTTGTTGTTGTTGTCTTGTTGGAAGGCCCAGATAGCACCAAGTATCAGCCTCCTCACTAAAACAACCAGGTTTTCAGCCAAAATGTCCTGATACTCCTGGTACATTGATCTTAGCAAGAGCTTCTGGTGGCACAACAATGATTTTCCACCATATTTCACAGTAGGTATGAGGTCCTTTTGCATCCCTCTTTTGACACCAAACATGCCAATGCTGTACTTGGCCAAAACATTCAATGTTCCTGTCATAGTTACAATAATGTTATATATAATATATAATAAAGTCCAGATGCTTGTATTTGTTGGTTGCTCTCATTCAGGGGGGATCCTTATGCTTATGCTATCCATCCAAAGAGCCTGTTGGTATGTAGGTGGCAACCCCCAAATGCTTGATCTTATGCCTTTATTTGCCACATTTACACTGCTTTTTAATTTTATTTTGGGATGAAAATAAAATTAATTTTGTCTCAAGTTCTGTGCCCATCAATCTATAATTTCATATCTGTTAAAATACCTTGTCATCTGACTTACACATCATTCAGTTATAATTGATATTAAATAATTAGTTGGGTTACAACTATGTTTCGATTTTTAAATACTTTTTGACAATACCATTTGAGTGCTTTATCAAACACTGTATGATGAGTAATTGATTGCTGAATTTTGTAGTAAGATTAAGAAGATCCCTAGGCTCTCTGATTGAAACTGTATAGGAAGAACTTCCATGTTATACTATCAACCTTCTTTTATTGCAGATTCAGTAGTTTGTACTTCAAGGCATAAATATTTATATTAGCATAAACCAGAATGACAGAGTTAGTCAGAGGCCATCACATTTTCCAATCAGTCTGTCTGCATGCCATTTGAGTGCAATGAGACTGTTTCTAACATGTCAATTCCCTTTCATTCACTTTTTGTCAGAATTAAGTAATTAAGTTTTACATTTTTATTTCAAAGTTCTTGTGTTCATGGTGAGAAAAGAAAAAAAAACAATTTCTCTATTCATTTAGAGAAAGTTGCCCTTTGTGAATTTTCTCTGGGAAAAACTAATCATCACTAAGTAGAATTCAAAATAACATTAGAACAAGGTAATGCGGGTGGCATTATGTAGAATTAAGCCAGTGAGGTCTTTCTGTGTGACATCTTTTTACATGCTTATTCATCAGTTATTCATTTATTATTGTTAGTATTGTTATTTAAATAAGCAACTTATTACCAAACTGAGCACATTATACCAGTGAATTAACTGAATGCTCAGTTTTAAGATTGAAAGATTTTAAGATTTTTTTTTCCACTGAAGACATTTGCTCATAGAACAAACTGCAATATGCTTAATCTTCTAGTTTAATGGGTAATTCACAAAAGGGTTGTAATATTTTAGTGGCCCTTAAATTATTGCAAATACCAGAAAAAACATACAATAACATATGATTCACACGGCCCATTATTAATAATAGTATTGATGAAATGTCCTTTAAATACTCTCACCTACTTTTGGCTCACAAGAATATGAACCTTCAGTCATTCAAGGCTATATATGGGACTATGAGGTGATGTCCGTAATTCTGCACCACTTATGCTTTTTTAACATTTATGACTTTCCATCCTACCAGTGTTACAAATTATGTTGTTCTTTTCTTCATGAAACATTAGCCACTCCTTTTAGTAGCATATTACTGTAATGTACGGTGACGTGCATACAGTGTGCCAGCTGTGTGGCAAATTTTTAATACAAGCAATATTTACTGCCATTGTAACAGGAGTCCGAGGGATTAACTTCCCTTGGGTTGATTTGAATTGTTTCATGTCACTAGCCTAATATCCTACATATGCTTGTTTTATGTTACCTTTTATAATGTTTAACCATTAGCTAGGTGACATTGTTGGTCATGTCGCATTTGGCATAATGCATAAGGTGTCATGTCACCATTTGAAGCAGGACATTTGTTTAAGTACGATTTATGAAGCCATTATGTCAAGTTTATGAAGTAGTTATAGATGTCATTTAAATTCTTTATGAGAAACACTGACAGTAACATGTTCTCACTTGCACTAAAATGCCTCTCTGTCAATTTGTACAAAATATCATAAAAGAATTTGAACCATTTCAGTTATACGGGTGTACTGTACTGGTCCTCTTAGCTGCATTTTAATCAGTTCATGAAGGAACAGTCAACTTAATTTTTGAACACCCAGCTTTGTCCTATAATTGAGAGAGATCATGGGTGGAAACTGAAGGCTATAAATTAAATACATTTAATTAATTAATTATCCAACTTAGTGTGCACTGTAGAAGTGACTCAAAGTTTGAACATGAATAGATAACAAAGAAACACAATTGTCACAAGTGACTGGATAGTCAGCTTTTTATATTTAAAAGTGATATTGACATGAGACTTGGTAGCTGCAAAGGAAAGGTTATCATGTCCATTACCAATTATCCTGCAGTACATGGGAATTAGCATACAATGTAAATAATACCACCAAATGTTATTTGATCAGCATAAAACAGTATGAAATTGTACATACTATTAACATACTGTCAGGAATCCTGCCTGATTCTCCTTGTGTTCCGGTTTTAGTTTTGTTTATTTCTTATTTTCTAGTGTTTATTTATTTTTATTTTCAGTTTACTTTGTTTTCGCTTGCGGTTGTGTTTTCTGTGTTCGTGTGCTTGGGTGTGCGTTTGTTATTGTTTTTCCCCCTTAGGTTCCTGGTTCCTGTCCACGCCCACGCCCCGCCCCAGTTCCACCGGTTTCCTCATCTGCAATCAAGCCTCCACTTACCATCCTCACCTGCGTCCCATCTTCACTCATTGGCGTTTGCTATTTAGTTTCTGTGTGCACCTTTTCCTTTGCCAGATCGTGCCTCTGATTTTTTCGAGTAGCCTTTCAAGCCTTGTTCAGTGTTTTTGTCCTTCCTGGTTTTTCGACTTTTGCTTGTTCTTTTCCGACCTCGAGTTTAGCCTGCCCGTGTTGTTCCTTGCCTCGGTATTTTTGACCCTCGCCTGTTTATTCGACCTGCTCCCGGTTCCCGTTTTTGTACCTCTGCCCTGTCTAATTGATTTCCCGGATTTTGACCCCTGCCTGTACTTGATTAAGAGACTGCTTCTGATTCTGTGCTTTGAAAAATAAATCGCATCTTCTACTAACTCTGGTCCGCTTCTGAGTCCCACCCCAGACCCTGACACATACACTATACCAATTATGCATGTTGCCCAACTGCTAATTGTAATAAGCCTACTTTGTTATTAAGAATAATTAATTAATTTTAATTTAATGTTTTGATGGCTTCAAATGTCACAAAACCATCATTTTCGTCATTATTCTGTGGCACACACTTAAAAAAAAAAAAAAGAAAGAATTATTTACATCATCATCATCATCCAGAATGACTTGCACAACTCATTTATATAATCATTTACAGTACATACAATCAATTTATACTGTCGGATATTAATTGTAGCAATTCAGGTTAGTACCTTGCTCAAGGGTAAAAAGGCACACATAATTTGTTAAATAAATGCATTAAATTTCTTGGGATGTTGTGTTTTTGCCTACTATTTGTTTGAAGTTCACGCTAGGAAATATATTCATATAAACACTTGAGCTCTCAATTCTGAGCTCCTTGGCAAAGAATGTAAAACAGTTGTGCCTGTAATCGTAAAGGTTGTCAGTTTGATTCTGTTCATAGCACATAGTCATTTGTAGTTCTTTACAAATGTGCCATAAAGTCATTAATAACTTGTGAATTGTCATATTGTCACTCAAAGCCTGGAAATGCTTTTTGTTCTTAATTTTAACTTACAAGTTAATTTCAATTTATTTTTCAATATTATTAATTAATTCAGTACAAGGGATTAAAAGCATAACATCTATGCAAGATGTTTACTCAATACACATTAGTTACAAATAATCCTGGGCCCAACTCAGTTTAAAAACTATTTTATAGTAAATTTCCTATCCCGTAGGGGAAAAAGGAGGTGAAAGAAAACAGCTTGTTAAGAAAAAGGAAGAAAGAAAAAGAGAATTTAAAAGAAAATAGATATAGTGGTGAGGAAGAAAAGGTTCAGGTAAGGATCGATGGCTTGAAATCAGGTAGTGCTTGTATGATTATTTGAAGGTTGTGAACCAGGGAATGAAAATGGTTCCATGTCTTAGTATGTGTATGAAAAAGGGATCTGTGACTGCCATTGTTTATAAAACAAGGGCCTGGATCTGAAGATTAATGGTAGAGAGTGTAATATGAGAATGGGATCATATATTATGATCAGAGAGGAAAAGCACAATATCATCAGTATTAGTTTAGCAGTTTGGTGTTAATGATTGCAAAACTTTACAACGTGTGTTTGTGGAAAAAAAAATTCTTGCTTTTAATTGTTAATGATAAAGACGCATGTTTATTCAAATCTGGCCATTGGCACATTAACTTTTCCGTCTGTATTGCCTTTCAATTCCTAAAAAATTGTCTGAGTAATGGCTTAGGTTAGGCTGCTGCCTTCAGCCCACAATGTCCAAGGTTCTAATCAATGAACATTTTTAGATTCAAGTTTTTCAATACAGTATAAAATCATGCTGCATTCATTTTCATACACATTTGTCTTTTCCTTGGGGTGGTTTGTGTTTGGACACAGTAATTTTTGATTGTGGGATATATTTAAAAATGTAGCGTCAATATAAAATGAAAAATAAAAGTGTCACAAAATTATACAAATTAATGGCCAAAAATAAGATTAGAATGATTATGAAATGTATAACCAAAATCTAAGGCATTTAAGTCAGTTTTCTGAGGAATTGTAGATGCAGAACAATTTTGAATCATAAAAATTGGCAGTTTTCAATTTAATATTTATCTCATCCATACAGTCTAAATGGAACCAAGGAGTGGAACTATGGAAACTTTTTCTGGGGTACTGTTAAAGGTAATATATTTACATTTCCTTTTCACTCTATAGCTTAACAAAATGCATCTGAGATCATGATTGAATGTAGCTAATTTTATACTTGAATAAAAAGCTGTCAGTATAATGAAATAAGAGTCTCTGGAAACGAAAACAAAATGAAAGTTATTCACCTTCACTGCTTTATTGGGATGAACAAAACCACCATGCGCTTAGGATGCCAATTCAGCAATATGTTTATATCTGAGTGGGATCTCGCTCAACCACGACAAGATAAAATGAGCATTAGAATAAGTGCAGCCATGTAAAGCCATTTCCTAGATGCACAGAATCAGAGTGAATGTCCCTTCAAGAGTATGGAGTCCGGACTCTCAGCCTCCACATGAGAAATGTCTTTGGGGTCATTTTCATTCACTGCCATCCTGAGGTGGTAATTTGGCTTAGTGTTTAAGGAACTAGGCTTGCTGCCAGAATGCTGCAGTTTTCATTTCCAGGTTGGACACTTCTGCTTTAACCTTGAATAAGGTACATGAAAATAATAATTGAAAGATGAAAATCAAATACCCATTGATGGTAACAGAAACAGCTGATCCACAGTGTAAAGCATCAGCCACATTTTGTGTGTAATGTATGAAAATGAAACTAATCAACCTTTTTAACAGAAAAAGCTCAGTATTTCATTACATTCAATGGTAAGGGCTGGGCTTATTCTGGAGTGCCGTGGCTTAAGATGTTCTCAGTCTCTGCATTTTAAGGACATTAAAGGTTTTAATATAATTGGGCTAAAAGGGGTAGCACACGCTTATTTTGTTATTTATAACAGGGATCTGCAGCATTTGTCCTGGGCAATCTACTGGTTTTTGTTACTCCGAACTTCATTGATAAATGAATGGAGTTGATTACACAGTTAACTCACCGATTTTATTTATTTTTTGCCATTTATCTCCCATTTTCTCCCCAATTTAGTCGTTATACCAATTCCCTGTCAGAATCACGGTCCTGGTCGATGCGCTATCCTCTGTTGGTCTGGGGAGGGTGTAGACTACCACATGCCACCTCCGATACATGTGGAGTCGCCGGCCGCTTCTTTTCACCTGACAGCGTGGAGTTTCATTGGGAGAGCGTAATACGTGCGGAGGTTCATCTCCCCCAGATCCTCTCCCTGAACAGGCGCCCCAACCAACTAGTAGGAGTCGCGAATGCAACAATCAAGATCCATAATCTCACCGGCTTCCCACACTGCCAATTGTGTTCATAGGAACGTCTGACCAAGCCGGAAGTACCGCTGCCGGGGATTGAACCCGGGTCTCTGCAGTGGTAAGCGAGTGCTTATACCTCTACACTACCCAGACGGCCTTGTTTCTGATTTTAAGGTGAAAAAAAAATAGACATTAAATATCTCACAAAGAACAAACACAGGACATCTCCTCTCTCATTACCTCCAGTTTTGCTGTAGCACACCTCACGCAATAATGCTGTTAATGCTATAAGCTCATGCCTGTCAGAGATCCGGCACCTTTTATTGTAATGAACACTGCTTGCGGCAATGCTGATGCACTTTATACAGAATGAAAAGAAGGGCGGGCCAGAGGGATTTAGAGGCACCTTCACTGCAGGCAAGTTCTGTGAATTATCTGATAGGTCTCACTGCTGAAATTATCCTCACATAAACCCAGATGAAGTTAGTTCACATTTCAGATGAAGATAACCAAACTCTGTCTGCCTGAAATAATGCGAATAATCTTGTTCCACAGTGATACATAAAGGGAATGCTTATACATCATTGAAATGTTTTTTATGTGAATGCCTTCAAAAACTAAAACAGTTATTAGATTTTTAAAAGCCATTATAAAGTAAAAATAGCATTGTTGTATGCCCATTAAATTTGCCATTCTACATGATTACAAAGAGGTTGTACAAAGATGAATATGTGGAAAGATCAATTAGTGTTACTGGTGCCTTGCCAGAGGAGAAAGGAGGCGTGTGGGTCATAGTCACAGTGTGTGGTATTGTAGCAGCCCTGATCCCTCTAAGGTTTTCTAATTACCAATTATAATGAAGGCACAGACCTTACTTTGCCATTTTTAGAAGCCAATCCAAATATTTAATGATGTGCAAATCGCAAAATTGAAACACGTATAACAGGGCAGACCCATTTCAATTAAAAGCACAACAATCAGCACAAGATAATTTGGGTAAATGGGTGATTAAAATTTCTGATTTGGTTGAGATAATCTACTCATGGTTTCCAGAGAAGAAGCTATGAAAGAGCATTTCTGAAGTTCAAGGTGAAGAGATTTCTGCTGGTTACATTGAATTGGTGAGCCCAGAGCCTGGACCAGCAGCAGGATGAGTTCTAAGAACAGGTGCAGGAAAAATAAATTGAATAGCCTGCAGTCTTCTTTCCTTCCATCACCTATCAACCTGTTTCATAAGTGCAAACGGTACAGCCATCACCATATCTTTTCTCTTACAACTCAAAATTTACATGGCAGGATTTTTTCACATTAATGAGGTAACACATCATCTTTGATATTTCCTGTGATTTTAAGGCTTCACCATTTCACCAAAAACATGGTATGATGTTTAATTGCTCAGTAAAATAAAATGTCAGAAAAAAAATTGATTTGAAGGTATTTGATTTGATAAATCCTTTAAAAAATGTCATTCACAATCTTTCTCAAAAATAGATAATTCATTAGTATTCATTATTAAAAAAAAAAAAAAAAAAAGCCACACTTTGCATGGCAATTTATTGTCCGCTGTCTTGATTTCTTGAGCGGGCACGCCATATCAATTCTGTCCTAGTACAGCTATTTTTGTCTGATTACTTTTTTAAGAACACACTTGTGATGTGGTTATGCTTATTTATACTGTCACAACTTTGTTTTTTAGGTGACAATATGGCTGTATCAATTACAAAAAGAAATTCCATGAATTCCATTCCAAGGGAAACAAACTTGACTGCTGAAGATGTGCGTACACTCCGATACCCATCTCAGACATCCTGTGTGTGAGCTATAGGTTATATCACTAATTACCACCTGCTTTCAGGAGTTCTAAAAATTCTCACACAAAGAGGGGAGTTGCAATTAATGCACGATTTAGTAAATCAGATGGATTACTTAATTGGCCTGATTTTAATCATCTCCACCCTGTTTGACCATGTTCGCTCCAGGAGTACATATGCATTAACACATTTAACTATGCATCAAAAAATAAGTCACAAAGTGACGTAATCCCCGCAAAAAATATTCCTAATAATGATTTTGACCTATTGTGACTGTTTAGTGACAGATATTGCAACCTTGTAGCAATTAGTTTTGCTTTGGAAAAAAAAGTCACAATCATTTAGCAAATCTGGCCCTTGGATTCTTAAGTCAACTTGTTTAGACATTGTGGTGGTTGGAAAATCATTCTCACTTCTCTTTATTGGAAAAACAAGCAAGGAAATATATGTGCATTTGCACAAGAAGCACCCTATCAGAACAGGTCACCCCTGTTTGGTATTCCCAGACAAAGTGCTGGGCTTCCTTGCAAAAACCCTCAAGGGGAATGCCTAAAATTGTGGACTAATAGGTAAGGCTGGGTGACAATATTTGCTGAAATCATGGAGCAGTCACATTCGCATTCTGTCATTCAAATCATGAAAAACTGAAAAAGCGGAAGAAATAGAGTTTTGAAAAAATGTTTCTTTTTACAATTAAAAGCTCTCATGTGCAGCAGTAGGAAAACCATTTAAATAACATGTGTAACTGTGGCAGCAGTTAGAAGGGCTTTAAGTAGACCTGGGTGACAAAACGATAGCGATATGTACCGCGATAGACACTTCATCAATAGCAATAAGAAAATTGTTCGATAGAATGTTCGATAGTTTTGCTTAAATGCATCAAATGCAAACCACCAGGAAAGAACATAACAAATACGCAAAGTATGTTTGCATGAACAAACCCCAAGCGTGTTCCCTCCCTGGCTCATAAACAGCCTATCATATCCCTTGATAATGGAGCGTGCTACGAGTGACACGCAAACAGCCAGTCATTTAACAAGTGTATGTTCGGTTGCACCATCGACATGTGACACAACAACAGGAACAGCAAGGAGTGATAAATTGAGTGCAGACGGTGAGGAAATTGTTGACAAAAAAGGACAGGTCAGCTTGCCAGTATGGCAGTTTTTTTTTTTTTTTTTAAGTCTGACCGATATAGATTCATAGTTTAATTAATTCAAGTTTGACAAGGCAGGGTACAGCAGCATAAAAACACAGTTTTTAAACAGTGAATCATGACATGCGTCAAACATAACAGCGATCAACATCATAAGCAACATATCATAACACCGTTGTGTGTAAACTGTGCAGGAAAACCGTCCCGACCAAGAGCGGGAATACAACAAACTTATTTTATCACCTTAGCCGCTCCCATCCTTTGGAGTACACTGTCATAAAATTTTTCCCGACCGTGAAAACTGCCTGACTTGTTTACATTTTGGACAGATGTGGCTAGTGGGTAAATCTGTCGCTGTTTCCGTCGCAGCACTTTCGACACAAGCAATATCGGAAGCGCTATCCTAAAATTAATTTTTACCGTGAAGAGTGCCTGACCCGCAACCGTAGAAATGTGTTAACATGGCGGCACAATTATATGGAGAAATACCATCTTTGGGGAAAAAACGCTATACTCTGTAAATGAATTTAGATCAAACCTACCACGCATAAAAATACTCGTCAACCACCCACTGTATCTATTTATAATGCCATCATAGCACGGAGTGTTTAAAACCATAAAGTCACCCCTTACCATTAAATTAAATTAAATTAAAACTGTAGGCTACACGTTAACATTAAATATAGACCCACCACTCTGACTTTGACAACTTTGGGACTAAACTGGCTCTCGTTTTATTTGATAACACTAGAAGTAAAATTATTACCTGTGTTCCTTGATAAATAAAGTGGTTAAATTTAAAGTAAGATGGTTAAATTAAACCTTTTTTCTCCTGGTCTTTATTAAAAATAGGTCATTAAAAATTATCAATAATTATCGATATCGACTGAAATGAAACATTTTGTCGTGATACATTTTTCAGCTATATCACCCAGCCCTAATGTAAAAGTTTCAAAAAAATCAACGGGCAGTAATCCACAGCCAGGAATGAGTAGCCAATGAATAAAATTTTGATAGCTTGTTGCAGTTATTCACAAAAAGAAAGCATTCTTTAATTTAACAGGATGTAATTAGAAATAGAACATGCTCAAATTGCATTACTAAAATAAAACAGTTACCGTGTGTCCATTTTTATTTCTTTTAAGTTTGTTTTGGTACAACATGTACATTGCTAGATTAGAACACCTCTTGTCATTGAATGTTACCGTAATGGAGGAAGGAGTGCTGGGCTTCAACATTGTTGACAGTGGCCGTCAAACATCTGATTTCATTTTTGTTGAGTAAAAAAATTACTGAATCAAACATGGATGATGTTTTCAAATGTAATGTATGAGACTTTATACTCATACCTACATGGCCACAATTATGTGAACATCTCTTCTGGGTTTGGCTAATTCATCTGCATGCGCTGCTAACATTCATAAAATCTAGCATGCAGACATGCTATTTCCATAGACAAGTAAAATTGGTAGTAAAATGAGTTGCACTCAAGAGCTCAGTGACTTGTGGTACTGTCATAGAATACCTTTTCAACAAGTTAGTTTGTCAAATTTCTGCCCTGCTAGAGCTGCCCTGATCAACTGTTGATCAACTGCTGTTATTGTGAAGTGGAAATATCTAGGAGTAACAACAACAGTTGCAAAGTGGTAGGTCACACAAGCTCACAGAACAGGACCACCAAGTGATGAAATGTGCAGCACGTATAAATTGTCTGTCCTCGGTTGCAACACTCACTACCGATTCCAGGGTTCCACATATGGGTGCAATGTTTGGGTGTCCAAATACATTTGGCCAATCCAGAAGACACAGGGAGTAAGGTCTCAGCTAAAATGCTCCCCAAATCGCAGTTTGAATAGGATATATGTGACACATACATTACCCCATTGTACCTCTCTGGTCCTCAACCACTATGGTCTAATATCACAATACTGGTCATGTATCATTGGGGTTTATTGTTCTTCCCATTATCATGTAATCATCTCACATATAAACTGGTGAAAAGCATATCTGTTTTTCCTGCTGTGATGACACAATACATTAAGCCCTGTGTGGCAGGGGTGCTTACCTCTCTCATTCATTCTGAATAGAGTGCTGAGGAGCCAGATCAGCAGGTGATAGCTCGTATTTCACCATGCTAATGATGTAGGTGTTATGACGTGAAATATGACCATATATTTTACCATCGTCTACTTGTTAATCATGTGTATGCAAAAGGGTTACTATAAATTATGTGAAAATGCAACAGGGGGAAGAGAGACAGATCAGAAAAACAGATTAACAAAATTTACAGAGATAAATTAATCATTCTTGCTGTCTCTCCCCACTCCCAAGTAAGCTGATCTGCAGCAGACTGTATTTCAGAAACTTGGACTGAGAATGAAAACTGAAAATAACATGACAAAGCATCACAGATGGTTCAGTCAAGGACAGAAAAGAATTTGGTCAGCTACCAAGGACAATCAAAGAACGTCAGAACATGCTTATTGAACAATTGAACTACATATTCCAGACAAAAAGAGCTAGAAAACAGGAAATTAAAATAAGAGCACAATGGCACTATTATTTGACCTACTGTATGTCATAACAGTGCTTTGCAACACACACTGCTTTTAAGTTTTTGTGTATGTTTTCGATCAGTCTTGTGTAGTTTTTTGTGTGAAGAAGTATATTTTAGACATTTACAGAAGAGGACCAGATTTACGTACATAAAATTCACAGTGCACATTGCTGGCTGACAAGAATATGCTGGTGCATTCACAGTCTACCTGAAATTAACATCTCATTTACTAAGGTTGCAGCTAATTATGCAGTCAGCGAATGGTGCTGCCTACTATTCGCATTTCACGTATGAAGCAGACCTTAAAAGGCGCAGTTAGAAAAAAAAAACTTTAGTGCATTCAATACAGTAAAATGTCCAGTGGCCATAGTGGACTGATACACACTCTGTTATAGTTGATTTAACACTAAACATTTTATTGTGTATCTTCATTGGGTATGGGGAAATGCATTTTCTGGTGCCATGTAAGAGCGTATCTTTCCATGACTTTTTGGAAGTTTTGGATGGTAGGGTAGCCTGCAGTCAGCTGTTGCAATCAAATGCTGAGTGCTCCTCCTGTAGCTATGGTACCATCAGTAAAAACAGGCGCTCAAAAACTCAAACCTGAAACATGTACCAAGTCTAACTGTAAAGAAACAAAAACAAACACACTGTAACTCCGTGTTTTATTATTTCAGTAATGCAACTTGAGCATGCTCTGTATGCTTTGCTTCTAACAATTTTCTGTTAAAGGCAAAAACATGTTATTTGTGTTCATGTTTGTGGACAAACAAAATTTAATGCACCAATTGAATGCATTTATTTGTATTATTTACTAATGGCAACTGCCCACTGATTTTTAGAAACTTTAAGCTCTGGCTGTAGCTAGGCATGTTATTTCAATCATTGCCCACTGCTGCGCATGAGATCACAATTATATCTCCGCCCATTATTTGCGTGATCCTCCCTTAAATGCACATGCATTAAGGACAAAAGCACATCTTGCTACGACATAGATGACATACATACTACGCTTCCGTCCCTGTGCGCCTCTTTGATACATATGATGCATGTTCCAGAATGCGGGGCAGAATGCGTCATATCTGCATCTGAAAACAGTCGGCTTAGTAAATCTGACCCTATGTTTCCAGAGACTGTACTTGATTAGTTGGCATGAGTTGCATGCTAACAAAAAACTGATTCATGGGAAATTCATGAAAGTTGAAGCTTTGTTACTGTAAAAGCTGTTACTATACCCAGGGAAAAACCCTCAACATTTGTGTTTCTTTGCATACTATTCTGAATCTATAGCTGATCTAACAACATGTGAACAAAAAATACAAGCTTCAACGGAACCAATCCTCAGACCTTATCAAAGGCATCAAAGAATATTGTTGCTATCTAGGTCCATTTTGGCCAATTTCAAACTAATTTTGCTTTCAACCTGTTTCAACCTGTTGCAATATCTTATATCACCAATCAATTAAATAAAAATCACCCAACTTCCTTAAACAACGGCATTCCACTTTAACCGACACAGATAAAGTTAGCAGTAAAGTTAAGCCAGGGAGTTACAAACTTGCCCACTTTCTTCACGAAGAGCTGGGCTTTATAAATAAAGTGACTTTAGTTCCCAGGGTAATTAATGCAGCTGTACCCTTGCATCAGTAAATTACATTTATAATACTGGAAAATGGAAACTATATGTACAAAGCACCTGCAAAAATGAATACAATAGAACCTCTGAGATACATCAGCAATGCAAGTTGTTTGCATCTGATATATTTGTACCTTTGAAACTGACATGAAACTACATCCGTTTAAATAACTTTAATTATGTATTGACTAGGATTTATAAATAATAGAACCATAAAAAATGGGACTTTTTTCAGTTTAATGAGATCATTCAAACAGCTCCATATGGCAAATCAATCAGGGCATATCATATTTGCATAAGAATGCAAATTGTCAGACTAATCTATTTTTTATTCTGTCTACGGAAGTAGTGCTAACCGTATTCCAAGCCAAACTGAAATACCTAGGAAAATTAATTTTCCTTTATTTATACAGGGAAGACCCTCTGAGACCAAAGTCTCTTTTACAGGGGTGCCCTGTGATCACAACAAAACAAAAAAAAAAAAACAAATAAAAGAGAAATAAGTAGAGTTACAGATGAGGTGCAAGTAGGTAATAAATAAATAAATAAATAAATAAATAAATAACAACATAATGACACAGATAAGCAACAACATTAACAGGTTCACATAGACAAACAACAACACTAAAAAGGCTTCAGCAATTACAAACATTTTCCAACTCCAATAGTTCAGCAACTAAATCTTTAAAAAGTTCAAAAGACACCAGGGAAGTAAGCTTAAGAGATTCTTGAAATTCATTCCACATATATGGGGCAGCAACACTGAAAGTGCTTTTACCTAGTTCAGTCCAAAAACATGGAATATCTAATGTAATGCATTCCTGGGACCTTGTTGAATAACTTGAGAACTTAACTGAAAGAAGCTTGGTCAAATAAATAGGAAGTTTCGCAAGTAGAGCTTTGTAAATAAAAATGATGCTGTGATACATTCTTCTAAGGTCTAGAGAAAACCATCCTACCGCCTGCTACAAAATACAGTGGTGAGTTCTAAACCCATCCACTGTAATAAAGTGCAAAGCACTATGATAGATGGCATCCAGTGTCTTAAGAGCAGAGGTGGGAGCACGCAAATAAAGCACATCACCATAATCTAGCACTGGCATGATTGTGGCTTGTATGATCTTCTTTCTGTTCTCCATAGATAAACAAGACCTATTTCTATAAAGGAAACAAAGCTCAGGTTTAAGCTTACTTGCCAAATTTAAAATATGCGGTGTGAAGGAGAGATCACAATCAAGCCAAATGCCAAGATATTTATACTGCTGGACACACTCAATCTCAGTATTATCTAATGCATACATATGTGCATCAGACATGTCAGTAGTGTGTGGAATGAAAATCATATACTTGGTAATAATATTGTAAATTCTACTGTTCTAATTCTAATGTTGACCATGCCTCAACTTTGACTCATTTGATTTATAAGTATCTGCTGGTTTTGCTTTTGTAAAATAAGATATGCATATATACACAATCACTCTGGTGTTTTCAACATAGATTTTGAAACAAAAGTTTCTGCTCAAAAAAAAAAAAATTAAATAATAAAATTAAATAAATCTGCCTTTAGATTCAGACTAATGATTTTTAATACACAGAACTGGGTTTTAATGTATAAAAAATATGATCACTGAGTTCTTACATATTTGTGACATTTAGCATTACAATATAGCTTTAGTGAAATTTACACTGAAACAGTTAAGCATGAGAACATATAGTTAAAATATAATTAGCTCTAGCTTAATATTTCATGGTTAAGACCAAAACGGATTCAGCGCAGAGGATATACAAATAATGAAAAATAAACAGCTTATTTATGATTATTACTATTGCACGCTGTATTAAAGAAACGCTTTCAAATGAATTCCTCAACATTTGCTGGTGCAGTATTGACGAAACAATTGCTGGTGCAGTATTGACGAATCAGTGATGAGGTGGCTTTCAAATATTTAATTAATTAAATGGCCCAGGACCTCACTGGAGCCTTTATTATTATTATTATTATTATTATTATTATTATTATTATTATTATTTTATTAGAATTTTATTTATCAACTTTCTATGAAATTTCAACTGCATTTTAGCACACTTCTAGTTGTTACTGATGTAATGTCCTGTAGCGGCTTTGTAAAAGATGCTATTTTGTCATTATTATGGTTCCGGTTCCTCCAGGATGATGGTGCACTGTAAACAGATGTTTCCAACCCTCCCATAACCCTCAGCTCTTCTGCCATTTCTGGTACTGCGCTCTGGCAGAGGCTGCCCGAGCCCTCCCAAAGGGCAGCATCGTTAATGTCAGCCCTCACCCGCCAGTCTGCACTGAATACTTTCTCCTGTATGTAATAATGATTATGAGCTGACTCAGAGGATGCCAGTAGTTGCCTCTGCTGTGAGTTAATGCAGAAAATATGCTCTGAGGTGAGTTCTAGATGGACTCATAAATATCTGCCTGCCACATTATGTAGGCTCAACAGTGTGGAGAATATCAAGAATAACTGATCTGTCCCCTGATAATAAAACATGAATGTACTTTACTTACTACCCTCTTCCAGTATTTGGAAAACTACTTTGGGCCTAAAAAGGACTAATACATACAATAAAAATAATATAGAGATCATATAGACATCATGTGTGGATTGCAAAAGGAAAATGATTGACAAAGAATTAATTTTCTCCCAATATCAGATAATTCTGTAAGATCATTCCACCACTGAGGCATTGGTTCTGGAAGGTGTGATCTGGCACTCACATCCTCCAAAATGTGTGAAGATGAGACAACGTGTGTTGTCTGATGGTCACCAACCACCTCCCCACCGACCACTGCCCATAACTTTTGTTACTTGTATATCGTTACAACGGAAATCCCAGCTGCAGTGGGGCCTGGTAAATTCCTTATTTAATCCAGGTCATACTACCAATCACAACACTATGTGCATTAACCAGATATGCCACTCAACATCCCAGCAAGTCTGGACATGTAAATAACTAGCTTTAAAATCTTGCATATAAGTAAGTTATAAGCAGACAGTCCATTTGCTGCTTTATTTAACATGCCAGAGGAACTTCTGTTTAATGATGTGATATGGATTGCCCTCCATTTTACCCTGACAAATGAGTGTACTAGAATCTGCTTTAAAAGGTGTTTGCTGCAGATGGAGCTGTGAAGCTAAAGCCACTTTCTCACAGTGTAAGACAGTAAATTCACAAACGGAGAGGCCTGAACTTGCAGCCCTAACTACCCACCGAAGGTAAACATCATTTATCCCTCAGGAGCCTGACAGCCCTGTGGGGGACAGACTGGAGAAAGTTTATCTCTAAAACATTGTTATGGTTTGTTGTGTTTCCATCAACTTCCTCTAGAATTGCCTTTTGTTTCTCTATATTTCTGTTCTCTCATCAGCTCTCCATCTTTTCTGTCTTTCTGTCTATACTTTCATCCCCACGCTCCCACAAACAACATTTCTATTACATTTTCAGGTTGGTGTTGGTGATGTTGCGAGCACCAGTGGCATGGCATTACTCCTTTTTATTGAGGCATTTGGGGTTTTTGTTCTCTTTTTGTCTCTGTCAGCTATGAATGGCTGGACCCCATTGAGAGGCAGACTGATCTGAATGATTGCCTACTAGTTTATGTCTCCAGTTCCCTCCCCACTGCCAGACAAGGGGGACAGGAAATCTTCCAGAGGAGCCTTTCTGAGTGCCTCCAGACTGCACTTGAATATCCCTCATTGGAGTAATTGAAACAGGTTTTCTTGTCCTCATCCTATTCATTCATGTCTGAGAAAATGATTTTGTTCTATGATCCAAACAATTAGCTTTAGGGCTTCCTTCTTGGAAGAAGAAAGAATGGTTTGATATATCTCTTTTACTCGTTCTCATTTGCTGTTTCTCTGTCTTTCTCTCTTCAGTGTCGAGATTGAACTGCAATTGAAAAGAAAAAGTAACGTGACCAATTTTCTAGAAAGGGCAATAGACCAAAATGTCATCTACTCCCTGTAAGTGTTGGTGACTGAGCATGAAATAGAAACTTTCCAGTATGAATCAGGCCTCGTATTGAAAGATGAAAGAGATCGTCCTCATCAATATTATACAATACACTACCAAAAGCATCAGCCCAGTGATGGGAGCTATCTGTTATACAATCATCTTGTACCCCAGCCTGTACACTAAGAGTAGGGACCCTGTGGAGCAAGTTGATGTCACAAATTTAAAAAAGCTTTACGTCATGCTGTTGTTTGAATGAAATGGAATGATAAACAACTCTGTTTAGCATGCCAACCTAAATTGTAGAGAATTTAGCTAATTCTGAAAACAAGACTGAAATGCACAACATGCAAAGAAAGCAGCCAGCACAGTATAGTTCATGTTGGCATTACTATCATTGAGGAATGTATAATAACAGAATTATGTTAAAGTAAACATAGTTCAATATAAGCGATTAATAAGATGCAAAATTTGGAATATGTTAGATATCAACCTGGTACTAAGTTTAGCTAAGGAAACAATGAAACACAGTCCAGTTTCTATTAATTGAACAATGATAATGGTGCATATCAAAATCTGTAGCATGTTTTGCTTCAAGATGGGGGCACCAGCGTATTAGAAAATGTTATAATTTGATGAGGATATAAACTGCCAGTGAGTATAGCAGAAATTAGTGAGTTTCTAATTTTTTTTTGATTCGACAATATCAAAAATCATGCTTAGATCAAGCAACACTAAGTTTACCAGCATTCATGAGAGGGCCATTAATATTTTCTAAAAGAGTTAATGTAATTCGTAACCCTTTACAGCATGTTTCCTTGGCAGAAATTTGCAGGCACACTACAGGTTTAAAAAAATTATTTTATTGGCTAAGAAAAACCATTGTGGCACATACCCATATGGGAGCTGACAAATCTACAAATCTATTTAATGGCTTTGTTTCTAAAATGTTGTATGAAATGAGTATGATGATATTCCTCTATTCACTAAATACATTTTTTTTTTTAAATTTTGATAATTTTTTAGATTTTCTTTCTTTGATTATATTTTATTAATTCTATTCTTACGCTGAGGACTATAAAGACAGACAAACAGGTTCTTTACATACGGTAAGTTCACTTTCTATTTAACAACTCCTGCCTCCAGCCTGGGCACCACTATTCTCAGGCTACACCTTTTCCTGTTTCTTGGATTTTTTCAGTAAAGAGGTTTAACGTTTGTTTGACTGAATCAAAAACAGCACAAATCTGGCTAAGTGCATTTTGTTGAATCTAGGGCAATATTGTCTGACCCTGACACTCACAGAATGTTAGGGTCAAATATGTAGATTGGCAGAAATTAATTGCAGATGAGATGCTCTCTCTCTGGAAACGGAGTCTGAAAAGTGCGAACGTGCAAAATGTTGGATGTATTACTTGTACTTCAGGCAATAACAGAACACGTACTTGGTGCTGGCCAGCTATCAGAGCAAAAGCCAGGCTTGCGATGCACAAAAATTCTGAAGTGTGCCAAAATCTTAATAGGACTAATTAAACATTTCAGAGAGAAAAAATAATAAAAACGCAATGGTGGCATCAAAAAAGGACATTCGAAGTTGAAACATAAAAAGAGGGGAAAATGTCCACACATGAAAAGAAACAAAGAAACAAAAACAAAAAAGCAATATTTTCCCACAAATACCATTGCATGCAAGTTCCACAAGAAGCAGATGGTTCCTACCACTGCTATTCCCAGCTAATGTCTTTTACAGCACTGCTGGTTGTATGCCTTTGAACCGGCATTGTTCAGATGGCAGGCCACAGGCTTCATGAGAAGACTGGGAAACCCTGAACTGACTGAAGTCTCTGTGGTCATTTTGTCTGACCAAGAGATCCTCTTTTTAGATTTAGGACTGAGCTGACTCAAATTTGGCATGGCCAGCAACCCACAACTTTCCAGCCTAAGGCGACAGCGCTGACCACTACATTATTTGGTCAGTCATAGCAGCATTGATGTTAGCCATTTAGTGACCAGCTGGATTTCTGAACATACAATCCCGGTTGTAATAAATACATTCCTGGAGTTACAAAAAATAAAATATAAAACATTGATGTGTTAATTTTTATTATTATTTGACAGTCCATATTTTTGCTTGACAGGAAGAAGTTCCAAGGTTCGAATCCTGTCCGGGGCCTTTCTGTGTGGAGCTTGTATGTTCTCCCCCTCTCCGTGTGGGTTTCTTCCAGGTACTCAGGTTTCACAGGCCAAACATATACAGGTAGGCTAATTGGAGACTATAATGCTCATAGTTATGAGTGTGTGAGTGAATGGTGTGTGTGTTTGCCCTGCCACAGACTAGCGAACTGTCTTCTTGCCGCAAAACCACATAACAGCCCAAATATTTCAAGCCATATTCCCTTTGATTAATAGAATTAATGGACTTAAAAATAAGAATGACACATATTATACCTCCTGTGAATTGCCTCAAAAGGTTGCACAGCTAATTGCCAAGAGTTTCCTGTGCTGGATGCACCAGAACAACATTTGCACAATTCTGGCTGAATGTGGTGTGAAAACTAATCCACCAGAAAAACAGAAAAAAAGAACTTACTGTGCATGAGAATAATGGGTCATCTCTCTTCTTTACACCAGGGAGCTAAAGTAGGAGAAAATTTAAGGTTCATGCTAACAGCCTTATTAAATATCATTCCTCACCTAAAGGGTTGGCACCAGAAATAGAATCATTTTTGAAGCAGCAAAGGTGAAAAAGTGCAAATACACAAAATAAAACTTCAGTAGAAATATTATGAAGCAGATAGACACAATTACAGTTTAAGCGCTTCTGATAAAGATCATCAAGACAATCACACCACAATATTGAGAGTATATATTTGCTGTTACCTCACAGTATAGGTGCAGTATCAGTTAAGAGAATCATTATAAGTCTTGCACAAGCTTACAAAATTCTTTATTTTTGTAACTTTTAATGAAAAACAAAAAACAATGACAATAAAAAAACTTTAATTATTTTAGTCAAAAACTAAAGATTCATACTTCAGATTCCTCAGAAAAGCTGACCAAGACAAGCCATCTATCTTAAATGGTTAATTAATAAACCATGCCTGACCAGAAAACAGCAGAAATTAGGAGGTTATGGTAGAAGAGGGAAGTTCAGAAAAGAGAGGTCCTTGCAGGACATCTTGAGCTGCAGCCATTGAGCACAGAGTGTCTGCAGAAAAGGGATCACAGTATAAATTGTCCACTGCCAGTCCACATGAGGAGGATTCAGAAAATTGGACAATGAAAGCATTACAACGCCTGTCCAAGACAGGCTTAGGGAAAATGTGGCACGACACAGTCATTACCTAGTGTTTGCTAAAATCAAACCAAAAAATAAAAAATAAAACTAGACAGCTACAGTCACAAGAACAAGATACACAGTGGGCTTTATATGGTTTCAGAGACAGGCTTAGAATAATTCCTTCCAGCTAGTACCCAGTATAGCAGTAGGTGACGGGGATCCACCAGCACTTTGGCAACACATTATGGAAACATCTGTGAGGAACTGAAACTGAAATGCTTCACTGTTCATTAAACAAAATATAGAAACAAACAAAAATGAGGAAATTTGTCATCAACTTCAACAGCAGTGGGACACACAAGTGCCCACATAGCATCCATGAATTCTGAACAATAAATCAATAAAATAGACTCTAGACAGTGTGGTAGTAGCCCATTTTTATTAGGGACAACCCAGCTAAAGGAATGTACCAAGGAGAATCAGCATTCGCTTAACCCCTTTGAGCAAACCCCAAGTGGCCAGGACACTGGAGTCAAGATTGCTAAACTCAGACATTCAGTGCTCCTCCAACCACACTATGAGTGGAAACAACAAACTGTCCTTGCTTTATCAGTAGACAATACACAACAAGCATGCAACATAAGTGTCACCATTGTCACATAGGTTGTCCAGTTAACAAGCACCACCCCTGCAGTCTCATCTGCAACTATACCCATGAAACCTGAAACACTGAACAAGAGTTTCGATCTGAGAGTTAATTAGAATATTTCACCCCCAAAAATGTGTATTCCATCATAGCAACAAGATAAAGCCAACAATAGCCCTAAGGTATGTCAATACAGTGGTGAAATATGCTGCTCACTGAATAGTCCATTGTCTTACCCACGTATGCTCAAGTCTATCGTAGCATGCATTGGGCGAAAGGAATACACCCTGGACAGGTTGCCAATCCATTGCAATCCATTGCAGGGCACACACCACTTACACATTCATACCTTTTTTGCCTAATCAATTTGCATCTCTGGACTGTGGAAGAAATCTGGTGTACCTGGAGGAACCCACGTGGACATGCAAGATTCCACACATGATTCAAACCTGGGGCCTTCTTGCTGTGAGGCAACAGTGCTACCCACTGCACCACTGTGCAGCCAACAATGGATGCTATTACAAAGAAGATACAGATTTATGTTAACTAATGTTTACACAGGATTATGAAATTTCATTGAACAATGAATCAACATTGATTCATGCCAGAGGATTTTTCAAACCCCAGTCTGAGAAGACTGAGTAAGGAACAAATGGCACTGCAAACATATTATCTGGATACTCCTTAAAAATTTGTACCAGGAGTGTAGTGGAGTCCAGCTAGTATAAACCTCTAATCCACTAGCATGGGTACTGAAAGGAAGTGGGCGCCTTACAGTGCCTGCTACATGTCTGCTCCATTCCTGGTGTTAATCAGCCTTTAGTGAGCTTTATTTGCTAAGTGTGTAAATGTATAGCTTAAATTTTAACAAGTTTGAAAAAGTCAAATAAATGAGTAAACAAAATTATGTTAACAATGTACAGTACAGTGCATGAGTATCTGAACAATGACAAAATTTCTGTTGTTCTGGCTCTTTACTACAGCACACAGGATTTGAAATAATACATTCTTTTCCTCCATACGTATCCTGGCTATACTTCATGCTACCTCTTCCTCTTTGGACCCACTCAATGTTACAACCCTGTAATGAAGCAACAGTTCAAGCTGTTGCATGCGGCTCTCAGTCATTATAACAACTTTTAAATGAGACGTGATATATCGTTGGAAAGCTACTATCCCCCACTGGATAAACTGGATAAAGAGTTACACCGGTTTATATTTCAAGTAGGGTTTTGTGCGTTGCCACTGTAAATCTATACCCCACTTGCTCATTTCTCAAATGGATTGTTCAAGACAATAAATGACCACTGAATCTCAAAATTGACTTCTTTACATGCAAATCCAATGGTAAAATTTTATATTTATTCCATATTTCTTGCAGATTCATACCTTGACTGTCATTTGCACAACTCTGGTCCTCATGTTGACAAATACCAATAACAGACTCAAAGGCAATCAAAAGCCTAGAATGAAGACTAGATACTGAAAGCTTCCTTATATCTGTAAAAAGGAAGGAATTGAACAGATCTGACTAATCAGAAACACCTGTGAAGCCATTTGTCTCAAACATTATGGTGTTTGAGACAAATGAGCAGGAAAATGTTGTGTTGTGTTGTGTGGTGTTTGGTTTCAGAGTTTTTCTCTTTATATTTTTGTGGTGGTTGCTTGGTTGTGTGTTTTTCCCTGGTTTCCTTTCATCCTGTGGCGCTTACACCGGAAGTGGGTGATAATTTGGCAAGGTCTGGCTTATCCATCTCTCTCTTTTCTGGTATTTCATAATCAATTGTTTAATGTTTTGTTGTATGTCTGTTTTGTAATTTAGAAGTAGTGAGTCTGCATTCAATAAAGAATGTGTGATTTCAACCCATTAATCTAATTCACTGCTTTGTAGTAAATTCAATTATTTAATCTTAAAACCTGATATAGAGATTGTTTTGACTTGTTGGTTGATTCCACCAGTTTTCTGTAGACTAACCTATTAATGAATTCAGCGATTTAATTGATAATTCTAATATTAAACATAATTATTAAATGAAATGAAATCAAATATATTTTACATGTAGGTTAAGTGAAGGGTTCTACCACTCAATATTGTTTGTGTTCAATATTCAGAGTGCTGAACATATTAACAAGGGCATTGACTGTTGGAACCTCTGGATTCAGAAAATAAATATATTTTTAATTAATTGTTGCTAGTCCGACAATATATATATATATATATATATATATATACACACACAAGATTTGCCCTCTTATATAGACCACAGTATCTGCTTTTGATGTCTGCTTTGTGGTTGCTGTTGCAATTTATTATTAAAACGCACGGTTTAGCTACGGTTTGGATAGGGCATGGGTTTAAACTGAAATGTGATAAATTTAGGCAAACCCTCCTACAACCTTGAGTAAACAGATTTATGCCTCAAAACTCATTGGAAGGTGCTTCACTTGCAGCAGGACAGTGACCCCAAACATACTGCTAAAGCAACCATGGAGTTTATCTGAGCCAAAAAGTGGAATGTTCTTGACTGTCAAATGCCTGTCCTGAATTTTACTTGCTGAAGACAAGACTGAAGGCAAAGCATCCCAGAAACAAACAGGAACTGAAGCTAGCTGCAGTGCAGGCTTCACCAGGGAAGATACCCAGCATCTGGTGATGGGTAGAAGACTTCAGGCAGTCATAAATTGCAAAGGATTTGCAACCAAATAGTAAATATGATGACTATTTCAGATCATGTTAATCTGTGCAAATACTTTTTCTCCCCTTGCATACAAAGGGCTGTAATTTGTACACAGATCACCCAATATATATGTAAATCTAATTTAATCTAAATTAAAGATGACAGTCTGCACTATAACCTCATATGGTTTAATTTCAAATCCAGTGTGGTAGAGCACAGAGCCAAAACAACAAATGCTGTGTTACGGTCCAGAAATACGAACTGCACTGTATATGGTTATGGAAGATTATACTGAAACTGTCCCGTTTACTAAAATTATAAAGAACTGTTTTCCTATTTTACCAGGGAAAGAAAGAACATAAACAAAAGAGTAGCCCCCATAACACTGCAAGGAAAAAGGGTGGGGATTGCATTGGTTCAACAAGCAGCATCTAGTCCCCTCAATTTTATTGATCTTTGCTGGGATTAAATCAGTTTAGACCCACTGCTTATTTCAAGTTTATAAGCCTGGAACTGATTTGTTTTACTAGCCAGAGGTCTATTTCTTCTACCCCAGAGGGAGCCCACAATCAAAACTGGTTTTGTAATTTGTGGTTTGTGGGTGGGTCAGTGTTTTCATTTGATCTGGGTCTTTGTCTAGTCTTGGATGAGTGCACTGTGCCTTAAGGCAGCTGTGCTATGTAACCGATGCACAATAAATCAGGTATCAATTGTACCAACCGTTACTAAGTGAACATACACACATATATACAGGCACGCACACACACACACACACACACACGCACACACATGCACGCACTGATGAAATTGCCTATGCAATGCAAACTGACTTTGAAATATCAACCAAAATGCACTGCAATGTATATAAATAATTAAAAATGGTTGTAATCTACATTCATGTATGTAAAGAATGAAAAAAGTGAATTCAGTCTCAGCTACAGAATAATGAATTGCGCGTACATGGGAGGGAAGAAGCACCTCGAGGATATTTACGCAAAGAGCTGTGCTGCAGAAACAGCCGATGACAGCATTTGTTGGAATATATGTTTGTTGATTGCAAAATAATCTGCAGCAGGTGAAGCAGAAATTTCTCCACTCCTTAAACATCTATCAAAGGCACTCTGACTTGCACCAGACCCTCCCCCTCTGCCACACCTTCTGCTTCCACAGACACATTCACCAGTAGTATACACATGAAACTGAGCCCTTTTAAAGAGAAATTCAGTGCATCACCTCTGCCATTTTGAAGAGAAACACATTATTTACTTCAGAATTGGAAACAAAGGAGCTGGCATTAGAAGACAAAAAAGTTCATATCTTCTAATTGAATAATAAATGAACAATATATTGTGGAATTTGAATTACAGTATGAGGACATTTTTTACACTTTAAATGTTTTTCTACACAACCTTTGTCATTTTGTCTCAGCAGCCACTGTTATGCTAGCTACTCTCATAATAAGAAAGCTCCAGTTCTGCTTTAGAACAGATTGTAGGACAAATTTGTATCCTGATAATAATCTGGGTAAAAAAAGAACCAACTCAAATTCACCACACCCTAGTTAGGATTAAGCAAATTATTGCAGTTGGGGGGGGGTTAAACATATATGCATGTAAATGCCATTAATATAAAAGCTGATTGTATGTGATTTTGTCTCATCTTCATCTTTTCATCTCAAATCCAAATGCGTTAATTACATCGTTAACATACTCCAAAAATATAGGGTACTGTGGGCTGAAAAGGGGCAGAGAAGGTCAGATGAGTAAAGCAGGGGATTAGTATGCATAAACTCGGGGACCTGCACTTTTTTCTGTGGAAAGTTCAGGTTCCCAAGTTTATAATAAAGTCTAAAGTCATCTTATCATGAGAAGGAGTGAAGGAAGCTGAGAAGGGCAGAGAATTCAGTGAACAATTTACATGTATTAATAGGTGCATGTTGTTTGAGTGAAGGACACTTTATCAGATGTAATGAGCTTAAAAGGTTGAAGCTGACCAACTGGCAGGTGAGGTCAGTCTTGGATTTTTTTTCCCCAGCGTCTTTTCAGCTGATTGCAGGTTGACCATGTCATTGTGTAAGACAAAGGAGAGCAACAGGCAAGAGAGGTATTATTCTCCCTGACCTCAATATGAGATATCACGTGTAACATCACATCAGATCATGTCTCAGATCAGCAATATCCAATAGCACCGTACAGTTTTAACCAGAGTAAATTTTCCAGTGTATATTTCAAGATGACAATTCAGGTGGCAAATTCATACAAACAAACTCATGTAGTACAAATACCCTAAGCCTTTCTAGTTGAGAAGTAATTTTAAAGAGTAATTAAATGTTGCATCCAGCTCAAAATGTAAGTTAGACTAGAATGACTCTGAACACAGAGCTGCCAGGAGAGTTAAGGACAAAATTATTTTGCAAATTTATGAAGACAGAAAAAAACATTTTAG
The DNA here is from genome assembly GCF_018555375.3 of Anguilla rostrata. Taxonomy (NCBI): domain Eukaryota; kingdom Metazoa; phylum Chordata; class Actinopteri; order Anguilliformes; family Anguillidae; genus Anguilla; species Anguilla rostrata. The sequence continues at coordinate 45,146,549 of NC_057940.1, read as the reverse complement.
TTTCTATACTCCCTGACCCTCACCTCCTAGTGGAAGAGGTCTGGATCAAAGATTCACCCCCTCCCCCTAAAAAAATGGCTTAAATGAACAAAAATATGAGATGAAAAATAAATACATTCATATAATTCACACACAGCTGGCAAATAATTTATCTTTTTCAAATTTGTTAAGATCTGTGAAGATTCATCTGAAGTTTCATCTGAGCATTCCCGCAAAAATTATAATTAGCATATTTTTCAATGAACTTACATTATTTTATGGGTCCTGTTTTAAAGAAGTAATAAAGCAAAAAATAAAAATAAAGTTCATCCTCTGTTCTTCATCCCACAGCTTATCACTCACCACCACTGCTATACCACTGCACACAAAGGAGTCTGGAGGAACAATTATCCACAAGCAGCCTGCCTGCAGAACATCTTGGAAGGAATCTCTGGCCTTCAGACTTGAACCTCAATAATGCTTCTTCAGCGAAGCTCAACACATTCAAATGTGAAATATGATTGCATTTAAAGTTTTTTTATCCCATGAGAAAAAATAAATTATTTCACTGTCATATGTATTACATTGTGGCAAGTGTACTTTGGTTGATTGAGAGGAATTCAAATGAAATTTTCAACCAGACCCTTGCAACACCCAATAGGAGACTAAACCTCTTCCATGACTGGGAACAACCCCTCCCCCAAGGCATAGACAAATAAATGATCAAGCTATAGATTCAATATGGTAAAACATGTCTTTCTTTGATTGCAATCTATCATATCAAAACAGCATTCAATAACATATGTATTATAAATTCCAGGGACTTGTCTATTCAGATTTAGTGGACCCTGCGTATTAGTCTCATGAACTAATCAATGAACACTTCACATAAATTATAGATCCATAACATGGAGTGTGAGTCATCTTGCTCATATTGCTTTGTATGAACAGCTATATGATCAGCAAAGTCAGGGGTGTACTGGATTCAATAAAGTGGAAATTATTCTGAGGGCTTGAATTACTGCAGAACTGTTGAAAATAAAACCAGTATGTACAGAATGTCAACAGACTGCAAATGCACAGGGATTTAAATATATCTGATTGTCACCATTATCAAAGAAAAGTTTCATTTGATAAGGTTGATTTGATGTGGTGATATAAAGGCATGCCACCTGATGACAGGGGTCATGTTACTGCTTGATTATTGCTTCCTGACCCCTCACAATCAAGGGCCCTGAGAAAATAGTATTGACCCAGGGCCAATACTAAGTTAATAAGGGATGTTTTCTTCTAATCAACAGTTCACAGCTGTTACTGGTGAATTTCATGCTATGTCATGAAAACCAAATCTAAGTTCCTCGAGACAAATGGAAGCCCACTGCCACAACCAGCAATTACTAAATTCCATTCAAAGACAAAAATGTATTGCCATTTCAGCCCACCTTGATTATACATGCATGCATGGATGTTACAAAGCATTATAACAGAAACTTTCATGGTACTTTTTTGTTGATTAATATATAATATACTTTTTTAATAATTTACTATCAAATTACTATCAAATATGGTTCCACTAAGCTTCATTCACATTAGGTTGGGTTGATAAAACTCTAAATAATTATGATGATAACATTTGTGAATACTAATAATAAAAATAAAACAAACTTTTGAGAGTTATTTTCAGTAGTCATTTTTGCTATTAGTTGTGTCTGTTTTCATAGGCAACAGCATTGTTGACACACACACTGCAATGCTGACAATGATCACATCTGTTGAGCAAAAAAGACACCAAGATGAGCTGGTGACAACACATGTGTGGGGAGTGTAGGAGAGTGTGATGAGGAAAATGTTGCCAAAAACATCACAACAGTTAACCCTTTAACCCCACTTAAAACCCAGGATTTTTTGTAGAAATTATCTCCAAATGATCTCTTATTATCCCCAAAATTATGTACAGTACAGACATTGTTCCTGGTTCCTGAAATAAAGAACACATTCATACCCAAATGACCAAATGCGTTTCTGTTTCAAACTCGTACTTTGGTTGCAGGAGCAATGAATGTCTGAGTTGAACAATCTAGGCACGCCGGCGTGCCGACCACTAGTGGGTAATCCCCTGATCCTTTGCGAGTCTCACTCTGTAAACATACAGAACATATTTATTCTGAAAAACAACAAAGAAATCCAAAAATCATTTAGTATTTTATTAATTTTGTAGAGATTATATGCCCTTATGATACTGGACGAAACCAGATTTGTTTTTGCAAACATACACCTGCATGTATACAACACCAGGATAAAAGTTTGAAGTGGACTGAACAAAGCACTAAAATTTAACATTTTCCCAAAGGTGGGCCAAAGTGTCCCCAAAACCTCTCTAAATAGCCGCGTTTCCACCAAAATTACCCGGAACTTTCAGTCCCAGGAACTACTTTACCAGGAACTAAAAGGTTCCTTCAGCCAATGGTTGTCTGCGTTTCCACCGGGGTCTAAAGTACCGCGAAGATTAGGCAAATTAGCCCACTGACGTTGTCGTCGGTCCATCTGTCATATGATTTCTTCTGTAACCCCATACTACCACCGAAGTAGCCTACATTATTTTCTAATAACCGGGACAGCCCGGAGGGGTTTATTCCACTTATATACAACGGGTTACCAACAATGACTATATATGGTTACTTTTGTATTTATTGATTTTCATATATCCTCTCAAACACATTCATTAACAGCAGAAAACATGCACACGTTGTTAACAATTTGCTGTTTTATTACTTTCTCATCGTCAATTCCATATAGGCTAATCGCAAAATGACAAGAATAGAACGAAAACTCGGACTTGCGTGAAAATGTAAATTAGTAGTGGTACAGCCACCGTTTGCTTTCCTTCGAAGTTACTGCTAGCCGAGCAGCGAAGTGTGCCCTCCAGATGCGAACCATGCACCATAAATGATTCCATAGTCTTCCTGGTCTTTTCGTGGAATTGAAAAATGGCCGTAAAATTACGGCAGTCTGAAAAAGCTAAAGGGAAGATTACTAGAATTAACCTGTTATTTTACCCGGATAAAAAGTGCGGAAGGTGATTTCCAGTTTGCTTGTACTGTATCACCAATGTTAATTATGCAGAACTACCACATACCTCACATAACTGTATCAAACGTTTTGAGTCAATTACAACGGGCTAACAAAGAAAATCCGGAAGAAAATATTCAGCAACCGAATTAATCCGTTTGAATGTTTTGGTAGCCTACGTAATATGCTGTCCCAGCACGAATGCTTAGCATTTTATAAAACGAATACTAAAGCAAGAAAAGAACAGAAGAGCACACGTTATAATTCCAAGACGTTATAACCAAGAAGTAGGCTACTGCGCCGCATAACATACAAGTTTGATTTGAAGTTATTATGAAAATAAATTGGTTTGCCGCTGCATATTTTCAAACATGGCGGGTAATGGCAGAAAATAAATACAACACAAATTCTACGAGTACTCGACCAATCAGAAATGTTCAGCGCTGCAAGCTCCACCCAAAAGGTTCCTGTACTTTCGGAAAGTACTACCTCCCGAGCAGGAACGTTTTGGGGGGTAAAACAAAGCCCCCAGAACTAAATTTAGACCCTAGTTCCTGCGGTGGAAACGCACTGAGTTCCTCAAAAGGTTCCTAGTTCCGGGGTATAGTTCCTGCGGTGGAAACGCGGCTAAAGGTACCAAACCTCTCCAAACTTGTCTGCGTCTTTATCCAGTAATATTCCACTTCCAGAAGCTATTTTCACTGAACTCCACAAAACAAATATTCTTTATTTACCCATTCTCTCTTTTTGACTAAGCCCTGTATTTCAGTCAAATGGAGAGGTTCTATGTTCAAAGTGTGTTCATAATTGTTACTTATTAGTATCACACAAACTAAATTCACTTAGAATTAATCAAGCCACTTGGTTTTATCTTTCTGCGTGCTCTGACCTGCCATCTGACCTGTCAGTCTGCTGTAAATCAGGCTTATAAGCACAGTGACAGTAACTGTGTATGCAGCAAAATAGCTGAGCCATAATTTAACCCCTTTGCACATGCCAAATCTGGCCAATCCTTGCCCATTTAGGGGGTACCCTATTTAAAGCTTTATAACTCCAGATGCGAGCACCACAGAGACTTGAAAAATGGCTTAAATGAAGCAAGACATTGGTACCATTTACAATAGTAACTAGATTAGATTAGTTTATACTCATAATTAAGGAAGAAATAAAGTACCACAAAAGCAATTGTTCAGGCAAAAAAAAAAAAATAATTTGCTCTTTTTTAGTTTGCAATGAAATACTGAGAGATCCCATATATACAGCAGGTTAAACTGCATATGTCCTCGATAAAAAACTCATTGACCACAAGTTCATAAAATTTAAGTGTGGATATGTAGAACTACTAAAGATCCATGAAGAACAAACTAAGCAGTGTACCCAGCGACTCAAAATCTATCCAAAATGTCCAACTTATGCATTGTTGTAAATCACGACATAATCACATATTTCACTTAAAATCAACTGTTTTAACACAATAAACTCACTGTTGCATCATTTTCAAGAGGGAATTACAAGCTTTCTGTCAGTATAGTGGTCTAAATTATCTATGGGTCCAGAAACATCCAAAATCTCTCCAAAAATGAATAAAATGCTTTTTGTAAAGCATATATGAGCCCCTTATGAAGGTTTAAGGTACAGAACCTAAATGTGTAATAATTAACTCTTGTGTGTATTTCTGCACTCTACAGTATGTAATGTTTTCTTGTATGCGGATGGAACGACATGATAACAATATTCAACCGTCCACCACGTTTTGGCAATATTCCAACTCTCATGTCATATCTGGTGGATGACACACAAAAACGACTAAACTACCAACAAATGCTTAGATTACAGTGTGAAATATCCTCATTATAAAATACAACTAACATATTTAAAGACACTCAATTTCAAATACAACGCATATAACCAAAATATTTTGCGCAGTAATACTTACATAGAAATTTAATAAGTTGGAAGAAAGCCGTAAATTACATTCCAAAGCTACGTAAATGAGCTTGAAGAACCCAAGACTGTAAGGTTACTGTAATGTATATGGGGTTTCCAAGCAGAGGCAAAAGTCACGATGGGTAGATCACAGAGGGTCGATTTTTTCACATAGTAGCTTGCTTTTAGGTGATTTACTCTGCACTGGAATGTCCAATTAAAATAAATTTTCAATGTTTGTAAGGTAAGAAGTTATGGCACTTTTAACGTTTGAAATTCTATTTACATATATAGAAATGCTCGTTTTCAAATGCTCCGGAAAACACTTTTAGCTCAATGGAAATAACACATGAATAATAAAATAATGAATAATAACTTTTGCTACCCTGTATACAAAGAGCAGATCGATTGCTCAGGGATCAGGGGGATTTCAGTAATGTCACTACCATCACTGTAGTATTAGCAGTTGTTTGACTTGTTACGGACAGTTATTGATCAAAGTGGAAAAATACTCTAATCTTTACAACAGTGTAGGTGTTACAGCAGTGCACCTTGAAGCAGTGAGCGATTAAGGCAACAATTTAAGAGAATGCTATTGTTAGATGCCGATGTCTAATTGGGGCTATAAGAAATATATCTGACAACAGCTGATGCCTTCAGAAACATTTACAGAAATGATACAATTTACAAAATGCTTGTAAAATTGTAGATCACCTCTTGTTAAATAACTTGCTAAACTGTAGATTACCTCTTGTTAAATGACTGTAGTTGAACAGGTCTTTTAACAAGAGGTAAACTGTATATTACCTCTTGTTAAACAGAACTTCCGAACCGTGGTGGCAATCTTGCGGCATCACTTGTGGAAGTACCAGATTGAATAGAGTTGAGTGGAATCATGTGACCCTGTTTCCATTCTTATACAGTTCTGTTGTATTCAGTTCTATGCTGATATTTACGTGCCTGTACCAAGTTAACATTACTTTCACCCCCAACCTGAATTACTTCTGGACATAGCCATATTTCATCACGTTATACAGATAACCCACCCCACAAGCCCTTGTGTAACCATTGATTTTTATAAAACTATACACTTAAGGGGCCAGTATACTCAAAACATAATCAAACTTTTTGTTCGAAATGACAAACACTAAGGTGGTGTTTGTAGTTTGAAAGTCACAGTGTGTGCATGCCCCGAGCACGAACTGTTCGTAAGCAGTTCACAAGTTCAGACCTCCCATCCATACATCCATTATCTATAGACGCTTATTCCTAGTCAGGTTCATGGGAGGTGTCGGAGGCTGTCCTAGTATGCACTGGAAGAAAGACAGGAATACACCCTGGACAGAAACCTAGACGGACATGGGCAGTTTATGCAAACTCTACACAGAAAGACCCGGTCGAGATTCGTACGAAGGACCTTCTTGTTGTGAGTGGCACCACCATGCCGCCCTCGCAAACCTCTCCCAGTCTGCAATTAGTCAATTGAAATATTGCATCGGCAGAGTTCAACTTTCTTTTCCGGTTCATTTAATCACTGTACTGTCCTGTGGGAGCATAGTCTTGGTTGGTTGAGCAAATGGGTAGACTCTCCTCTGCCACACTACTGAGCAACTGAATGACCAACACTTTGATACAAATTGCTTGGTCAAGTGCTAGTGAAACTAATTTCACACATATAATCACACAAAATTGATTCATTGCAATTATGTAATAAAGTTGATAAAGACTTTAGGGTGGGGATGAATAATTGTGGAGAGACCCGGGTTCAATCCCCGGCAGTGGTACTTCCGGTTTGGTCGGACATTCCTACAAACACAATTGGCAGTGTTTGCGGGTGGGAAGCCAGTGAGGGTATGAGTCCTGAGACTACTTTTTCTATTTTGTGTTTTGTCTTGTTTTGCACATTTTAGCACTTTTCTTATTGTGCCTGTAATATGCCTTGATATATTTTTCCCTCAGCCAATACAACAAAATTGCTATAAGGAATAACTGTTGAAACTGTTTCAGTTAAATCCTTTATTTCAACAAAAAAGTTTTGCAACATATGGTTTCATAATATTGACTAAATTGGGTCACTGTGGTTGCAGAAATTGATGTTGTAATGCTAGGAAGTAAGCGGCTTGGAGTGACATAAAATGAAGTACACAAAGTTTGTTTTAACTATACGCAATTGCATCTGCTATGTGTCCCTATGCTCTTGTCATGTATAGCATTAAATAATGCCTATTTGAGGTTGATTTCAACAATGTAACTGCATTTGTCTTGGAAGTTACATGTTGAGCGCATACAATTAAACCCTCTGGTCTCACACCAAATGCAGTTTGTTCAACATGCAATGCTCACATTGTGACACCTGCATGTGGCATGAGGGTTAGCAACTTTCCAATAGTCAACAAATTTGTGGGGAATTTTCAAAATTGGAAAAAAAGTGCAGAAAGTGTGTTACGTCCCAGATGGTGGTCTAGAGGTAAGGAGGGACAATAACTATCCAGGTGAAGAAAGAAAAATAAGCTGACCGGACTTTTCAGTGCAGGGAGTTTATTTACAGTAGTGAAGGTGTACATGTGACTAGTGCTAATATATACAAAATATACAAAACCCTGAAGCGGGCACACATCTAAACAGTAGTAATCTAGCTAACAAAGGAAAAGGTATCAAACAAAACCTAGCTACTCAGACTTCCCAAACAAAAGTACAAAGGATGGCACTCACCTCTAACCTAATGTAGCTAACACAAAGTAACTCTACGTGTGCAAATTGTAAAGGGTACCCCAAGCTTACCTAGTCCTTTTCCCTAAAACAGGGAAACACACAAAAGGACAGGGCAAACAGAACTAAACTCCACTTTTAGAGTGGAAGGCACAAAAGACACACTCTCTCTCTTTCTGCTAACCAGAAGTAAAAATGAGGGAAGAAGCCTGTGTAGGTAGGGCTTTATATAGGAGATGGTTGCCAGGGATTGGACAGCAGAACTCCAGATGGACCAATCAGGGAACAGGATGATTGCCAGGGATTGGACAGCACAACTCCAGAAGCGTGGACCGATCAGGGAATGAAGCAGACTGAGTGGGCATGGCTCCCAGATGCATGGACCAATCATGAGCGGGGACCTGAGTTACGGACAGCAAGGGGAACAAGACAGCAAAGGAAGACAGAGAGAAGAGAAAACAACACAACCACAAGTGCATGCATGTCTGCATGAGACATAACAAAGTGCCACTACACACCGCTTCTGAGGGAGACAGAGTTTCAGGCTTGACCAGACAACAGGACTTACTAAATATTGTACTTCCGATCTAGGCAATAACCCATGACCACTGGCACATGAACAAGCCACCGCACTGACACTTGGGGAGTGCTGGGCCAGAGGCAGAAAAATTTTTGTAAATATTGCGCAGACAGCAAAATGATACTTCCCCATTATAATTTCACTGATGCGGAAAGAGGTGTCTCTGCCTATGGACAGGTTTACACTTTGGCACTGCCAAAGAATGAGAGATTTTTAACTGAGCACAATAAAATGTAATCACAAAGTTTAAACCTTGAACTTTTATTACCTCAACAGAGTTGACGTTTATTTGTCTAATCATCTGTTAGCAGGATATCTCCAAAAGTTTTTAATGGATTTGCATGAAACTTTGTGGAAAGCTTGGCCATGGGGCAAGGAAGAACCAATGTTTCACACCGATTGGCCAAAGGGAGGGCTGGTAGGGGATGTAACACAAAATGGCATATAACTTCTGAATGGATTCATGTAACATCACAAAACCTTGAGGACAGGTTCATCAGGGGGCAAGGAAGAACTGATTAACTTTTCACAGCAACTGGCAATGGGGAAGTGTGGCTGTAGGGAAAAGGCATGTAACTTGCAAATGGATTCATACAATACCACAATATTTTGTGGAAAGGTTGGACATGGGGCAAAGAATAATTGATTCCGTTTACACATATTTGATCACCCAAAGGAGATCAAATATGTGGATCTGGCATATCTTGTAGTTCTGTAATTGGTAAGTATTAGGGGGGCTCCCAGTTTTGACCAAGAATTAAGTTAGTGAAAGGCAGCATTTATAGAAATCCATGACACTACTGATTATTACATTTTAATTACTGTCATTGTTCCCTTTACATATTAAATGCCTAATTATTACCTACACCAATAGATTTGGATGGTGGTTAAGTTAATTGCCACAAGACAAATATAGACTAATGAGCTACGTGATGGTGCCATATCCAGCTAAAATGCTTAACGGTGAAATTTGAGATAAAATCATGAATATGCATACATCTCCTGATGTGAAAAGCATGGAAGAAATGATCACTTTTGGTGAGTATCCAACATGTTGAACTGGTATGTTTTGACATTTACATAGAGTTTGTGGAGGTATGATGGTGCTTTTGAGATCTCATTTTGCCTTTTTTATAAGCCTGTACCACTGCAAACTGTTTCACTGTTATGATTAGTCTTATTTAATATATTTTGTAAAGATAATGTAGTTGCATTTGTATGTCTACTTTCTATCACAGAAAAAAACTTCACTGACCAACACTATAAAATGTTTGCTGCCACAAATTCACAGACTGCAATCAAAATCATGGAAGTAGATAAGGACAGCCACCAACTTATACATGAAAAATGCTAATTTTATTAGTATAAGAACATATTTAAACTTGCTTTTTTTTATTTTAATTTTTTTATTTTAATGATAAATTAAACATGAATTATTAATAAGAGGTGCAGATGACAACTTTTTGAGCAAACATTTCTCACTTAATTTCCAGTATGGTGCATCAAAGATATCAACTATCTGGCACATGTATGTTGCAGCATCATAATGCTGCCATAATCTTAGTTTATTAGGTGATACTAATACATTTTAAAGCTACCATTGATTGATACTGATACAACCATAATATCATGCTCTCTAATTACCCTTAGCTGGTCTTTTTGAATTAATCTGCAGCTTACTGCATCCTTCAGTCCACCCATTGGAAGCACAATGATTATTATAATGGACTGGGGAAGTGACCAGCCTTTAATATGTATATACCTCTTCAAGTGAATAGGAATGTGCAGGCGAAATTTGCCCTTCAGATGGGCTGGTGTCACTCAGAAATATAAATAAATAAAATAATTTTGAATACAATACATCTCATATTTATTCACTTTCTCAAAAAAGGACAGTTGTGTGAGAAAACTGAAGGGGAACAAATCATAATATTTTAAAGAGGTCAAACACTCAAAATTTCCAGGAAAGCTGTATAGAAGAAGGAATATATGTTATTTTCACTTGAATTAGACCAGAAACATACAGGTAGTATTATTGTGTCCCATAATGCCTTATATTTCCTATGTGTTAGGTGTTCTACCAGCAGTGTCATTCCCTATCAGACCGGGGTCAAATACATATTTGAAGTATTTTAATTACCTTTAAATACTTATTTAGAAATTATTTTAAAATCAGCATTTAAAAAACTGAGTATTAAATTACAAAATGTATTTGAAAATACACTGAAGGAGCATTTGCATGTATTTGCAATTACTTTCAAATATATCTTTAAAAAAACATTTGAAATACTGAATTTTCAAATACGAAGTGTTTGATCTGATGGAATTATTTGAAAATACTTTCACAACATTGTGGTGCAACAAGCACAATTGTACCAAGCTGTTGAAAGACTTGAAAAGTACTGGATATGTGAGAACTTATCAGCTCTGAAAGTTGAGCATTTTCTCTAATTAGAGAACAGTATTTCGATGAGAATGCATCAAGTGACTGTTGACGGCCCAAGTCCAATTGTACCGATTTAAAATGCACTATTCAACACCAAACTTACAAACTTCAATTCAACAAACATTTGACACACCCTCTATTGTGCCGCCCAACCCATGTGGACTCAAATGGGTTTACTGCACACCACAAAACTACCAAACGGGATAGAAGGGTCATATAGTCTGTTCTCACAGGATGAAATTCCACGAGTACACAGGTTTGTTTACTCTACCACTGTCACCATAATAGGGCCCGATATATTTTGAATATGTGAAAGTACTGACCCACACTACTATATGAGAAACAATTATTTGGTCAAGCGAGGCCAAATTCTTCTTTGAGTACGGCTGATTAAAATGTGTTGATCATGATTATTATTCTGCATGCACACTTTTTTCTCTTTTAATCTACATATTTCTTTGGCTTTAATGCTGTAAATACTTCCTTTCAGTTCTTTGGCAAATAATTGTCCTTCTTAGATGGGCCTTCCTCACCCTAATATTTATTTTAATTTATATAAATGAAAGCATACCATTTCCCCTTTTGACCTCTCTTCACCTGTGTCTTCGGTAAGGCAATCCTAGATGATCTTGAAAGTTTAATTAATGCCCATGGGACATTCTTTTTGCATCAAAAGTTTACCCTGTCTGAGCACTGCTGCAGGTTGTCTGTTAAACATGTTCAATAATTAAAATTGCATTAACAATTTAGGTCCATTGAGATGAATTGACCATGCCATCTGAAAGACCTGTAGGGGGCCAACACACCAGTCAGCACTAGACCTTTTTACTAATTCAAAATTTATGCATCATCACAAAAAATGTCATTTAAAGATCTAAAAACAGATGCTCCAAATACAAAGCCTTGGTGGAAAAAAAATAGCGTTTCACTTTTATTTTTTACATTTCTGCTTCTATTCCATTTAACATGTAGACAGACTTGATTGCCTAAAATATTTTTAGAAGAAACGACAATGTAAACAGAGACTGAGACGAATGTCGGAACGATTCTCTGACATCCAAAAATGCGGTTTTTCTCCATGGAAATATAATAAGTTAAAGATGAAGTTTGGCCTCTAGTTTCCTTTGAATCTCTGCACAATCAGTTTTAGCCCCAGACTGTAATTCAAGGCTTTCAGAGTCTTGTTTTTTCTGTACTGCAGTCCTTTTATGTGAAAGCCACATTGGCATTGTTGTCATGAATGTTTTCAACAGAGCTCCAGCAACTATGCACAAATGAATCAATTGAATGACAGTTCTTGAAAATGCCTGAAATTGCCACCAATGTCCTTAAACTACAATGTCTGAAGTCATAAGTCCTGTGACTTCTTTATTAATTTAGCCTTTTTTATTCTTTACAGCAACCTGAACTAATCTTGACCCACTACAGTGGTTTGTATCTCATAAAAAACACATTTTCAACGTACAAAAATGCCAAGTTACTCACACATACAAGACATACACCGTCTATAACTCATTCATTCGAACTGGCAAAATGTAGGCCTGCCATTAGAAGTACTGATATCAAAATGACGCCAAGTTACTGTACTACAAACAATATAGGCTATCTTGCCTCACCAAAATTAAATAAGCTGTATTCCAAAGCAATGCTACCCAATGTTTCTTCAATTGTTTCAAGTCACTGGAGAAATGATGAAACTGAGTAGTTGAAACAATGTTTTTAGCAGAATGGGCATGTAGGTGAAGGTTGACATGATCACAGACTATAGTGCAAAGTAAATGGTGACCATGAGCGAGCTGTGTTTTCTTATGGAACGGTATATATAACAAATGGTATAAAGCATCAGTCATTAAAGTGGTGGGTAAAGTAACGTGTGATAATGTGTAGGAGATCTATTGCACTGATGTGCTTTTCTCATGTTCAGTCGTAGTAGTTATTTATGATTGATTCATGATTTTAAATGTAATGTAAATTTTAATGGGGAGTTGCATACCGTACATACGTAGTAATCGTTTGTATGTGGCTAGATAGAGAACAGGGCGAGGTAACATTAATGTAGTAATGTGGCGTTTGCTGATAAGAACATTTTCTACAATAGCCAAGTGAAGAATTATAGTCAGTAGAAATGGCACAGTGGTGAACTGGTGTAACTTTTTAAGAAAATCAATACATTTGCCGTCATGAAATGCATATGGGTGGTCGTGAGTGACTTTTGGTAAAGCAAATATAAAAAAGCGTAAAGAAAACGTTAGTGTAAAATATAAAAATATCTTCCTGAGGGCAAGGCAGGATTTGATCCTTCAACCTCAGGCTTACCAGTCTGTAATTTTGTTAGTGTGCCACCATGGCATAGCTATACAATGCGTGAAATTTCATAGTCAAACCTGTCCGTGATTTTAAAGAACACAGGCCAGTAAGCACAGCCGAGCTCCGGTTGAATCCATATGGCCTGGCGACATTGTAGCCGGTTAAGTGAACGTGCAGATGGTATGTCATAATGCAGTGTGTATGTTCGGTGAACGCCGGGTAGATGTGGTGCAAAGGCAAATTATTGAGAAGTAATAGAGAATTATTAGTGAGCAAACAAGACCAGGTTAAAACCTAGTATATGGCTGGACCTAACACACGAGATCTGGCCAACCAATGGCGTGCCTTCATAACTCGGCCGACCAATGGTGTAACTTCATCACTCACTCAGTCACTCACTCAGTCAGTCACAGACATTCGCGTTTGTAGGGCTGGGCAGCCAAAAAGCAGGTTAAAGAAACTTGTTCCTGGCTGGGCTTGAACCGGTGACTTCATGATCCGTAGACAGGGCTGTTGCTAGGAATTCTGGGCCCCCTGAAAGAATACTGGTGTGGGCCCCCGCCCCCCGACTTTTCATCACCAAAGATCAATTTTACACAACTTTTTTTCTTAGACTATGTATTATCATTTTTTCTTTATTTCTATATATTCTCTACGTTCTTGCCAGTGCCTGATGCAATACACACTAATGTTTTCTTTTTTCAATTAACTTAAAGTAATAATCTCAAAGATTTTCATTAAAATAAATGTCTGTTAAGTCACTATCTATCGCTGAATTAGGTAACACAATGGTGATTGAGCCTATTATTATTATTATTATTATAATTTATGATTAAAGAACTGGGTGTCTGTGGTGACATTCCCGGGAAAAAAATCACAAGCGGCGCATAGATAGTGACGCGTTTTCCATCACCCATCAGTGGTTGGTCCGCCAGAGAGGGTAGGGGGAGCTAACGCAACAGGCTTGCTCTTCAACTCACTTGTGTGTGAGCGGTGTACTGTTTTTTCCGGTGTCTGCTAGCGTTAAAATTGGAGGGGTTATGGAACCCTAACAAGTTTTTGTGTAACATGAGAGGTCATATTATTTGTTGATGTAGATTTCGTATTACATTTGATGACAATGTAACGTTACTAAATTACATAGCTATTTGCACAGCTAACGCTAGCTACCAGACCATGTCAATAAAGGCAACATTAGTTTAGACAACATTGCGCACAGTATGGTAAATGGTAAATGGACTGCATTTATATAGCGCTTTTATCCAAAGCGCTTTACAATTGATCCATCTCTCATATCAGGTGACGTTGCATTAGCTAGCTCGCTAATGTAATTAACACAATCTAATGTCAGCTAACAATTAGAAGAAATGCTAGCTAACGCTACTGTCCGGTACCAACCTCGCAAACCATCTCTCGAATGCAATGCTACCTTGTTGCAGCGTTTCAATGTAGCTAAATAAAGGCTAGTTCAGATCAATAATTCGCAAGGAGACTGGATGCAACAAGTTTGGTGTTGAATAGTGCATTTTAAATCGGTACAATTGGACTTGGGCCGTCAACAGTCACTTGATGCATTCTCATCAAAATACTGTTCTCTAATTAGAGAAAATGCTCAACTTTCAGAGCTGATAAGTTCTCACATATCCAGTACTTTTCAAGTCTTTCAACAGCTTGGTACATTTGTGCAAAATTCCAAAACGTCTGATTGTAAACGTTCTAAAACTGCACTTGGCGATTTGACAAGGTGGGTCTTTTGAGACCCTAGGCAACGGCTTCAGAGGCTCTGCAACTAACCAGTTCACACCGCTGCAATTTTCTCTGCAACATTCTAAAAGAGTTTTGTCTCGTTGCGAATCATTGATCTTAACTGGCCTTAACGTTACCGTTATTTACATTGCCATCAAGTTCATCAATATATAAGCCGGGGTATAGGTGGAGCAGAGCCGGGTCTGATTTCTATGTAAAGATGTCAAGCTGGAGAAAACTAAATAAAAGAATACGGCAGTATGGATTAGCGTTGTTATTATTTTATTACGCTTCCTCATATGTTCCTTCAGCCTTGATGCCCTTTTTTGATGAAATCTCCTTTGTTTTTGTTTTATTCTTCTTATTCTGATTGCTAATTTAACACCCAGCTCAGCTTTATTCTTGAACAGTTTAGCTAGCAAAACCAGAAACAAGGCAGTTGTTTCAAAAATATCACACAACAATCATTCACGATGATGATGCACGAGATACATAATTGCACGAGCCACAGCGATTTAATCTACCCAGTCTGTCATTTAACCGCTGCATGTAAAGACGTTAACCTCATGCAAGTTGGTAAATGACTTTAAGTTGAAATTGAAAAATACTTAAATTTTCGTAGACTTCACGGCCTATTAGTGTATCAATTCTAAAGAAGGTCATTTTGTATTGCAACCCCCTGTATGTTTATACACCGGAACATAAAATGACAGACAGAGTGTTAGCCTAATGTTAGACAATGAATGAGTATGTACATAACGTTACTTGTATAACAACCATTTTTTATTCAGTAAATAATAAAAGTGTAATAGTTGGTGTGGCCCAGGTGCCAACTGACTGACATCACACAGGCGACACTGGTTGGATCCAAAAACACACATGCAATTACCGCTTCTCGCCATTGGTACCGCCAAAGAGAACGAAACTGAAATCTTCGAGATTGTAATTTTAACAAAGAGTTACTGGGTATTATTATGTAAAAATCAAGCACCTGGTACAACACACCCAAACTCACATTATACTGGCTCAAGATACTCCACAAGGTGGAGCTGTTAGTACTCAAATCACCAAGGTAGGCAGCTATGTAACATCTCTTTTACAATGTCTTGCAAAATAACAAAAATAGAGAACATAATAAAATACTTTCTTGTAAAATGTATTGTCAAATCTGGCTTTATTGACAATTCATTTATTGAGTATGTGAGAGAGAGTATAAGCTTTCTAACGATGTATAACATGCCTAATTTTGCTTTTGGAACAGCGTTTTATAGGTCAGCGTAACCGAATATTTCCTTATCATTGCATTCACTTACACATTCACTCTGTGGTAGAAGTAAAAGACGCTGTACCTAACGAAACGTTGTCAACGATTTTTCATAATTTCTTGGAAAATACTATTATTATTGAGGACATCTGGGTATAGCTAAGGTATATGTTTGCTGATAGACCTATCTGACATTGTTTTCTGGAGCAAAACAGAAGCAGATAGAACAGTACCATTGATTTACTGTCTCTGTCTTTATCTTCTGAACACAGATACAATTTCATCATTGCTATGCAAGTATTACTGCTCAAAATATTTCGGTTATATATGTTATTTTAGAAATTGAGTGTCTTTCAATAGGTTAGTGGTATTATATAATGTGGATATTTCACACTGTAATGTAAGCGTTAGTTAGTAGTGTAATCGTTTTTGTGATGCATGCAACAGTGAGGACGAGTGTTGAAACATTGCCAAAACGTGGTGGACGGTTGAAAATTGTTTTCATATCGTCCCATTCCCATACAAGAAAACATAGGAGTGTACAGAGCATAGAAATACATACAAGAGTTAATTATTACACATTTAGGTACTGTGCAGCATTGTGTGACTATATTTTTGCATTATGTTTAAATCTGATATCTATGTTTCATCTTAAACCTTCATAAGGGGCTCATATGCTTTACAGTGGACAAAAAGCATTATATTCCTTTTTGGAGAGATTTTGGATTTGTTTCTGGACCCTTAGCTATTTTAGACCACTGTTAATAATTTAGACATTTTGGGTAGATTTGGAGATGCTGGGTACACTGCTTAGTTTTTGCTTCATAGATCTTTAGTAGTTCTACATATCCACCCTTAAATTTTATGAACTTGTGGTCAAGAAGTTTTTGATCCAGGACATGTATACTTTAACCTCCCAGTATTTCATTGCGAACTAAAAAAGGAGCAAATTCATTTTAGATTTTTTGCCTTGACCATTGCCTTTGTGACACTTTATTTCTTACAAAATTATGAATATAAAGTAATCTAAGCTAGTATTGTAAATGGTACAAATGTATTGCTTCATTTAAGACATGTTTCTAGTCTCTGTGGTGTTCACATCTGGAGTTATAAAGCTTTAAATAGGGTAACCCCTAAATGGGCAAGGATTGACAGGTACTCTAGTGGGGGAGTGGTTGGGGTGGAGTTAACTAGCTATTGTTCCCACCCATTATCTTCCTGTGAGAAGTGTGAAAGGTTCAAGATCTTTCAAGGGGATTTTCTCTGCTACTTGATTTTAGGAGTACCAACATTCAAATAAGCATATCTTCTTCAACTATTTTCAGATTTAAATGTATGACACATCATTTGAAATCTTATAATCTGCACTTTCATAATCTGTAAAAAACTGAAAAATGACCTTGCTCTACTTGAGGACCAAAACACCAGCACCTGTCACAAATGTCCAATGGGGAGACATTTTGTTTGTGGGATAGGATGGGATGTGGGATATGTGAAGTTGTTTATGAATTCTGTCTGTTGAAATGGGGTCAGAATGTACAGAATTTAAAGTTTTTAAGGGCTGAGTGTCTGTGGCTGTTGTGGTTATTTCTGTGGGGAACTCTGAAAAGGGCCAAACTCTCGGTGCTGTATAGGTATGGGGGCATTCTGCCCTGCCAAGGCATAACTTGGCGGGATGGCATACCTGCCATCCCAATAGAATTTAAAATGTATTGGTCTCTCTGTAGCAGCAGTCATGCGAAGTAGAAAAACTTTTATATTAGTGGCATGTTTTGCAATGTATTTACATGTACACGTATTCAATAAATGGTGCATTTACTCAACAGTAGAAGTTAGTATGTATTTCATCACACTGAATGGCCTAAAAATCTGAAACCAGGTAATGCAATTAAAAGCTATAGAGAATGAGAGAAGTAACAGAAATTGTTTCAGTGCTAGGTAACCAGGTTATGAATTAGCTGGCCGTGTGATAAGTAGAATAGAGTACTGACAGATTAAAAACAGGTATTTTGATCATTGCAGTCAGAGCAGATATTATACATGTTGCATGTAATTATGAATGAAATAAGAAATTTTTGTATTGGCTGATTTATATCACTTAAATTTTTCCATCTGGTCAAAAAGAATAGCGTGGAGGTTCTACATTAAAAATAAAATAAAATAAAAAAAGGATTCTGACAATTGTGGTTTTGTGCTTTTTCTCCATTTTTTCTCTCCAGTTTCAGATCTTGATATGTTTTTTTCTTCCCCTTATGGAGCCCCTAAAGGCCCTAAAAATGAAAAAAAAACTTCTGCATTTCTTCACAAAACCTATGCATTCTCCCAAGAAAAGATCTATAAATAAGAGCACAAATGTACTTCCGGGTCATTGTCACATTGTCACTGTGTCAAGTCCTTGGGAGCAATAAACATGGAGCAGCTGCTTGGCTTTAAAGATGTTGTGTATTAGCTAGCGAGAGCTAGCTTGACTATTCTGAACATGTATAGCCTACACTCAGCCATTTCTTTGTTACACACAGAAGTAAATAAATACATAATATGTATATTATTCCTGTGTTTGCAGTAGCTAGCGAGAGCGATAGCCAGCTAGACTATCGTGAATAACCTACACTCAGTCAATCCTCTATAACACACAAGATTACATAAATGCTGTGTATGTATTTGCCAGAGAGAGATGCTAACTAACTCAATCTCTTGCTTGATTGTGAGCTATCTAGATAAATTTAGCTATTTATTTATCTGGTGAACTGTAAACGCCACAGTGGTCAATTTGACCATTGTCACTTAGAAAATCGATAAACCTGCCATCAAGAAATATGCTCCCCCTTGACTTGTGACTTGTCTGAAACATATATATTGAATATTCTGATATAATTTGAATATCAATATTGCATAAGAAAATTAAGTTATAGACATTTACTTAAATGGCCATGAACAGTCAAATTGACTTTCATTTATCTTGCCTATATACTTGATCATTTTGTTTGCTGTGTGCAACGTTGCAGTGAAAGGACTCAAACAGTACCCAGCTGCTGGGCGAAGTTGTTGCAATCAGTTGTTTGATGACCTCTGTCAACAGTGTTGATGCCCACCGCTCCTTCGCCCATTTCGGTAATACCTGAGACGACAGATATTCAACAAAGACTCGGACCTGACAATGCACCAACACATTGTTCCAAAACAAAGTGTAGAGAAATAAAAACAAACACACAGTAATCGTGTTTTATTTTAGTAATGCAATTTGAGAATGCTCTATTTCTAACATTCTGTTAAATTAAAGGTAAAAATGTTCTTTCTTTCCGTAATGAACAGAATTAAGCAAGTGAATGCACCAGCCTATTAATGTATTTCACTCGTAGGTTATTATTGAAGCTGGCAATCGCCTGTTGGTTTTTTTTTTTTTTTTTTGGAAACGCACTTGTTATTGTTGCTAGTTGTTATTTCAATCATTTCCGACTGCTACACATAAGATCAATAAATTAATTTTAAGAAACTGGTGTTTAAGCTTCTACTGAACAGCGTTGCCCTCAGGCAACGGAAAGTTTTCTTAAGCCCCATGTCCAGTACATGTTTCTTTAAATGATTGCAACCAACCAGAATGGTCAAAAAAGTATCAAAGGCCAGTCCAATAAGGTGTGGGAGTCACTATCAAGCATCAGTTGAAGGCGGGACTTCCTTTTCTGACACATGGTCACAGGAGCACATGGTGTGAGAAGAAGGTAAGATTATTTGCATTAGTAATCTTATTTAAAATGACATGAACTGTACGTGAAAAATGTGTGTGTGTGTGTGTGTATGAAGGTGTAGAGAAGCCTTTCAACAGGTTTTATGAAGTTTTTTTTATTTTGCATGTTCAGAAATTCAGTTTTTCTTTTCATTGCCTCAGGGCAACGTTGTGCGATAAGGGGTACTTTTCAAGGATGTCTTTGCTGACAATGTGTTTGGATGTTATCACATATTATCACATGTATTTGTGCACAATATAAGCTTTAAATATATTTGTATTTATTTTTTTAATTTAATTTTACTTCTTTTAACACATTTAAAGAAAAATGGACAAAAGCTTGTTCTATGGAAGAAAAGAGCAGGATCGGCATGTTAGTCAAATCACATCTGACAGTGAGGACAGTGAGATAGCCAGCAGTGACAGTGAGGAGGAGTGGAATGGAGAAAAAGGTTCGAGCAGAAGTGGAAAAAATAGGGTTTTAAATATTGCTCCTCTGGTTGTTATTGAGTTATTTGTACACAACCAAATCTAATGTGTTGATTAATTTTCTGTAACAGAAGTTCTGACAGTAGCTCTGGTTGTCATTCAAATGATACAGCAAACAGCATACAAAATAGGGGTCGAATATCAAGCTGTAGTTATTCTTGTGTTTTCGTTGCCATTGGAAACTTACTTTTTATCTATTTTTATAGACACTCAAGATACCAGTGAAGATGAAGATGAAGACAAAGATGAAGATGACAATCTGTCTGAACATGACAGTAGTTCTTCCCAGACCCCTCGATGGAAAACGTGTCACACCACTGCCTCTCCAGTACACCCTGAATTGTTACACATCCCTCCATCAGCCAGTGAAATTCTGTCTCCATACCAATATTTCAAAAGTTTTCTCTCTGACGACCGCTTTGAGCGTATTGTTAGTGAGTCAAACCTGTACAGCATCCAGTGCAATCCTGTCAAGCCGGTTAACCTTACTGTTCAAGAACTTGAACAGTTCTATGGCTGTGTCCTCCACATGTCGTTATTCGATCTTCCAGCCACCCGCATGTTTTGGAGCCACAGTAGCCGCATTGCACATGTTGCTGATGTGATGCCTCTTGCACGGTGGGAGGCCATCAAAAGATTTCTCCATTTCAGCGATAACAGTTGTCAGCCCACGAGAGGTATGGCTGACTACGATGAGCTATACAAGATTCGTCTTCTAAATCACATACTGACCAAGCTGAAACAACTTCCTATGCGTGAGACGTTAAGTGTGGATGAACAAATGGTGCCATTTAAGGGCAAGAGCAGAATCAAGCAGTACCTACCCAGTAAACCAAGAAAATGGGGTTACACAATACTGGTCCTTGCTGGATCAATTTGCGTTCCACGCAATTTTGAAGTTTATACTGGGAAAGCTCTCTATCCACCTGAACTTCCAGATGTAGGGGCAAGTGGGAATGTAGTACTGCGCCTGGCAGAAACAATACCGAAGAATAGGAATTTGACGCTGTTCTTTGACAACTGGTTTAGCTCAGTCCCACTGATGCTCGTGTTGTCCCAGCAAGGCATCAACTGTCTGGGTACGGTGCGCTCTAATCGCTTGCCAGGCAGTTCCATGATGCCAGACGCTGATCTGAAAAGATCTGGCCGTGGGTCCTTCCAGGAAAAAACGGCCTATGTTGGAGATACCCAGCTGCATGCAGTCAAATGGTATGACAACAGGTCAGTCACCCTCCTCAGTAGCTACGTAGGTGCTCACCCTGTATCCCATATTGACAGATGGGACAGAGGCCAAAAAAAACCATCATGGTCCCATGCCCTGCAGCAGTATCCACATGCAATCAGCACATGGGAGGTGTCGACTTCTTGAATTCACTGATTGCTTTATATTGCACCAACATCAGGTCAAAGAAATGGTACTACTGCCTTGTCTTTCATTTGATAGATATGGCAGTGGTGACATGTTGACTCATTTAGAGACAGGATTGTGCTGACAATGGAATGACGAGAAGTGACTACAGACGCCTTTATGCCTTCAAGTACCAAATTGCATACAGTCTGTGCAAATCCAAAAAATATTCCAGGAAGAGAGGGCGAACCAGTATTTAAATGTAAAAAAAAAGTAAAAATATGAATCAAAATCTATATCCATCTATCTCTGTAGCCTCAGAGCACAACATAACTGTTAGCTAGCTTGGCTAGCAACAAAGGTTTGGTTTGCTCATGGTATTCTTATGTTTACATCAACAAATACGTATCTATCTATGTAGGTAGCTTATGGTAAGCCTTTTTAACATTTAATATCTTCACTTGACTATCCATAATTACATTTTAGATATCTACAAATGCATTTTGACTGGTCATAATTAATTCCTTTCCTCCTCCTCTAGTGAGTATGTCAAGCGCAATTGGACAACTGTCTGAAGAATCAACAAAAATCAGCTCTCTGCCTTTCTCCAATCCTACAAGGAGCATGGTGCAGTGTGACGATCCGCCCCCTTTTGGGCTGTTTCTGGTTATTTCTGTTCTACATTGTCATTCTAGGTTGGGAGGCGGCTCATCATAACTGAGGGCGTACACCTGGATCTGGGCATGTCCTCCAGCATAAAGGCTGCTGCCAGTTCCCAGTGCGGTCTCTCTCCAGTCCGCTGCACACTTAATTAGTTTGGTTATTCTTTGGTTCACACCTTGCAACACACACAACATATTCTACACACACACACTCACTTACACCACTGATTCTACTGACGCTCATATACATAACATATTTGATGTAGTTCATTTCATTACCTTTGTTAATAAATTATTTGATTAGTTAATGGTTTCATGTGTCCCCCATTCTTTGTTGCAACCTGAGAGCCAGGGGTTGTAACAGCAGTACCACACCAACGGTCAGGCTGAAATATCTTTTTGAAAAGATCTGAGAATTCCACTCTCATGAGGCACAAAACCTCACATGCCCCCCACCAAACTCCACAGCAGCTCAGAACGAAGTCTTGCCGTGTGTAACTTCTCTTTGACTGCATCTCCCCAGCTGCATGGGACATTTTAGAGCTGCACACTGAACATTGCAGGACTGTGCTATTGCACACAATTGCACATTTGTTACACACTGTTTTGTTGAACACTCGATTCAGATTGTCTACTTCAGGCATTCTATTGTAAAATATTTCTAACTAATCACCACTGCTATGTGTAACAAACCGCTTTAACTTTTCATATCACCCCACAAAAAGATGTCACAGCAACCATTCAAGAAAATAGATAAATCTCCTAATTAAATCACACAAACTCTGAGTATCAATTAAACATGACTTTACTGTTTCTTTTCTTCCATGAACTCCTCCCCTTGCATCACTTGCCTTTACGCAATGATGTCACTGACCTTAAAGTAACATTACATAAATTGCATAGATGACATCCCCCCTTTTTTTGGACAAAAACTTAACTTTCAAACATGTCCTTAACCCATGACTAGCTCCATACATTTCCAGTCATTGTACAACTGTTGTACCCAGTCTGTGGTAAGTAACTTAAAACTAGTTATTCTAAACAACATAATCCCTTTAGAATAAACCAACACTCAAGTACTTAGACTTTTATTTTCCAGCTGGGTCTTTTCAATCTCTGTGTCTATCACTTGATAACAAAGTCTTTCAGTCTTTCAGGCAGTTTGGCCTATCTTTGTGGTCTGACCAGCGTTGTAGTGAAATGACCTTTCACCTGTTCCTTGGAACGGGTTTCCGACTCGGAAACCTTTTGGAGCTCCATCGTGGAAGTAACGTTGTCTTCCTCTTGCAGGTGTGCGGCATCCTGTGGTTGCAGAGCTGGATCTTCAGGTAGGTATTTTTTTTACACAGGTGGTGTTCCTCGCCCCCTGGTCCCCGTTGGAGACTGGACGATCACACTGTTTCCTGTTTTGTTGAGGATGGTGTGTGGTACTTTGTTGAAAGGTGTAGTAAATTTATCTACCTTCTCTTGTCTTAGGAGGACTTGGTCTCCTACCTCTATGTCAGAGGGTTTTGCCCTGCGGAGCTCATCCGCATACATCTTGGTCTTTCCTTTTTGTTCAGCATCGCAGTTGCGCATTTCCCAGTCGTTCTGTGCTGTGGCTAAATCCGGCAGCTTTCCTCTCATTTTGCGGCCGAACAGCAGCTCAGCTGGGCTCCTGCTCGTTGTGGGATGATTAATGGCTCTGTAGATCGTGACATACTTGTGTAGCTCACACTTCCAGTCTGATCCTTCAACTTGTGCAATGCGAATGTGCTTCAGGAGGGAGGCATTATGTCGCTTGACCTCACCATTCACTTGAGCTCATTTTGGCATTGTCTTGCTGAACATGCTGAATTCCGTTTTCTTTGCAGAAGAGCTGAAATTCCTGTGACATAAACTTCGGACCACAATCTGTTCAACAGGTAAGTGGTAGCCCATGGCGGCTATAGATAGCATCTAAACTATCAATTACCTTCTTTGTGGTCGTGGACTTGAGGATGTCGTATTCATGATACTGGCTATAATAGTCTACAACTACGAGTATTGAATGTCCAGTGGGTAACGGACCCAATAAGTCTGTAGCTATATCCTGCCGTGGCCTATCAGGTAGTGTCGTTGGTCTCAGTGGCTCCGGCATGTCCGGACGGGCTACAATCTGGCAACCATGACATGACTTGCAGTGTTTTTCTGCAGCCTTGTCAACTCCAGGCCACCACACTTTGCTGCTGAGGTGTTTTGTCGTGCCTACTATAAGTGTCCCTCGTGAGCTAGCGCCAGTGCCCTCAAGCGAAGTGATGGAGACAGTACAATACGTGTTCCCCTGAGAACTAAGTACCCAATCACACAGAGTTTGTTTGCTATTGGTGCGTATGCCTTATATTTGTCAAAACACCCACTCTCAATAGCCTTCCTCACTTTTCTCAGCTCCTTATCTCCCACTGAGGCTTCTTCTTGCATTTGGCGTTGCATTCACTGCCGCAAATTTCACATGTTCATCTGACCTGTGTTCATGTACTTCCTCCATCGCTGTCTTTCCTAGCAGACGTGACAGCGGATCAGCGATGTTCTGCTTCCCTTGGATGTGGACCACCTTGAAGTCATATAGCTGGAGCAACCACCGCTCGATGCGCACGCATGGTTTGGAGCGTGGGCTGTAGAGCGCCTCCAGTGATTAATGGTCTGTAACTAAATCCAACTTCATGCCATATAGGTACGCGTGAAGTCTCTCACATGCCCAAACTAATGCTAGGGCTTCACGCTCCGTTTGCGAGTACCTGCGTTCGCATTCTGATAGGCTACGGCTCACATAACAAACTGGTATCATCTCTCCCTTTTGTTCCTGGATAAGTACAGCACCTATGCCTACCGGCCCTGCGTCTGCAATGATTTTAGTGGGAGCATCTTTGTCGAAATAAGCGAGTGTCCCTGCTTTAGCGAGTCCCTGTTTCAGTGTCTGAAATGTTTCCTTCTGTTCAGGTCCAATATGGAACTTTGTGTCCTTCTTTGTGAGTCAGCAAAGCGGCTCTGAGATCGTTGCGAACTGAGGAATAAACCTACTGCTATAGCTCACTAAACCTAGAAAACTACGCACCTCAGACGCCGTCTCAGGCTCCCTGGCCTCCACCACAGCCCTCACCCTTTC
Organism: Anguilla rostrata; assembly: GCF_018555375.3. Classification (NCBI taxonomy): domain Eukaryota; kingdom Metazoa; phylum Chordata; class Actinopteri; order Anguilliformes; family Anguillidae; genus Anguilla; species Anguilla rostrata. The sequence goes on along the minus strand of NC_057940.1, from coordinate 45,121,176 downwards.
AGCTGTTGAGCCAATGCCTTTCTGCGACAGCAAAATCCCCATAAACACCAGCTGGTCCATGTTAAACTGGCATTTTTCTGCATTGAGAGTAAGACCACAGTCCTGTAACCTTTGAAGGACAGCATGCAGTCTTTGTTCGTGAGTCTCCTGATTATGAGCGTGTACAATAATATCATCCAAGATATTCTCAACGCCCTCAATGCCTGTCAACACAGTTGCGATCTCGTGTTGATATTGCTCACTAGCGGAGGATACTCCAAAGATGATTTGCAACTTGCGGACCTTTTCTCCAGCACCCGTCACAAATATGACAGATCGTTTGCTGTTCACTTCCCACAGCAATATCTCCACTTCCGAACTACTGAAGTTTTTCTTTCGTCTGGAGTCCGGTGCTCCACCATCTTCAGATTTTCGTTCGGGCATTATTGACTTTGTTCACTCTCAACTTTCCTTTTCGATTTCTGTATGTGCCCACGGCCCTGCAGTCTCATACCCTTTTATGGGGATTGGTGGGGCGTTTACCTATGCTAATTAGGAACAACTGGCACGCGCTTTACATTTACGAGGACAATGGGATTCATCATTTTAAGAACACATGTGCGAACAATTCTGCGGTTTAAGAACACGTCGTGAATCTGACGTAGACTTTTCTTGGGATCTTTCTTAAGAACAAATTTAAGAAAAAACATAGGAAGATATTGGTGAATGAGGCCCAAAGACTCTCGTCCTCATCAGGGTTGACTGATTATAAAACACAGAATAACTTGAAATATTACAATTATTTATTTTGAAATCAGGAATATAACAATGTAATATTACATGACATTTTATTTGGCAGCGGCTTTATCTGAAGCGATGCATAATAACCGCATAGCGGTTAATATATGTGTTATGTTGTATTTGAGAAAATAAATATGTTAATATTTGAATAGGATACAGACAACTTTGTTAAAGTTTGTTTACTAAATTGAGGATTTGGGATGTAAGTTTGTTTACTAAACTGAGGGATGGGGTTTGGAAATGTGTAAAAAATAAAAAAACTATGCGGGTTTTATTGTCTCAAAAATAGATAAATAAATGCAACTGATACACAAATAAATGTAGCTGATCTACAAATAAATGCAGCTGATCCAAAAATAAATGCACCTGTTTTACAAATAAATGTAATATAAATAAATGTAGCCGATCCATGAGTAAAGGTAGCTGGTTCACATTTGTGCAGCGCCTATTGCTGGCATTTTTTTGTGGATTTTTTAGACAATCTGAGCGGCCATTATTTGCGAAAAATCCACAAATTATTGTACATACACATTTTTTAAACTAAATCTAGTCCAGCCAATCAGATTTTAAGACATTCTTTTGCTAAGGCCGACATTACCCGGACCAATCTCAGAGGCTAAACTTGCCTGCAATAAACTACAAGATGATAGTTTATTCTGTCAATATAGCTGAACTGTGACATTCTGAGGCTGCCAAATAGGCTTCTTTTTCCATTGTGGGCATTTACATCATGATTTTTCATTATTTATGCCTATTAGATTAGATTAGCCATGAATGGGTGATCCATGGATAGCCTGACAGCGGTGGGACTTGCGGATATCCTGTTAGAACTGCAAAAAACGGGGGATGGATTAAGAATAATCTACAAGAATGTCTAGTCTGAAAATTGATGGTATTAATTAATACTTGTTTTAAGTGACCTGCAAAAGGTTAGCTATAGACTAGCGTTAAAGTTTGCGGGTAGCCTTGTACACAGACAGTGGCGGTTGGTTGGCTCATTAAAGTGGAAAAAATCTACGGTGACAGCTTTCTAGCAGCAGCTACGTGGGACAAAAAAAACTGCATCTGTGATTGACTGACTATCAGCATAGTTGGTGGTAACCAAGTGATATTCTGCCTTATGCTACAGACCTATGTGTGAACTGACTTAGCTAGCCAATTTATTAAAAATTAGTCACTTATAAATTAGCTGCTGTCGCTAGCTGCAAATTACTCGGCAGCCATTACATTGTGCAAAAGAGACAGGCTGACCATGTTCACGTGCCCTGTCACGTTAGCCAATCAGGGAATTAACCCCTTTGCGCAAGCCCCCTAGTGGCCGGCATGCCAGCGTACCCAGATTACTGAACTCAGACATTCAGTGCTACTGCAAAAACAGAAACGCGTTGTTTTATTTTCATAAGTAGACGATACAGGACAGCTATGCCGAATACGGAGTTTTGCAGCGCCACCATTGTCGCTCTGGTCGTTCAGCTGGGGATTGGATGCTCCCAGGCCAGTGTGCACATGCGGGTCTCCCTGCAGTCTCATCTACAACTACACCCACCACCCATGACATAATGGACAATATTGTCTATCTTGGCATTCATAAAAATATTCTTTCACCACTAAAAAATCGTATTCCGTCATAGCAACAAGATTAACCTGACAATAGCCCTAAGATATGCCAATACAGCAGTGGAAACGCTGCTCATTGAATAACGAAATAAACGAGAGAAAGTTTTTAAAAATGATACTATGTCATTCTACAGTCAATATCAGGGACTAAATATGGAATAAATATACAACCTTACCATTGGTTTTACGTGTAGAGATGTCCCTTTTGAGACTGAGTGGTCATACATTGTCTTGACAATCCATTTGTGAAAAATATGCGCATTTGTGATGCCTGGGTACCTTCCAAAATAGCTGTGTGTAATACCACACGTGTTGTTTACGGCGTTGTCGCCCTTTTTAGTACAGTCTGGCTTGATTGACAATTCATTTATTCGGTAGGTAAGAGTACAAGCTTTCTAACGATGTATAACATGTCTAATTTTTTATAGGTCAGCGTAACCGAAAATTTTCTTATCATCGCATTCACTCTGTGGTAGCAGTAAAAGACGCTACTCCTAACGAAACATGGTTAACGATTTTTTGTAATTTCTCAGAAAATACTATTATTGAGGACTTCTGGGCATAGCTAAGCCATATGTTTGCTGATAGACCTAGCTGACGTCGTTTTCTGGAGCAAAACAGAACTGAATAGAACAGTATCGTATATTCACTGTCTCTGTCTCCATCTACTGAACATAGATAAGATTTTCATCACTATGTAAGTATTACTGCTCAAAATACTTTGGTGTCTTTAAATCGGTTAGTGGTATTATATAATGTGGATGTTTCACACTGTAATGTAAGCGTTAGTAGTGTAATAGTTTTTGTGAAGCATGCAACAGTGATGATGTGAGAGTTGGAACATTGCCAAAACGTGGTGGACAGTTGAAAATTGTTTTCATGTCGTCCCATCCCCATACAAGAAAACATACGAGAGTACAGAGTATAGAAATACATACAAGAGTTAATTATTACACATTTAGGTACTGTACTGCATCATGTGACAATATTTTTGCATTATTTTTTAATGTGATAGCAATGTTCCATCTTAAACCTTCATAAGGGGCTCATTTATATGCAAAACCGACAAAAATAATTTTATTCATTTTTGGAGAGATTTTGGATATGTTTCTGGACCCCTAGATATTTTAGACCACTGTACTGACGGAAAGCTTGTAATTCTCACTTGAAAATGATGCAACAGTGAGTTTCTTGAGACAAAACAGTTGATTTGCAGTGAATATGTTGTGATTTACAGCAATGCATAATTTAGACATTTTGGATAGATTTGGAGATGCTGGGTACACTGCTTAGTTTTTACTTCATAAATTTATAGTAGTTCTACATATTCGCCCCTGTGGTCAAGGAGTTTTTGATCCATGACATAATTATCCTGCTGTATATATGGGATCTCTCAGTATTTCATTGCAAACTAAAAAATAGCAAATTCATATTTGCCTGAACAATTGCCTTTGTGGAACTTTATTTCTTCCTAAATTATGAATATAAAATAATCTAAGTTAGTATTTTAAATGGTAAAGCAATTGTCTTGCTTCATTTAAGCCATTTTTCACATCTGGAGTTATAAAGCTTTAAATAGTGTACCCCCTAAATGGGCAAGGATTGGCCAGTTTGGGCATGTGTGCAAAGGGGTTAAATGCACAGGATGAGGTAAGAGCCACAGGTAGCCTTCTGAGGCGCTTGTGTTCATAGTTTTAATTCATCAGACCCTCTAATTCCTCATACAGTAAGTAGCAGTAGCACTGCAGTTTCCAGCTGACAACCTGCAATGGGCCACTGACAATCCTATGGTTGGAAGGTGACCAAACATATGTGCTCCTTTTTACTTTTGAATTTTTAATCAATATCAGATAATAAATGAGTATTTAGCAAGAATGTATGCAAGGGTGGTACTATTACAAATAACTGGCTGTTGATGTGTATAAAAAATATAAGTTTTTGTTCTTATTGCATTGATTAAAATAAATAATAAATAAGACTCCTCCACAGTAATACCCATCAGTTTTAATATTGAATTTCCCTGGCGGGAATTTTTTTCCCCCCCTGTTTCCATCTTTTAGATAAATTTAATTAATGGCATGTTGCCTCAGAACTGGTGTGAAATGCTGACTTGCTCATATTGCCTATTTAATTTCCCTAATCCACCATCAGAATACATTATCATTTTTTTGTGGCAACTATAGGGCCAACCATTTTGACAGAGTCCTAGAGTTATTCAGTAATCTTCATGAACTTGAAATTGTACCCATCTCAGTTATTAGCTACTGCAAAAATGACCTAGCAACACCCTATTGACTTTTATTTTGAGCCATTACCACTGACGGAAAGATTTTCTGGGATTTTCACCTCAGGCAGATATAATGTAGTATTCAAAAGTTGAAAGAAATGTGTTCTGGAACTGGTCATGATGGTTCTTATCATTGTTTTTTAATGATGTAGAATTCTATAGCTCTGTGCCTTTTTAACAGGATTAAAATGATTTAAGAAAAGATCAATTATAAAATATCAATTCCATGAGAGTTGGAGGGTTCATGTGCTCATAATAATCAACAGGAATAGACACATATTCCTTGTGTAACCCTGAGAAAGATTTAAAAAAACAGTTAGCTAATAGGTTACCTAGTACAGTCAAACATCACCCCACCATATCTGTTCATAAACAACTGCCAAGGACATACTATGCAGAGGCTGGAGAGACACAAGGAGCACATGTGGGAGATACATCTCTTATGTATGTATAGTGAGCTCCAAAACCAACATAAAGTGTCTTTGCAAGGATTTTGGCCACCATGAGTCGCCAGAACAGCTTCAATGCACTTTGGTGTAGATTCTATTCACAATAGCTAATTACAGTAAGCTTGACATGCCATCTAGCTTCCTGAACTGTACCTCATTCTCATGGCCATCAGCAAAGCCTGTGGCTGCACATGTATTGAATTCCAAAGTCTCATGTACAATAAATATAGGGAAGTGCAAATGTCTAAGAAAAATCCTCAAACATGACAGGGCCAGTAAATATCAAGGATTGCCAGTAGGGATGTCTGGGGGGCAGGTGGCATAGGGTACTGAATATCAAGGAGGAAATAAAAAACGCTGGTTTCATGTGAAGAAAGCTCTTAAATATTCTATGCCAGGTTGGAATGCTCAGTTTGGGTTTGAAACTTGGTAAAGGAAACAGGGAAGCAGCCCTGCTTCATGTACAGGTATGAAAGAGCACACTGATGCACATCCCACATCACCCCCAATGACTAACCCTGGAAGCAGGGCCCTGCTGTGTATTCAGACAGAGACCTTCATGGCTCGACTGCACATATCTGGCCCTTTTATCTGCAGCCGACACTACTTGAACCCACCACAGTCCTCATTAAATAATAATAATATCCATGGGCAAAAGTGTTGATGGGATTTCACGATGGTCACAGGTATAGACGCTGGAGGTCAGTGAAGGCCCCATTACTCATCCTCAGAGTCGTCTGCTCACCAGAAATATGACAGATTGCTGTTGTTCCCGCCGCTTAGATCCCTGTTATGAGAATGATGCTGCAGCGGCCAGGGCCACCGTTTTATAGAGTGTCTCTTATCTCGGTCTTATTGGTGGCACAGCAACCTCCCGGCATCTCCGAAATGATCTATTCCACAGCACTTCTGCAGCACTGCCTCTGCCTCTTCTCCTTCTGTCTTTTCCCCCTCTCCATCTAATGCCTGCCTCGCACATACTGTACCTCCAATTGCCTTGTGTTGACAGTGTTCAGTGACAGTGTCTCCACCTCCTGCTAAATTTTTATTGACTTTGTTTTACCCATTTTGCTTCTCCAGGCACCAGGTGTATGTAGGCCTACCACTCAAATGCACTCAGCTGCAAATCAATGATTATTTTCCTCACTACAGGCCACACAGTACTATAGCAGGTCAAGCACAGGTTGTAGAAGAGGCATTTTTCTCCCTGACAACAACTGCTAACCCTTGTTGGCAAGGGAAAAAAACTATTGTGTCCCTGTACTGTAGACTTTTGGTCATAATCCTCAAATGACATTGCCCTGGTACAAACCTGTCCAGATACTGCGGTCTAATCGGTACTTATCATGAATACCTTTACGGGCTGAGCTACTTGGTAGCACTGAAAATGAGAGGAATTAAATTATTAGCAAAGCTCAACCTTCCCTGAAATTTGCCATACATACCTTTACTGCAGTTAATTTCATTTTGCTGTGTTGAGCCCAGAGTACTACAGCTGAAGTACGTGAAATCCTCTGACACCCTCACCCAGTGTTCTCCAAACTGTCGACTATATGCTGTTACCCTCTTCTACTAAACGTCCTTGCGTTACAGAGTTTGCTCACCCGCTAAATTATTCCCGTCACCGCATGTGCACACTGGCCTTCCCAAGTCTGGGAGCATCCAATCCCCAGCTGATCTGTGCAGAAGATGTTAAAAAAATGGGTGTCTCAGGATCAGAGAAATGGATGAAGCAAATGAATGTGGTGGGGCCCACAGAAATCTCCTGTACCCTTAATCTTTTTTCATTGCTCTGTCAAAGGCTATAGCACACCATCTGCACATACTGCAATGGCACATACAGTAACAAAGCAGTACATTTAATAAATGCAGTATATTATTGAATGTGTCATAGCTGCGGTCAGCTCATGGTTTACATTTTCTGGCCACTTGTACGTGAATAAAAAATTTTGAATTTTATTTTACAACTTGGAAAAGTAATAATTATGCATGTCCCAAAAAACAGTAATTTAATGTCATGGCTTATTTATGGTCACAATACTCCCTAGTGTGTTGAGAGGTTTAAAACTATTGATACAATATGGTACTGTGTAAATATTCCAATAATCTCATGGCTTTGGGGGTATTACATGATGTACATGAGTGCTGATAGTGAATTTTATGTTTTTAAGTGGAAATGATGTGAGATAATCAGATGTTTACCAGCTACCAACAGCATGATTTTATATAATTTGCTTTCTCATTGTGATTCCTCCCCACTAGAATTAGTCCTATGTATGAAGTCTAAAGAACTTTCAAATGGTTTAAAATAGAGTAAAATGAGGATCAATAATACTATACCAAAATCCATTCTGTGTTAAAAATGTGTGTACACGTTTTGTAAAGTTGTTCTGGGGGCTTCTAGGTGTTATCCGAATGTGACAAACCCACCAGATATAGAGATATGGTAAATGGACTGCGTTTATATAGCACTTTCATCCAAAGCGCTTTACAATTGATGTCTCTCATTTACCCATTCACACACACACTCACACATCAACGGTGAAAGGCTGCCATGCAAGGTACCAATCAGCTCGTTGGGAGCAATTAGGGTTTAGGTGTCTTGCTCAGGGACACTTTGACACGCCCAGGGCAGGGGATCGAACCGGCAACCCTCCGACTGCCAGACAAACGCTACAGTATTATGAGTGTAGGATAATAATATCTCAGTGTATGCGCTTGGTGCAATGAGGAATATCAGTGACATTGAATATTTAAAATACAATTACCCAGCCTACAGCATTTGATTTCCAGTGAGGGCTCTCCTCAAATTGTATTGTGTTTGGTATTTTTCAATTATATTTAATACTGAAGATGATCATTTTTTTGGCCCCTTGTTCATTCTCTTTATATAAAATAATATTTTTAAAACTGCTTGAACACAATACACAATACTAAAAGGGTTGATGTACTTGACATAAAAAAATGTTGTATTTGTGTCATAGTGTTACCTGGTAATATAGTAATACCTAGTAGTTACCTAGTAACATAACATTGTTTTTTTTATTTTTTTATTTTTTTTACCCATAATGTATAAACAGGACAGATGTATATCAGGCTGTGATACAACAGTGGATAGTAGGGCTGGGTATCTTTTATATTTGATCGATTCCGGTTACCATTCTGATTCTGCTTATCGAATCCAGTTCTTATCGAATCCTGGTTCCGATTCTTGTCATGTTGTTTGAGTACAAAAAGAAACCAAAATGTTTTGTAGACAAAACCACCTTTATTTTCAGCAGATATAGGCTGCAAAAAGGCAAAATAAATGTTGTGGTTGTGATCGCCGTCCTAGACGTCAGAAGGAAATGTCACTGACAAAAATTTAAAAAGTTTTCTCTCTTTGCAGTGGTTTGGGCTGGAAACAAGCTGTAAGAGCGGAATAAGACCCTGTCTCCCATATTCTTAAAATGCTGCAGCGGTGGCTAGCTAGCTATAAGTGCATTCCGCCGTATGAGTGCTGTGTGCAACAGCGATCGTGACCACAACATTTATTTTGCCTTTTTGTGTATAGCCATTTCCGTGGATAAAATCGCATTTATTATTATTTTCTGTTAAAAACATTTAATTCATATCCAGGGAGATAGCCAACGACTTGCAAGTTAGATGACATGTGTAGCCATTTACTAATACGATCGCATTTCAGGCTGGAAAATGACCCATTAAACCAGAGAAATTGTTGAGTTGTCTTAGAATCTTTATCGCCAAAGAATGTAGCAAGGCTGGCAGCGTTGGCATAGCAACGGACGCTGCAACGAAACTTTAAGTACGTCGCAATGGTTTTAGAATGTCATTACCTCACCCGGATCATTTTTGCAACCCAGATCAAAATTGGTGTGACAGGTCCACTTGGGAGCGGCTGAGTCATGTGCTGAGTCAAATTCGGTATTACTGGTCCGGTATTTTGCTTAATATCAAACTGGTTGGAAGATTTTTACATCGGCCCAGCCCTAGTTCTCAGTGACATGGATTGCATGCATGTGCAACTGTGTGCCCCAGGAGAGAATGCTCTTATATATATATGAACTGTTTGAAGCTATGTAAGGTTACATGTGTTCGCAAATTCTCAGATTTTAATCAGAACCTAATCTAATTTCAAAAATAAATATTTTCAAAAGCAGGTCTGTTTGGTCAGAGGTAAATCTGTTTTTTCGAAGTCTTGCTAAATCTGCCATTGTATCACCAAAATGCCAATAGGTGCATGCGGCTTTTAAAGGGAATGAGAGATGACACTGTGATTGCTTTATTACATGTTTTGCTCAAGACACACCTATTATTAATGAAGAGACTAAGTTCAGCCCATTTGAACCTTGCGCCTTACTATGCAGTTAAATGATTTAACAAGAAAAAGTGAATTTGGACATGCCCTACATGTAACATACTGATTTAACTACACCAGCATGACAACATCTTTGTTACCTATGGAATCAATGCTTTGTTATATATCATAGCAAAGAAAAAAGTGTGTGTTTTCAAAGATCTATGTATCACTTTCTAGTTATGTGAACATGCCAGTAGTTGAGGCTGGCAAATGCTTCATGTTAATAAGTATTGCTCCTCAGTTAGTGTAAATTGTATTGTAGATGCTAGCCCAAATCATAGTTTGTAATGCTGTCAACCTAACCCTACATACTACGTGGTGGTAGTGTAGTATAATGAGTAAGGAACTGGTCGTGTAACCATGTAGTGACTTAGTGAGCTTCCAGTACCTACTTAGCCTGAAAATAGTTGACAACATTGAATTTAGTCTGTAAGCTATTAAAATTGATTCAATCAACTATTTATTGACACATGGCACACTGAGAATAACTCACATGGCAACACAGTAAAAAAAGAGGTGGTTGCGTAATTTATAACGAACAAACTTGCTTGTCAGAATGTGTAAAAGCAGATTTATCTATATCATCATGATAACGTCTTTTTTACCTTGATCAATTCTTTCTTACATATAGATATCATAGCTATAACATACTATGACTGCATCACATGATAAGATTCATATTAACCTCAATATGCATTTTAATATCATATTTTCTGCAGGCTCTGAGTTCATATTTGAACTGTTGTGTAGGTATGGGACAGAGGGGTTAACAATTTGCACCTGTATGAGCCTTCAGGGAGTACTACAAATCCACAATTTTCCACACTGGAAAGACATTTGTGCAGATGTAAGTGAAAAGCAGACTAAATATACTACTGATGCTCTTATACCACCAGACAGAAGAAAAAAAAAACCCAGTGTCCTGAGTCCTTAAACACAATTCCAGAAGTTTGTATTCAAAACCTTCCTCCACGGAGATATTAATTTTTCAGAAGCTGCCTGATCAGACTCCAAATATTGAAGCTTCTCTATAGAAACAGGTATTTCTGCTGCCCCACCTGAGACCCTTCTACATTGCCTTATGGCACATTTGCTCTTTTCTTTTACATTTTACCTCTTTCCTGTGAAAACGCAATGGCAAAGCCGGGTCTTTTCACCAGAAGCCAACTGGTTTTTTTGATGGTGTCAGTAATGGTGTTATTAGGCTAATTCAGGTAAAGAGCAGTAATTTCATATTTATTTGGCAGGGGCGGGAATGTTTATATATTTACAACAGTTTCTAATGTATTGTGCAGTGAAATGTGTATTGTGTAGAGTGATGATTATTAGGGAGGGCATATGGGGAACACGTCAATTCCCATTACATATCTATGGTATGATAGATGTCCAAGTCTGATAAATACAACCGTAAAGATGAATATAGGCCTACCCAGTCCACTGTGACATTTCTTATTCATCTTCATGTTTGGATTTATGCAAGCAGTTTATTATGAGTAAACTATAAAATTACATTCAAATTAAGTTACGCCCAAAACCAATCAGCAAGTACCATGTTTACTTGTTTCCATATTCATCTTTCCTTTTATGTCATTCCAATGAGTGCCTAGCAGCAGGGTTCAGCAGATCTGCACAACCATTTTACTGTCATTTTTACAGCAGCCACACCTTCCACCTCAAAAATATGCCATGGACCCCAGCAGCATGCCTGTCAAAAATGACTGACTTCACTTAAATTAATGAATGAAATATTCATAATTTCTGAAAATGAGCATCCATAAACCTGCTCGTTGAATTGTTGGCCACCATTAGTAAGCAGTTCTGGGCCAATTCCCTCGATTCCTTATGCCTTGTGAAAAAGAGCATATGACGTGACCTCATGATATGGCAGAGGAATAATGCTTTCTGTGAAGCACAGATGCATCATGCCTTATGGGTGCATTCATCATTCATTTCATCTTGCATTTTTTACTTGGTATTTTAAAATGTAAAAGACTCATATCCCCAAGTTTAAATGTTCTGGGAGCAGGAAGCATATTCAAATCCTTCCTATGACATGTATTTATTTGATATACTTCACATTGCAACTAAGCAAGTGCTAAAACATTTCAAATTATACTGAGAATAACATTCAGTACATATGAGTACATAGTTTATATGCCATAAGTTATTACACAAGCTTCCAGTTTGAAGTTGTAGCCTGAAATAAAGCTGTAATTATTTATTTATTTATTTATTATTATTATTATTTCATGATCAAATATGCACTTGGAGAAAACATTGAATATCATTAACCTGTCAAACAGACCATTCAGAATGTTGTAGTCTGTATTCCCGGTCACTTGTCTCCCCAGTACTGTCTCTGTGTCTGTGTTCCCTGAGCTGCTTCACTCCCCTGTACTTGTGTGATTTCACTATTCGGGTGGTTCCGGGTTTTCGTGGTTTCCCCCCTTCTTTCCAGTCTCGCTTTACTTACTTCCTGCTTATTTCTAGTTTTACTAATTTCTACTAATCCCTACTAATTTATAGATTGTAAAGTACTAACCTCAGTAATATACTAACATGTGAATATTACTAATGGACTAACACACACTAGTTTTGGGTTTTTGATAGTTTAGATCACTATACTAATACATTAACCAGTCTCCCCTTTTCCATGCTGCACTGTAGCTCCGCCCCTTTTATTTCTAGCCTGCTCTAATGCTGAGTTCTGCAATTGCCTGCACCTGTCTCTTGCTCTGACTGCACCGCTCTCTCTCTGCACGTGTTTTACCTGCTTCACCCAGGCCGTCTATTATCATTGTTGTCTATGTGATTCCAGTCCGCGTTTTGTCAGTCCCCTGTCATTGAATTAGTTTTCCTAATGTTCTTCACCTGGATGTTGTTTGTTACTCCTCCCTCACTCACTTAACCCCTCCTTGATTGTTATCTTCCCCAGTGTATAAATGTCAGTCTTTTCCACCTGTTCAGTGTCAGAACGTTGATCGAATTCATTGTGCCGATTGTTAGTAAGCCTTTGTCTATCGAGATTCCTGCGACACCCCTTTGTACGACTTCGAGTTTTGGTTTTGTTTGCTTCTGGTTTGACCTTCGCTTTGCCTTGACTTCTCTTTTTGCCTGTCCCTTTGTACCTTCGCCATTCTGATCTCCTGGTTTTTGATTTTTTGCCTGTTTTTTCACTATTCTTTTGGAAACTCGATTCGGCACCGTCCTCTCTCTGATTACCTGGCTTCGAACCTCGGACTGAATAAAGACAACGTTTTTTGGATTTCCCTGGTCTGCGTGTGGGTCCTTACACAGAACATCACACAGAAATGGTCTTCGTAATGTTAAGCAAGAGACTGCATTTTGTTCCCAACACAGGGCAATGACGTTGATGCTATGGCTGATATCTATAAATTCTTCCATAATTTAAGACAAAAATTAATTGTATTTCTCAGCCATTTTTTATTAACAATGACAGTACCAACAATGTTTTTACATTACATTACAGGCATTTGGCAGACGCTCTTATCCAGAGCGACGTACAACAAAGTGTATAACCATAACCAGGAACAAGTATGACGAAACCCCTAGAGAGAAGTACCGGTCCAAGTACAGGGAACAACCGCATAGTTCAACTTGGACCCTGATGGTTAAACTGATTAACACTAACAACGAGAACGGCAACAACGCAATCTATGGAAAAAAAAAAAATAAATAAAAATACAAGTAGTCGTTAAGACAGGCGCATCAACTAAGTATCCCATGAAACAGCTGCCTAGTTACAACCCTAAGTTTAGTCATTTACAGGGGGGTAGGGAGGGATGGGGAGAGGTGCAGCCTGAAGAGGTGGGTCTTCAGTCGTCGTTTGAAATTGTTCAGTCTCAGCTGTTCTGACCTCCACAGGGAGGTCATTCCACCATCGTGGGGCCAGAACAGACAGGAGACGTGTTCTGGAAGTGCAGGTGCGAAGAGGGGGAGGTGCTAGGCGTCCTGAGGTAGCAGAACGGAGGGATCTGGCTGGCATGTAGGGTTTGAATATCTTGTGAAGGTATGCTGGGGCTGATCCCTTGACTGCCTGGTATGCTAGGACCAATGTTTTGAATTTGATGCGAGCTATAACAGGCAGCCAGTGGAGGGTAGTGAGCAGGGGAGTTACGTGGGAGTGTCTGGGGAGGTTGAAGACCAGACGAGCCGCAGCATTCTGAATGAGCTGCAGGGGTCTGGTGGCAGATGCTGGTAGTCCAGCCAGAAGAGAGTTGCAGTAGTCCAGGCGGGATAGAACCATTGCTTGGACCAGGAGCTGGGTTGAGTAGGTGGTGAGAAAGGGGCGGATTCTGCTGATGTTGTATAGGAAAAATCTGCATGCCCGGGTTACTGCTGCAATGTTGTTGGAGAGGGACAGCCTGTTGTCCATCATCACTCCGAGATTCTTGGCGCAGGGTGATGATGTCACTTCGGTGTCCCCTAAGGAAATGGAAAAGTCGAGGAGGGGAGAGGATAGAGCAGGAATAAAGATTAGCTCCGTCTTTCCCAGGTTGAGCTTCAGGTGATGATTGTCCATCCAGCTCTGTATGTCTCTCAGGCAAGCGGAGATGCGGGCAGGGACCCGTGTGTCCGATGGGGAGAAGGAGAGAAAGAGTTGCGTGTCGTCGGCATAGGAATGATAGGACAAGCCATGGGCAGATATTACAGGGCCAAGGGATCTGGTGTACATGGAGAAGAGAAGGGGACCAAGGACTGAGCCCTGGGGAACTCCGGTGGTGAGGGGACGGGGTGGTGATACCTTACCCGCCCAGGCAACCTGGAAGGAGCGGTCAGAGAGGTAGGACTCAATCCAGTCAAGGACTGTGCCGCGGATCCCTGTTGCTGCCAGGGAGGACAGGAGGGTAGAGTGGTCCACAGTGTCAAATGCAGCGGAGAGGTCTAGAAGAATCAGGACAGAGGAGAGGGAGGCTGCTCGTGCGGCATGGAGTGACTCACTGACCGAGAGGAGTGCAGTCTCAGTCGAGTGGCCAGGCCTGAAGCCAGACTGGTGGGGATCAAGCAGGTTGTTCTCAGAGAAGAAAGCAGAGAGCTGGTTAGATGCAGCACGTTCCAGTGTTTTGGATAGGAAAGGGAGGAGAGATACCGGGCGGTAGTTCCGAATGACTGAAGGATCTAGTGTGGGTTTCTTCAGCAGCGGGGTGATGTGGGCCTTCTTGAAGGATGAGGGGAAACATCCAGAAGATAGGGATGAGTTCACATGTGTTTTTCATGTCTGTAAACACAGCAGCTTCAGAGGCAAATCTACTTTTATTCCACTTTTATTCCTTCCTATACTAGACACCTACCTAGACCGGTGGAGAGGGGTGTCTCCCAGCTGGTATGTAAGGAAGGAAAATATAAGGTGACTAATAATTTACTCAAAGAGAAGCTCTGCAAGAAATTAAACAGGACACTTCCACTGTGGTACAAGCAGCTGATGAAGGAGGTGCCATCATTACCTTCGACAGAATAGCTTATGATCATAAGATTCACAGACAACTTAGCAATGCTACATTTTATGAAAACACAAAAATGTTATTTTGCAGTATGGGAGTCAAATAAAAACAGGTTTCATTTGAAAAAACCAACATTAGAAAAAACAAATTCACATTGGGGACACACTGTCACTCCAGTCATATACAAACTGCTGAATATTCATAAAGCCTGATGTGAATACTGATGTCCCAGTAGGCAGGCCTATTGTGTCTGGTATTGGCTCTGTCACAGAAATAATGTCTGCTTTTGTTGACTCTTTTATCAAACCTCATGTTTTATCCTTCTCTTCCTGTAATAGCAACTGCATGAATTTTATTCACTCCCTACAACTACTTTAATAGGCTGAGGGTGATTTTTTGCAGGTAACATTACACATTGAGAGCTTATCAGAGTGACCTACATTCCATGTAGCATTTTCTAAATCAGTGTATCAGCAATGTCACTGAGTGTATCAGAGAGCTTAACAAAACTACTAATGAGGATTTTTTTCATATTGGGAATGATTTTTATCTTCAAAAAATTGGCTGTTCCATAGGATCTCAGATGTCCTGTAATCTTGATCAGTTGTATGCAGAACTATATGAGACTGACGTTATCTTTAATCATTAGCATATCCCCTTCTCTCCCATCAGTTTTTTATGGGCAATAGATTATGTAGATAACATATTTCTCATCAGGACTGGCTCTGGGTTTTATCTGAGTGATTTTAATAATAATTATCTCAATTTCGCCAAGTCTCAAATTTACTTGTTTCATATACTCATCATTAAAGAGCACAATAAATTTGTAACTGACCCATACAGAAAGCACACGGAGGATAATTTATGAGGATAATTTACTCCATCTCCCTCTTGAAATCTCTACTTATCAGTCCGTTTTACAGAGTACATTACATTTGCAGTTCAAATAATATCACCACCCATATCTACTGGGTGTTGATAAGACAGCAATCAGCAGCAAGGTTGTACAGCTTCCATGCGATCATGTGATGTGTTTTTATCAATCACATCAAGCTGCAAGGCCTTGCTGCTGATTGGCTGTCTTATCAACACCCAGTAGATAAAAGTGGTGATGTTTTTGCTTTTTCCCTGGAAGCATTTCATGCAGCCTCTGAAGTTTACAAAGTTTAAAACCGCATCAGATGTAATTAAAGAAAAAAATACAAAAAGAAAGGCAATACACCTCATGTTGGCAGTGATCATTATTGCATTAAATAATTATTTTAGTGGTATGTGTGGTAAACCCAGTCCTAACCCTGAGAAGCGGATACAATCTACACCCTTACATTTAATTCTACACTTTACACACACTGAGTGTTTGATCTAGGAGACATAGGGCTCTGTTTTCCAGAATCAACAGTGCAAGGCACATCGGCACAAGGAATCAGTGGTGCAGCCTATGGCCATACTGAGCGTGGCTACTAAATGTTGATATCTGATGAAAAACACAGTTTCAACATACACAAATGGCAAGTTACTCACACATACAAAGCACTGTCTATATCGCATTAATTCAAACTGGCATAATTTTTGCCAGCCATTAAAAAAGTATTGATATCAAAATTATGCCAAGTTACAAGAAACAATATTGGCTATCTTATCTCACACAAATGAAACAATCTGTATTCCAAAGCAATGATACCAATGTTTCTTAAATTGTTTCAAGGAACTTGGCCCAGTGTGTACAAGCATACAAGTACATTAATGAGGCAAACATATGTACTTAACCTGCATTGCTCCAGTATATATCCAGCTGTATAATTGGATACAATGTAAATGCTGTGTAAAAAGATGTGTAAGTCGCTCTGGATAAGAGTGTCTGCTAAATGCCTGTAATGTAATGTAGTATGTGTGGATAGGCTTGTAAGAGTCAAGATTGATTTAAGAGGCCTCAATATGTAGAATTTTAATCTGTATTTATTTAGCCTATTTATTCGCCCAGCCTTTCTGAATAATTGCATGTTTCTTGGTATAAATGTCTGTTTGTAAATGTGAATGCTACATGCTGCAAGAGTCCCTATGGGGATAATGAAGTATTCTATACATGTGTATGTATGCTTGTACAGTATTTATTTTACAATCAGTATTTATTTTAAGTTAAAATTAACTTGACAACCAAGAATAACATATCCTTTCTGGAGGAATATGCTTTCAGAAGGTACTCACCAGCAGTTTTATACATTCATTTAAATGTCTTGTATGAGGCAAGGTGCTCATTCATACTTTCTGTCACATCATAGTGTCAAATGACATATTTTATCATTTTACACTGTGATGTGACAGAAAGTATGAATGAGCACCTTGTCAGACAGTAAGATTAAAAAACACAGGGCCAAGCTACTTGAAACAATTGAGGAAACATTGGATAGCATTGCACTGGAATACAGATTGTTTAATTTGTGTGAGGTAAGAGCCAATATTGTTTCTTGTAACCTGACATCATTTTTATATCACTACTTTTAATGGCATGCCTAGATTTTGATAGTTTGAATTAATGAGTTATAAACAGTGCTTTGTACGTGTAACTTTTTTGTACATTGAAAACGTGTTTTTCATCAGATATCATTTATTTTTGTACTGTGTTTGTTATGAGTAAGAGATGATAATAATTAAAATATAAATGCAGGTTATGACAGACATGCATACACAAAAGCATGCAAACACACATAGCCTACATTCTGAAAGAAACACATAGGCACGGATTCATTTTTCCTTTACCATGAGGAATGACAAACAAGTGTCATATTTTTAAATAGAAGTGTTTTTAATGGGCTATTGTACACTACAGACCTACTAATTGTTTGTATGCCGTAAGATAGGAAACAATGGTCTGTCAAAGAAGTGGGAAGATGAAAAGGGAAAGGACCAGGGTTCAATTCCCCACCTCGGCAAAAAATGAAATGCCCAGTAAATTGTTTTTAAAAATGTTTCTCACTATTAAATGTATCACACTATATTGGATAATTTATAATAGATTAAAACAATGAATCTAAATATTCTTAGCAATACTTCTGTATATTGTGTAAGAAACTTAGCAGGAATATTCAGCAAACCATTGTACTAAAACTTATTTATTCATTATATATATTTATCACTTATTTTATATTAAGATGGATGGATACAGTTCTGACAAATGTCTTCAGGTGCCCCACCCATTGCCCTTCAGTCATGGCCTTGTGTGACTTGCTTGAAGACATGGCTTTGGATGACAGGAATGTAACATCATGCTCAGATCAAGTTGTTTGTGAATTCTGTCTATGGAAATGGGGTCAGAAGCTACAGAAATGAATGTTTTTAAGGGCTGAGAGTCTATGGTCATTGTGGTTATTTTGTAGGGAACCCTGAAAACCGCCAAACTGTTGGTCCTATATAGGTATGGGGCATGCCGCCCCACTAAGCCGTAACTTGGCAGGATGGCATACCTGCCATCCCATTTTTCTTGACCAGAAGAGGCGAGAAGCATTCATCTCATAACAATACCAATGATGCCATTCACAGGAATAAAATGACTCAGTAGATCAACTGTCGTTCAAACGAAAGAAAAAATTATAACGCATGTGTAGGGTGACCATACATTGGATTTCAAAAAAAAAGGCTGACACATTATGAACGTAATACTAGGCTAATTGTTTGTTTATATATGGTCAATGGAATGAGCAAAACTTAACCAGACAATTTAAGAATTTAGAAATCCTGCCTGGACAGATATTTTCGGTCCCAAAAAGGTGAAATGTCCCAGGAAAAGAGGACATCTGGTCAGCTTATGTATGCGTCCATTAGTAATTCACTTAAACTAAACAGAACCAACCAATTTCCTTTGGAGAAAGGGTTAGCCTCTGCAGGGTTAGTTTCAGCTTGTATATGATGCAGGCAACTTTCTTGGTTATTATTTTGTCTTCAATGGCATAGAATCTGTAATATTTTCAAATGGCACTCCAGAGGTGTTGGTGGAGTTGCAATTTTTCTTGGCTCCTCCACTTTGAATGTATAGACTGCAGGCTACGTGGATAGCATGACCCACACATTAATTTTATTTTCCATTATTATCTCTATATATCGTTAGGTAGCCTAAAAATAATGTTAATGCCTGTAGCTTTTATTTCAACTACTGTCACATGATTGAAATGAAAAAGTTTTGTTTATTGCCATTCATCTCATGGCAGGTGGTAGAGAAAGAACGGATTACAATAGTGGGCCACTATAAAGAACAACACTAAACTATTACAAACATAAACAAATGCAGCAATTAACATTTTTTAAAAGAAAAGAGACAATGAATGCTACATGTAATGTGAATTTTAACTGCTTGAGGGATTTATATCAAAGTCGAATTGGACAGAATATGATCAATCGTTATGACCGCTCGTTGAAGTCACAACAAAAAAGAGAGACCGCACGGTAAAGGACTTGGTTAAACAATAGTTTAAATTTAAATAATCAAAAAACATAAGAAGATGAGGTGTGTCGTTCAGTAAATCAGGGTGAGTGGAAGGTGTTGGATGCATGGACAGTGGAATGAGGTGAGCTGGTGTTGTAAAGTGCAAAAAAGAAACTAAACAGGCCCGGCAGCTGCCATCCAGGCAGGCATGGAGAGAACCCGAGCCAGCCGTGAAGCCATACTTTATGGCCTCCTTTCTCCAGGAGAAGCCAATCTGCTAATGAGTGGAGAAGAGAGTTAGGCAAGGGCAAGCACAATTCTGAATGGGAGGGGCAAGGCTAGGAGAGAGAGAGAGAGAGAAACACTAATAAACCATTCCCAAACGAGCAAGGAGAGAGAGAAAGACACGCCCACATAGGCCAGGCTATGGCTCAGAGGCCATCACACAATGGAGATGATTGAAAATGACTTTTGAATACTGTAGGTCATGGTATTGAAATGAACTGCATGTCCTCTAAACTGACCTATTCTGAACTATACAATTTGGTCTTCTATTATTCCTGTTAGCTTTTACCTCAGTGGTAACCTGCTTAACCCATTTTATTTTCTGTCTGCTATTTTACACCAGGCTGGCCAGTGGAGGATGGCCTCCCCCTCTATAGCCGGGTTCCTCTAAAGATTTCTTCCCATTGGGGAGTTTTTTCTTGCCGCTGTTTGAGGGTTTTCTCCCCACTGGGAGGTTTTTATCTTATCTTCTTATTTGGGGGTTCAGGCCTGGTGTTTGCTCTGTTTGCTCTTTTTGCTCTGTCTCTTGCCTTGCTACTCTGTAAAGTGTCTTTGTAGCAGTTCTCTGTAAAAAGCACTATACAAATAAATTGAATTGAATAAGATATTTAATATAAAAAATTATAAAAAAAGGACAATTTTGAGTTGTACTTCTTAACATTACTAATGTGCATAATTTTCTTTTTTATTCTTTGGTTTAGAACATTGGAGGATGCAGAACAGGAATAGGAATACATTACACTTTTTAGATGGTTGAAAGATGCATCAGACCGCCAGCCTCTCTTCTATGCACGGAGCGGTCGAACACCTTGCGCATCTCCTCCGCGAAGGTACTGAAATTGTTACAGAAGTTAGCCCCACTCTCCCAAACAGCAGTTCCCCACTCCCTGGCTCGTCCGGATAGCAGGGTGATAACGTAAGCCACCTTAGCGCGTTCAGTAGGGAAGGTGGACGGTTGCTGGTCGAATATTAGTGTGCACTGTATTAAAAACGACCGACAGGTACCTGGATCCCCAGCATAGCGCTCCGGTGGTGACAGGCGAGGTTCCCTGGCTGGGGGAGCAGGGGGAACCCGGTCAAATAGATTCACTGGGGGGGACGAGACGCTGGTTGGCGTCTGCTGGAGTCGCTGTAGCTGAGCAGTAACCTCCGTCATGGTATGAGCGAAGGAGTCCAGTGCCTGCTTAACCGCCTCCAGCTGGTGCTGATGTTCGCCTAACATGGCTCCCTGTCTTCCCAGCGCCGTCTGTAGTTGACCCAGGTCCGCTGAGTCCATGGTGGCCAGATCGTACTGTCAGGGTCTGGGGTGGGACTCAGAAGTGGACCAGAGTTAGTAGAAGATGCGACCTGACCTTATTAGACAGACTGAAATTTGACTTGACCATGTTTGTGCCTACAAATCCACACCTGAAGTGTACATGGCATTTACATGGCATAAAAGGGTTCTTGGCTAAGTTTTTGAGGGCTTAGGCTGGGGTATAGTGTGAAGTTTGTTTTTAAAATATTTAATGAAATGCTTTATATAAAAGAAAAAATCATGTATTGATTTGAACCTGGGACCGGCCTAGCAAACATAACAAAAAAGTGGTAGCACAGTAGAAATTAAACCACACGATTTGTACTTTTTGTATAAAATATGTATCTGTTGTCAGTCAGCATAACAGAAGGGATCTTAGCTGAGAAAGTGACAGGGACTGCACCACCAAACCTACTGTAAATACTACAGGTATGTCCTGTTGTATGGTATCATTCTGTACATTGTATCCACTTCCAGTTAATCGCAGATAGTGCCAATGCCATCACATTCCACTTTTTGATTGTAGGCTAATAACCTTTTAAATATAAATAAAGCTTTTCGAATACTACAAATGTAATTTTTTTATCCTACAATCTCTTAGCAGGTACTTCATGAATGATGAATGAATTAATGAATCTTGAATAATTTCCGCCTTGTACTCGCCTGTAATAATGAAAATAATAATAATATTATTGCATTTTGGTGCCAAGCTTTTATTACTACACGTTGCTGAATACATACTCTTGTTTCCTCCAACAGTCCAATGACATGCATGTAGGCTAAATGAAGATTCCAGTTGCCCATAGGTATGAGTGAATGGTGAGCAAATGGTGTGTGTGCCCTGCGATAGATTGGTGACCCCACTCTCGCCCAACGTATGCTGGGATAGGCTCCAGCACCCCCCACGACCCTGCCCAGGAATAAGTGGGTATAAATAATGGATGGATTGACAGATGTTCGGTTACATAACCAGCAATATGAAGCACCTTGTATGTTTACATTTGAATAAAAATAAAAGTTAATATTAATCAATCAAATTCAATCAAATTTTATTTGTATAGCGTATTTTACAGCAGTTGTCACAATATGCTTTACAGACAACCATGGCCTAAACCCCCACAGGAGCAAGCCTAAGGCAACAGTGGTAAGGCAAAACTCCCTCCCTGTGGCAGATGGGAAGAAACCTTGGAAGGAACCAGGCTCAAGGGGGAAAACCATCCTCTTCTGGTTGGCTGAGGGTGCCAACTGGTGACCAACATCTCAGTCAGTTTTATAAGGTTTATGATGTGGCTCAGATGATGGGTGGGGCCAGGTGGCGGTGATGGGGAACAGCAGGTGGCGACAGATGTGGGCAGGGTGGAGGCAATGACGAAAGAGGGGCTGGACCGCAGAGGTGGGGGAGATCAGACGACTCTCGAAGCACTCTCGAAGGTTGGGGCAAGAGCCCCGCCGGCAGCGTGAGGAAGAGGGTAGAAACGGCAATTAGGGAATATAGCAGACAGTGGGTAATGCGGAAGTAGTATGTATTGGGGGGACCCCGCCAGGAGTAATATATGGCTGCATAGCTACTAGCACAGGGATGGAGAGCCCATGCAGTCATGAGGGGTGGACAACCATACCCGCCTATCAAGAGCCAGCCCATGTAAAGTCGGGTCACAGCTGATTGACAGGTGACAGTAAGGAAAGGATTGCCACCTACAAAGCTCTATGACTACAGGCTTCTCGCACCCTGTGTCCAGACTATAACTGATTATAAGCCTGAGCATAGAGGTGCATTATTAATCTAGATTTAAATATTGAGACTGAGTCTGACTCCTTTATACATTTTGGAAGCTGGTTCCACAGTAGTGGGGCCCTGTAGGAGAAAGCCCTACCACCTTTTAGGTTTTTGGAAATTCTTGGGACTACCAAGTAGCCTGCGTCTTGGGATCGGAGTGACCTTGTGGGCTTATAAGCTAGGAGCAGGTTAGTTATGTACACAGGTGCACGTCCATGCAGAGTTTTAAAAGTCAGGAGCAAAACCTTGAAATCTATCCTATGCTTAGGCCAGTGAAGCAACGCTAGTACTGGTGTAAGGTGCTCATACTTCTTAGTTCTGGTCAAGATACGAGCAGCTGCATTCTGCACAAGCTGGAGACTCTTTAACGAGTTATTAGGGCAGCCAGATAGCAGGGCATTACAGTAATCTAACCTAGACGTAACAAACGCATGGATCAATTTTTCAGCATCCCCAACTGACAGGAAATGTCTAATTTTAGCTATGTTGCGTAGCTGAAAGAAGGCAATTCTGGATATGTTTTTTATATGGGTGTCAAAAGATAGATCAGGATCAAAGGTGACACCGAGGTCTTTAACAACCATATTAGGTTCAGCCAAACAACCATCACAGTTTAAGGTGAGAGTAGACAATTTCTCCCTTAATATGTTGGGACCTAAAACCAACATTTCAGTCTTATCTGAATTTAGGAGCAGAAAATTTGAAAGCATCCAAACCTTGATATCTACAATACAGGCCTCTAACCGTGAAAGCGGCAGTGCTTCGCCAGGTTTCATTGAAATATAAATCTGAGTATCGTCCGCATAACAGTGGAAATCTACGCCATGAACTCTACGCCATGTGCCCGGATAATATTGCCAAGTGGTAACATATATAGCGAGAAGAGTACTGGTCCTAGTACTGATCCTTGTGGAATACCGTATTTCATTATTGAGGAGCTGGACTCTTCTTCTTTTAATTTGACAAACTGTTTCCTGTCACATAGGTATGCTCCAAACCATGCGAGTGCCTGGCAATATTAATGAAATATTTTTGCTATTATGTACAGCACAGGCCAGACTCACAAGACAAATCAAGCAGATACATCCAAGCCTGTATTAGGTGTTCCTGTCCACAAGGAACACCTGATACAGGCTTGGTCAGACGACCTGGAAGCTTGGGCTGTCAATTCTCAGAGCACACCCCGGGGCTCACGTCATTGCATTGTGTTTGCCAGTTTACCGTGATCCTTCATGTTTAGTGTAGTATATTGACTATTTTCTAGTAGTGTGCCTAATTAGGCTGTCATACTCACCTGTAGGTGGCGCTTCCATTCTTTAGTTGTTTTTCAATCCAGCATAGAGTATGCAGAATCACGGAAGTTCAAGAGCTTGCTCCAATGCAGGAGAAACGTGAAACCTGTAAGAGAAAGAAAGAAATGTTAATAAAAACACCTTAAATGCCTAACAAGTTGTTGAGTGCAGTGAATACACAAGATACAACATTTAGGTACCCCCGCACATGCTCTGGTGCCACAAAGTCAAACATGGCAGCCTCCATGAACTGGTTTCATGCAACCATCTAGTTTTATAGTGAAGCCTGAACCTTGTTCTTTTATGTTCCTTAAAAGTGACATGCAGCTTGAAAAAATCATTAAAATCTTTAAACGTTTGGAAAATTGCTAGCCAAATTACAACTTGAGAGTGTCACAATGTGAGCATTACATGTTAAACTAATTTGGCATCAAACCTTTGAAGGTTACATTGTATGCTTTCAACATCACCTGATTCAAATTCAGTTACATTGAAATCAACCACAAAGTTCAACTGGCAGTTTTATGCTATCCATGACTAAGCTGTAACTCACTACATTAAGGTATACAGTGACAGCAAGAATAAGTTAACTAAGAATTACTCAAACGTGATTTAGTTTCCTTGCAGAACAAATAAATTGTGGAAAACATAATAGTCTGCGCCATCTGTTGATTTGTCTGTGACCATTTTTTTCAGTCAGCATCCTGCAGCACATACTTCTGCCAAAGTCGAATTCAAGGAATATTTCTGTCATTTCTTGTGCCTATACAAAAAAGCACAGCTAATTTGGGATCCTTTTTAAGTGGAAGTTTTGCACTCAAAAACACATCGTTAAAATATTATATGAAATCTCTTTGTAGCTTACTTCTTTTTTTGCACTGACAGAGGATTCTCCCTCCATGTTAATTTCAGATTGTGATTAAACTGATTTTGTTGCCTGTAACTGGTCACCCAGTTTGTGTTTGACATTCCGGCCATGTTACATTCCTTCTTCTCACCCAGCACAGCCTATTATGTCAAATAATTTACCTTATAAGGTTCATAATTGATGCTAATTTTATAATTAGTCAGGTCATTGTGACAATCAAATGCCTACAGTTAGACCCAGTTAGCTTTAAATCAGGAGCACACAACAAGAGGCCATTCATTTTCGGATTTTGTGCAAACATCTACTGTTAATTATTTAATTCTCAATCTTAATCTGGCATTTGTATTAGCACAAGCTACAGCCACAGTCTGCAAGTATATCCTAAAAATTTTACTTTATTGTCCAGGGGTGTATAAATCTAGTCCTGGAGGGCTGCTCTGCATGCTGGTTTTTGTTCCACCCAATTACCTTAATTTTAGTTTTCTGACAGCTCTATAAAATAAGCTGGTTCAGTCCTGTACTTGAGTACAGTAAAATCTTTAGGATGCTCTTGCAGTCTGTGGCGGCTGTAGCTGGTGCTCATTCAAATGTCAGGTCAAGATATGACTGAGCTAATTAATTAAGAGCAGAAGTTGGCAATCCTGAAAGAGGCTCTTGTTGTGAGCCCCTGATATAGTTCCAAAATAATCCTGTTTACAGCATGCTGTAAATGCCACCTTGGAGGGCATTAAAGTCACATACTACATAAACCTGCTGCTGACCAGGTTTTAAAAGGCCTAAGGGCTGTTCATACACAAAAATAATCGCAATTCACAACTCGTTATAGCCTACTTCATTCATGTCTTTCACCACGCATCTGCAACTGGCTAGTACAGTTACACATTTAAAAAATGTAAAACAAAGAATAAATTCTCTGCATATGGTAAATTGAGAGTAAAAAACAGGGACTGGCCTGAAATAAGGAACACTGGAGCTGACGTTGCTCAGGGCAAAAGGGCAACGTGTGCTCCAGTGTTCCTTATTTCGGGCCATCCCTGGGAAGTGTTTTTTACTCTAGTTTGACCGTCCTGACTGCTGAGCACCTATCCAATGAGTTTTTATTTAGCTGGCTTGAAGCGTGTTGTGGATCTTCTTTCACTCTGTATATATGTGTTATTGTCTGTCCTTGGTTTAGATTTCAACTCAATTCAAAATGAACATAATTTTATTTTTTAAGTACAACATTGTCATTTGAGAGACCGAAATTACTGATAGATACTGATGAATTTTAATTTTCTCAACAGCTTTTAAGCCTATTCATTCATCTGTTTGACAAATAATGAATAGACCTAATCATATCCATAATCAGCATGTCATCTGTGAAGTGCTTGATAAAGCCTCAACAACAACTGTATTTGTCACAATTAAATATACGTAAAAATATGGGGGTATGATTGCTACAAATAAATGTAGGTGATCCACAAAGAAATGCAGCTGATCTAGCAGGAGACTTCCTGGGGATCAGCTGACACCAAACTCCAATTGCACGCTGCAATGCAGACTTTCCTAAACTTCATACACAGCAAAGGCCATGTTCCTATAGTACTTTGGAAACCTGTCTTTTACACAGCTGCTTACTAAAAACTGAAGGCACACTGCAATCGACACATAGTCTAAGGAAAAAAAGTCTGAAACACCTGTTTTCTTCTACTTTAATTGGTCAAGATGGTAATAATCAACATTCAAAGGGTATCACAGGACCAAGTTAAAAAGCCCTTACTCTATAAAATGAACATCGTGGGTTGGGTCTATGGCAATGTAAGCCCAAGATTCAATGAAAATGCCTCAGCCACTCATGTTAATATGACCTGGATTCAACGAAAACCTGATTTAAGCTAATAAGAACCAGTTCTATATTAAAAATCCAGGAAAAGGTGCGGCCTGAAAGTTGCAGTGTCTAGACAGGATGGGTAGGCTTTCATGAGGGCAAGTGAGCTTCCATAAAACGAATTTGCTTGTCTGTATCAAAGCTCAAATTTAATAATATGCTTAACCTAAAAATCATAATATCCATGGTTCATATTATGATGTAATAATGATTATGAATACCTAAACTACTGTTTCGCAATAACAGTTCCTATTGTTCAACAACAATATAATTCCTCCTTAAAAGTGTTATCTGTCAGAGTAATATTCCAGGGATTTAGTGGCAATCTGTACTGTGTTTAATGATGTACTCTAGCTGATGCCAGGTTAAAATGGACAACATTTAAGCAAAGCAGGCCATCAAACTTAATGACCACTAAGTGGGGTCATTGTCTGGAATTGCTATGCTCGTTTATTTTAAATTGCGTTCAAAGGAAAAGCAAGGACACTGTATATACTGCAGTACAAATTTGCAGTTTATATGCTTTTGCACATTTATTTATTATTATTTATTTTATTAGTTATTGTTCAGATTTTTATTAGGGGGCCAAGCTCTGCAAGCGTTTTGTGGTTTGCTTTTTTTTTTGTTCATTGCTTTTAATTAAATTTTTTAAAGGAGGAAAAACACATGACCAACCCAATAACCATAACGAGAGTTATAATAATAATGAGAAAGAAAAATATATTTTTAATTAAAAAGATAAAATTAATACACAAGAATACACAAGAAACATGAATAAATACCAATAATAATATACAGTAAATCTTACACAGTCTTACAATATACAGTATCAGTTAAACATAGGCAAGAAGATGATTCAATGAATTGGAGTTGAGGGTGATCTACATGTGACAAGCAGGGTTGTCAAGCTTTGTAGAGTTTTAATTCAGAGCTATGGAAAGTGTATTAGATTTTTTTTTTTCCATTTTCAAGAAATATAATATATCCATGATCCACTGGGTATGGGAGAGTGGGTGTGATACTTTCTAGTTAATCAGAATGAGATGCCTTGCCACAAAGACCACAAAATCTGTCTTCTTCTGGAGGCAGAAGAAGAGCCTCCAGGAGAACACCAAAGAGTGGAGTACTTAGGCAGGGGTCCACATGTAGTTGCAACACCTGAGAGATCGTGTTGAACATGGGTGCCCACTGCCCAGTATGATGCTAAGGAAGGACAGGACCAAAACCTGTGACACAGAGTAGCTGGGGTTGATGACATGTAGGATCAGCACATTCTGTACAAATTATAAAGTGTATAGCCTACACGTAGTTCAATGCACCAGTGTAGAAATGTATCACTCTGTGCCTGGCACACATTGAGGAGGTATGGACACATTATTGAAAAGCTGTAAGGCCTGAGTCTGCAGGTGATTTGGTTGGAAGTGTGGGGAAGTCAGGAAACTTTATGGACAAACTCATGAGCTTATGATATATTCGATCATCACCATCATGATGTTGCCTTCCTTTCCATCTTTTTTCTTTTTTCCATCTTATTATCATGTGGTAATAAACATCAGAAACATCAGAGCTGGGGGTAGGTCTAAATCATTCATATGCATCCAGTATAGAATGGGCCGGAAATTAGATGCCTAGTAATAAAAGAGAAAATTAGGTAAAGCCACATCCCACAGATTCTTATGTGTCCTTGGAAACTTCTTGTTTCAGATGAACAGTGAAGGAATGCTTTCCAATTAATTTTTAAAAAATGCTTAGGAATAAAATTAGGGATACATTGGAAAAAAATACAAAAATTTTGGAAGTATGTTCATTTTGACTGTGTTGATATGCATCCAGCTAAAAACTCAGTGAGAGTTCAGTCTCCAGTCTAGTACGGGGAAGAATTGGAGAAAAAATTGTGCTTAAACATTTTCTCAAATTTATCTGTCATGTGTACACCCATGTAAGTTGAAGCTTAATTGGAAAAAGTTCACTTTTATCTAGGTTCAATTTGTACCCTGACATTTCACCAGGCTTATCAAGGATAGAATGGGCAGAAAGAAGAGATGCTGCAGGGTCTTTTGTTCAAAACCTCTAACTATATCTCTAGTAACACTACCGGCGAGAGCTTCTATCACGACTGTGAACAAATTTGGGAAAGAAGACATCCCTGTCTTGTCCCTCTATAGATAGGGAAGTCATCTAAATAATCACTGTTTTTACACACAGAGGGGATGAGTATAGTAACCTAATCCAAGCAAGAAAACTCTTACCAAAGTCAAGTTTGTCTAATGCTCCAAAAAGGCAGCCAACCCGATCAAAGGCTTTTTATTTTGCTTTTTGATGGTCCACTTGGTCTTGTGTGATAAATTGAGTGATAACAATTGCAGTATAATACAAAAGATTATTTGGGGAAATAAACAAAAACACGATTCAGGGTGGGAGGCAACCCTAGCTGGCCTTGTACAGACTCTAACTGAACTCAGGCAAAGGTCCTTATCCTTACTAAATACGTGGAACAAAATCACAATTCAATTATGAAAGTCTATAAAACAGTCCAATAACAAAATATAGCTGCAGGTACAGGTGGGCGATATTATATACAGACAGGTGACAAAATAAAGGAAAAACCTGAATAAATTAGTAGAGAAACAACGAATGCAGATACTTCAATACAAGTGTACCGCATGATACAATTTAGCAATTAACATCCTATCATGCTCTGTGGTATGTATAGAAATGCTGAATATGCCCAGTTGACCTCGATTTTGGATCAAGATGGCACGAGGAAAAGATGTAAGTGACTTTGAAAGGGGGTTCACTATTGGGGCACGGATGGCAGGAGCTTCAATCACTAAGACTGCTCAACTGGCCAGTTTTTCAATAGGAACAGTGACTAAAGTGATATCTGCATTTAGATCTATGGGAAAGACATCCGTAAATAGGGTCAGAAATTGTGGTCAAAAGCACACATTCAATGACTGTAATGCTTGTGCATTAGTGCAATATGTAAGAAAAACAGAAGTGCAACTCTTCCTCAGGTGACTCAGAATGTCAATGCAGGACGTGATCAGACTGTCAGCAAGAACAGTGCATCAGCAACTACATAGAGAGGGATATTATATTAGAGTTTCAGTGCATAAACCACTCATTACGAAGACAAATGCACATTTGAGAGTTCAGTGGTGCAAAAACCATAGGCGCTGAAAAAAAGTTATATGGTCAGATGAGTCATCCTTAACCATATTCTCAACAAGTGGGTGAGTGCATGTGTGATGTACACCAAGAAAACGGTACAGGCCTGAATTATTGGCTGCTAAAGTGAGGGGGTCCGGTGGCTGTGTTATGTTGTGAGGGGAATTTTTCTGGCATGGTTTGGGTCACTTGTCCCCTTAGAGGAAAGGGTCACTGCAAATCAGTACCAAGTTATTCTGAGAGATCACCTTGATCCTATGATGAAACCTTTCTATCTTGAGAAATGGGAGTGGTCTCTCCCAGGATGACAATGTCCCCATCCACAGGGCATGAGTGGTCACTGAATGGTTTGATGAGTATGAATATGATGTGTATCATATGCTTTGACCTTTCCAGTCATCAGATCTCAACCCAATTGAATATCTATGGGAGATTATGAACCAACGTGTTAGACAGCGTTCTCAACCACCATCATCAAAACACCAAATGAGGGAATATCTTTTGAAAGAATGGTGCTCCATCCCTCCAGTAGAGTTCCAGAGACTTAGTTCGTAGAATCTATGCCAAGGTGCATCAAAGCTGTTCTGGTGGCTCATGGTGGCCCAACACCTTACAAAGACACTTTATGTTGGTTTTCCCTTTATTTGTCACCTGTCTAGTTCATGATAATACTGGTATAATTTCAAGGACAATATGCATTTGACAGAGATATAGGTTAAAAATAGATTGTTTATAAAATGTAAGTCTGTCAATTCTTGTACATGGAGTAGCATTTTAAGTGTTTCTAGAAAATTCTAAATGACAGAAAATGAACTATGTTGGTTTTTGCTTTTTTGAGGCAAATTTGTTCTTGGTATTTGAGGATGGATCATTGTTTTTAAGTCTCTAGGTCAAACATTGCGAGAGTTATGATTGTTTAATAACTGCAATGACAACTGATCACCCAATTTGGTACTGCATTATTGGGTGACAACCTCTTGCAAAATTTCAACTTTTATAAGAATCAGCCAAGTGGTTCAAGAAGAACTCACCTAAACTGACTCTGCACCCTCTGTGTTAATACCCAAGTTCTGTAACTCTGTAACACCAAACATTCTAAAGCAAATCTAGCATATGTATACATTTGAAAGTTTTTTTTTTTTTTTTTTGTGGCATTTTTTTGTCCAGTTATTGTACACAGGATGTTTGTTGCTTTGCAGTTTAATCAATAAAAATATATAGATGTAAGCTATGGTATACTACTTCAAATTGGCAGTTGTGGAGTAAAAACGTCCTGGGGTGGCAGGGTAGCTCATCCTGTTGAGGTACTGTTTTTGGGCATTGGCTGGCCCCATGTTTTGGTATCAAATCCAGACTGCACCAGTGCTAGCAGCCCCGCAGGGTGACACACAGTTGGATCTGGCATCACCCAGGAATGGGAGTGTTGCCCTGGGTCAGAATGACAGTATGGATAGGTGTAATGGAGCACCTTTGACAAGATAAGTAATGTGGATTTGTAGTATAATTTTTTCCTAATTGAAAAAACGAGACATTACACCATTTGACTTTATCTCTAAAATGAGTCCTTGCTCCTATTAAATCAGCATTCCCTTTATCCTATCAGCTTCTTTAATACTTTTCCCCAAAGATAAAAGCACAAGAAGCCATGTAATATTAAGGACTATAATGAGATGTATATTTCATTTTTTCCTTTAGGAAGAAGACTAAAACCACCTTGATATTCAGTTCTGTCATTTGTGACGAGACTTCAGGAGAAAATGCACTTCTTAAGTATTCAGATGACACAGTTACTGTGGACACCTCCACCTCTGAGGAAATGATCCAGACTACTATCAACCAACAATGGTGTCATGCAATGCAGAAAAGACAGAGGAAATGGTCACCTTACTGTCAAAGCAAAAACAATAGAAAGAGTTGAAGATTTTAAATATCTGGCTACCATCATAGACAACAAACTGACCTTTGGAGCCAATTGTCATTGCCCAATTGAGTGTATGCCAAATGTCAATCAAGACCGTTCTTTCTGTGCAAACTCTGGAAATTGAATGTCAATCAGTCAGTACAGCAAGCATTTTATCTGCTTCATTGAATCAGCAATGACCTTCAGTCTAACAGCTTAGTTTGGCTCTGTAAATAACACCAGACAGACTAAGCTGGAGAGGGTCGCATTACTGAGTAGTAATATCGGAGAGACAACAAAGAACCATGAAACAACTTTATGCAGAGTGGGCAGGCAGGAAATTAGAAAGTATAACGGTCCTTCTCTCACAACCCCTGAGTCATCGGTTTCAGATCTTGTCCTCAGGAAGACTGATATCCCTGTTATTGAAAAGGGAGAATACTCAACAGCTCCGTGACAACATCTGTCCACCTCATCAATGACAGCGCACCTTAATGTTCAATTCATTTTTCTGATGCAATTTGTGTGTGGACGCTCTTACAAGAATTTCCCGATTAGAATTATTAATTTTTCATTTGTAATAAGACAAATGTAATTTAGGAATTTGTAATGGAATTTTCTGTAATTTAATTTCTTCGATGTAATTTATGTTTGGATGGTGTTCTTCGGATTAAAAGCCTTACCCTTTTTCCTTCATACATAGCGCTGATCATTATGGCCAATTATTGTTTCATCTGACCAGAGAACACTCCTCCAAAAGGCTAGGTCTTCGTCCTCGTGTTCACCTGCAAACTTCATTCTGGTTTTTTTATGCCGGTTTTGGAGCAGGGGCTTTTTCCTTGCGCGACAGCCCTTCAGGCCATGGTGATGTAGGACTCTCTTAATGGTGGATGTAGATACTTTAGTACCTGATGCCTCTAACTCCTTCACCAGTTCCTTTGTTGTGTCTTTGGGCTTCAGTTGAACCTTTCGGACTAAAGTTTGTTCAGCCCTGGGAGTTCATTTGTGCATCCTTCCAGAATGATGTGTGTGGTCCCAAGATTTTTATATTTGCATACAATTGTTTGTACAGATCCTGGTGGTACTTTCAGTTGTTTGGAAATTGCTGCTAAGGAAGAACCGGACTTGTGGAGGTCCACAATTTTTCTGAGGTCTTGGCTGAGCTGCTTGGATTTTCCCATGGTATCAAGGGCAAAAAGGCAGTGGCTCTAAAGGTAGGCCCTTAAATACTTCCACAGATGCCAATTAACTTCCAATTAACAATTATTAATAAATATGACAATTGGCCAATCAGAATCTTCTAAAAAAAAGTAATTACACCAATTTCTGGAATCTTCCAGACTCTTTAAAGAGACAGTCAACTTAGTGCAGGTAAACATTCGACTCACTGGAATTCTGATATAGTGAATTAAAGCTGAAATAAATCTGTCTCTAATCGATTGCTTTAAAATTACCTCTGGCATGAACAAAGAAGATACATTTCTTTTGACAAGTCAATATAGTGCATGGTAACATGAAATGTGTAAAGTAGTGAAAAACGTGAGTTTGAATATTTTTAGCCTTGGTGTATGTAAACTTTTGGCCTCAACTGTAGACAGTGTTTGTATGTGTGAGTAACTTGGTATTTTTGTACTTTCAAAATGTGGTTTTCATCAGATATATATATATATATATATATATATATATATACACAATGATCTCCATAACATTAGGGACATTCGGGACTTTTTTTCTCTCTCTCTTGATTTCATTCTGTACTCCACAATGCTAGATTTTGCAAACAAACAATTCACATGTGTTTGAAGTGCACATTCTGAAGTTGTTGCGACATGTTTGTAAATGTATAAACTAATTAGAATCTTTGCTTAAGTTCTAGCATGGTATTACCAGCACAAAATAAATAAGCTGGTTCTGTTGGTTAAATTGTGTGATCTATTGTGTGTAAAGTGTGGCTCAACACGATTTAAGCCTTTAAAAACTGTTCTGAATCACCCTGTAAAATTTCAAACAAGCAGCAGCAAATTAATAAACCAGTTTAAAAAAATTAAGGTAGACCGGGAAGTATGAATAAGAAGCTGCAAATAAGAAACCAACTCTTTCTTTTCCAGTGCTCTTTTTTCTTAATGATGTTTCAAGCAGTTCATTTTTGAAAGCTTAAGTTTTGCCTATGTCTTTGACAGTTTTCTTAATTCTTAGCCACATAGTGTTGTAGTCTGTAGTTCCGGTCACTTGTCTCCCCAGTACTGTCTCTGTGTCTGTGTTCCCTGAGCTGCTTCACTCCCCTGTACTTGCGTGATTTCACTATTCGGGTGGTTCCGGGTTTTCGTGGTTTCCCCCCTTCTTTCCAGTCTCGCTTTACTTTCTTCCTGCTGATTTCTAGTTTTACTAATTTCTACTAATCCCTACTAACTTATAGATTGTAAAGTACTAACCTCGCTAATATACTAACATGTGAATATTACTAATGGACTAACACACACTAGTTTTGGGTTTTTGATAGTTTAGATCACTATACTAATACATTAACCAGTCTCCCCTTTTCCATGCTGCGCTGTAGCTCCGCCCCTTTTCTTTCTAGCCTGCTCTAACGCTGAGTTCTGCAATTGCCTGCACCTGTCTCTTGCTCTAACTGCACCTCTCTCTCTCTGCACGTGTTTTACCTGCTAAACCCAGGCCGTCTGTTATCATTGTTGTCTATGTGATTCCAGTCCACGTTTTGTCAGTCCCCTGTCATTTAATTAGTTATCCTAATGTTCTTCACCTGGATGTTGTTTGTTACTCCGCCCTCACTCACGTAACCCCTCCTTGATTGTTACCTTCCCCAGTGTATAAATGTCAGTCTTTTCCACCATGTCCCTGTCAGAACGTTGATCAAATTCATTGTGCCGATTATTTGTAAGCCTTTGTATTTTGAGATTCCTGCGACACCCCTTTGCCTGACTTCTCTTTTGCCTGCCCCTTTGTACCTTCGCTATTTCTGATCTCCTGGTTTTTGACTTTTTGCCTGTCTTTTTACTTTTCTTCTGGAAACTCGATTCTGTACCGCACTCTCTCTGATCACCTGGCTTCGAACTTCGCACGGAATAAAGACAACGTTTTCTTGGATTTCCCTGGTCTGCGCGTGGGTCCTTACTCTGAACGTAACAGTACGTTCTGACCAGGATGGACCCAGCGGACCCTGCCCAGGTACAATTTGTACTTGGGCAGCAGGGAGCCATGTTGGGACGCCACCAGTCCCACTTGGAGTCGGTCTCTCACCAGCTGCAGACTCTAACCTCCTGCGTGGCAGAGCTGACATCTGCACTCCGGGCCTCCTCGCCTGGCTTCGCTCCCCAGCAACCTGCGGCTCCCGCTACGCCTGACATCCCACCTGCACGTGCTCGTGAACCCCACCTTCCTCCTCCGGAGAAGTACGACGGAGAACCTGGTGGCTGCCGCCCATTCCTTATCCAGTGCCGGCTGATCTTCCAGCTACAGCCAGCTACCTTCCCCACTGAGCAGGCCCGAGTTGCCTACATAATCACGCAGCTCACCGGGCGAGCTAGGAAGTGGGGAACGGCCGCCTGGGAGGAGGGGCTTCCCTGCGTGCAGACCTCCACGCTGCTCGCAGAAGAGATGAAACGGGTCTTTGACCGCTCCAAGCACGGCCACGATGCGGCGCAAGAACTCCTGCACATGCGCCAAGGTGGTATGACGGTGTCGGACTTCGCCATCGATTTTCGTACTCTGGCTACCGCCAGTGGCTGGGAGAAGAAGGCTCAATACGACACCTTCCTCAATGGCCTGTCTGAGCGCGTGAAGGACGAGCTGCTGACCCGGGACCTACCCGAGGACTTCAACGATCTCATTGCCCTGGCTATCCGCGTGGATTCACGCATCCAGGAGCGCCAACGGGCTCGCAGTCAAGGTGTCTACAACCGAGCAGTCACTGAGAGGTCCAGGACCACTGCTGCATCCCCTACCAACCCCAAACCTCCTCCAGTCATGATGCCGGACCCGGAACCCATGCAAGTCAACCGTGCTCGCCTGACCCAGGAGGAGAGGGATAGAAGGATGCACACCAGGTCCTGCCTCTACTGTGGGAAACCAGGTCACTATGTCGCAGCCTGCCCGTTAAAAGACAACGCCCGCTAGTGTATCGAGGAGCACTAGTGGGCATGATTCCGACTGAATCCTCCTCAAAGCACCGGACTTGCCTGCCTGTCACCATTGAGTGGGGGGGACGAACCAAAGGGACCACCGCTCTCATCGACTCCGGGGCCGAGGAGAACTTCCTGGACGCTGGGGCCGCCGAGAGATGGGGAATCCCCTTGGAGAAGGTATCATGCCCCCTAGTGGCCAACTCGCTCAATGGTCAGAAGTTGGCGAACATCACCCACACCAGCGTTCCACTCAAGGTTCGGCCTCTCCGGTAACCATCAAGAAGAGCTTCGGCTCCACATCATTGAATCTCCCCACTCACCCATCATTCTCGGGCACCCCTGGCTTGAGAAGCACAACCCCACCTTGGAATGGAACTCGCACAAGATTTTGGGCTGGAGCCCATTCTGTTTAGCATCTTGTCTGCGAGAGGCCCATTCTTCTGTTCCCGAGTCACCTCATCCCGAGAAGCCGACGGATCTGTCGGCGGTTCCTCCCGAGTACCTGGACCTTAAAGAGGTCTTCAGCAAATCCCGAGCCACCTCTCTGCCTCCTCACCGCCCCTACGACTGCGCCATTGACCTGAAGCCCGGCACCACTCCCACCAGAGGTCGATTGTTCTCCCTGTCTCGGCCGGAGACGGAAGCTATGAACAAATACCTCCAGGAGTCCGTGACGGCCGGCATCATCCGTCCTTCATCCTCACCAGCGGGGGCCGGATTCTTCTTCGTGGGGAAGAAGGATGGCTCACTCCGGCCGTGCGTCGACTACCGTGCCCTCAATGACATTACGGTCAAGAACCGTTACCCACTTCCCCTCATGGCTTCCGCCTTCGAACTCCTGCAAGGAGCCACGATATTCACCAAGCTGGACCTGCGCAACGCCTATCACCTGGTGCGCATTCGAGAGGGCGACGAATGGAAGACAGCCTTCAACACCCCTACCGGACACTGGGAGTATCTGGTGATGCCCTTCGGGCTCACAAACGCACCAGCTGTTTTCCAGACACTGATCAATGATGTTCTGAGGGATTGGATAAATAAGTTTGTTTTCGTATACCTGGATGATATCCTGATCTTTTCCAAAACTAAGGAGGAACATATCATCCAGGTCCGCAAGGTGCTCCAGAGACTTTTGGAGAACCGCTTATTCGTCAAGGCGGAGAAATGTGAGTTTAGCTGTAACACCACCTCTTTCCTGGGGTACATCATCTCCGCCGGCAGCATTCAGATGGACCCCCAGAAGATCCGGGCAGTTGTGGAATGGCCTCAGCCAGACTGTCGTCGGGAACTGCAACGTTTCCTGGGCTTCGCCAATTTCTACCGTCGTTTCATCCGTAATTACAGTTCTCTGGCAGCCCCACTCACCGCCCTCACATCCATTAAGACCCGATTCCAGTGGAACGCCCAGGCTGAAACAGCCTTCCGAGCCCTCAAGAACCACTTCACCTCTGCACCCATCCTTGTTCATCCTGACTCTGCTGCCCAGTTCATCGTAGAGGTTGATGCCTCCAACATTGGGGTGGGAGCCGTTCTCTCTCAGCGTTCACCCAGAGACAATAAGATCCATCCCTGTGCCTACTTTTCTCACCGCCTGACACCCACGGAACAGAACTACGACATTGGGAACCGTGAGCTGTTGGCGGTGAGGATGGCTTTGGGAGAGTGGCGCCACTGGCTGGAGGGCTCTCAAACACCTTTTCTGGTGTGGACTGATCACAAGAACCTGGAGTACCTTCACACAGCCAAACGCCTCAACTCTCGCCAGGCCCGATGGGCACTCTTCTTCTCCAGATTTGACTTTACCCTTGCTTACCGCCCTGGGTCGAAGAATACCAAACCTGACGCCCTCTCCCGCCGGTTTGAACCACCCACCAAGGATCCCTCACCTGACACCATCCTCCCGCGAGCTGTTTCATCAATGCCATCCACTTGGACATCGAGGAGAGGGTTCGTAAGGCCCAGGAGGATGAGGCTGGTCCAAGTAATTGCCCAGCGGATCGTCTCTACGTTCCTGCCCAAGTCCGCTCTCAAGTTCTCCTTTGGGGCCACGCTTCGCAACTTTCATGCCACCCGGGGCCACCAGAACCAGAACCTTTATTCAGAGACGCTTTTGGTGGCCCTCCATGAAACAAGAGATCTTGGACTTTGTGGCTGCCTGCTTGGTCTGTGCCCAGAACAAACCCTCTCACCACCCACCCTCAGGTCTGTTACAACCCCTCCCCATCCCACACCGCCCCTGGTCTCACATAGCGTTAGATTTCATCACAGGCCTACCCCCATCCAACACTTTCACCACTATCCTCACCATAGTTGATAGGTTCTCTAAAGCTG